>NC_064872.1:16084203-16395544 GCF_943734695.1 Anopheles maculipalpis | reverse complement strand
TTGGATCGTTTTGATCGTTTCCAGCATTCCGCACCGACGCCAACCATTTGCATATCAAAATTAATCTCCTCAAACGGAAATAATTTATCCACTTATAATTTGGAGAGCCCCCCTTTCCTGGTGGTCCTACCCGCGTGCGTTTGTTTCATTCCGTTCCGCATGCTTAACCTAATAAACCACTAACCTTCTGCGGCAGGTTCTCTCGGCACACCAAACCCCTCGTCGTACCATCTGACCAATGCATTGCTTCCATTATTTTTCAGCGTACATTTTCCGTTTTCAGCTTTCGTCTGTTTTGCCAAATTCTTTCCCCGTCTATAAATGGTCGAGTGCTTTAAAAGTGCCCGTGGGAAGATATCAGCACTACCGCAGCACACCATCAATCGGAAATGAGCAACGAAGGTATGGAAAACGTTGCCTTTTCCAGCGTGTGCCGGTGGTGTTCTGCTACGAAAACATGTTCACGAAAACAAAACCAAACCAAAAAAAATTGCACACAACTTTGGACAAGAGTTCGTGAATGTTTTCCACGCCGGAAATATGTCTCTCTCTCGTACGATTTGTCTGTCTTTTCCTGCTCCGTAACAGCATTCCTTCGCCGATGCTTATATGTGTCACAGATTCCAGCTGGCAAGGAAAGCATGAGTGTAGCGCCAGGGCGATGCTGGGTCGGTGGAGCACACGATCGAGTATCAGGAAAAGTCCTCCTCCTGATCGATGTTGATGGCACGCGTACCTGCTTTTGCAGCACACCTGTAGTACAGTTATGTCGTTTCCTTTTTCCCACCTATTTTCTGTTACCAACTTTATACGATCGACTGCCCGTTTGACACTTTTCCCGTTGTCGGGGTTGTTCGTTTGCTGAGCACCACTTCTACCGTTTAAGACGCGAATTGTTCTACGATTCATTTTAAGCCCCGCTTTACGATCGGCGACACGGAGCCATGAGCTGCTTGAGTCATGCTGCTTAGCTTGCGTCTCTATTTCACTCTCTAGCTCACGCGCTCGTTTCTTTTCCATTTTCCCTCCAACTCCGCCTTTCCCATCTTTATCTGTCACTCTCGATCGTCTCCGTCTTACTCTTGCTTCTCGATGTTCAACAACTTTTCAGCTGATCGACGATACGATACTATTCACCTGGCAGTAGGAAGCACCTACATCTCGTCCGTTGCGTACAGTTGTTTGGCTCGTCTTGTGGAAAAGTATTGCGATGCTGCTAAAAACGTAACAGGAAAAAAAATTTATAGGGCAAACTACTCTATCATAAATCAGAATAAAAATACGTTTGCTTGAGGGAAAAATGTTTACAGAGCTTATAGAGATAGGAGTTGAACTGCTACCGGACTGACAATGACACTGACAGGGACTAACACCAAGATGCTGACATGGTCAGTGTTGCAAATTTAGCCTTTCAGGCGCTCTAGGCGAAGTGGAAATTGGGATGCTTTATCACATCGAATCTAACTTCGTTGATCTTTGTTCCAAATAAGACAAAAATCGCATTTTTACTGTAAAATCTGATTGACGAGAAACCAAAGTCGATAAATAAAATGATTCAAAAATGCGTTTCTTCTTGTTCTTTTTGACATAGCGACCTCTAATCCAAGATCTCTTCTATACCACGTTGTTGGATAGTCAGTCCTCACTACAGGGACGGTGCTACCGTTTGACCACGGTCCTGCTGTTTGAAGATCGGCGTCGCTGTCGCCTACACCACCGGGCCGCCCCCAAATTGTTTAAAGTTATGTTAAGTAATGTTTAAAATCGGTTTCGAATTCGTTTGGAATTTTCGGAACCTCTTAGTCCGTGAAAAATCGGTGATAACTCAATCATTTTTTAACCGATCGGGGCGTGCCTTGAATGCGTCGTTAGGCCGCGCATCTTAGACAGACTGAACCGCAGTTGAATTAATTTTTTTTCAGATTTGATGTTTTCAACTTTAACAACTAAAGCTCGCCGCTGGCTCTAGGCCTCTAGGTGAATCGAACCAAAACGGCGCACACGGTCTCGCGCGCCGCTTTATTTCGCAGCACGTCGACGGTGCGTCGCTGCGGAGCGAGTTTTGCCTGCGCATTGGGTATGGGCGCATTCCGGTCGGCATTTGGAACACTGCCTTCAGTCTGCCATAACACCGCGGCCCGCTCGGTTCGGTTCTCGATCGATCGCGCAGTACACTTGGCGTTTGGCTCCCGGGGCGAGTCCCGGTTTTCCCTTCGAAACTCCCCCTTTTGGTGCGAACCGGTTTACCGTGTGTATGTTTTCGTTCGCTTCTGTGTTGCCGGGTCGGTGCTTTCGACTTCTTGCGGCTCGCACATCCCGGGAGCTGCATCAGTCCTAGAAAAGCGAAAGAAGAATTACTACAACAGCACAAAAACAAGTCGCTCTCGTTCGACAGAAGATTGCCGTGGCCCGTGCCGCTGACAAACCGTCCGCGAACGGTTGGTTGGTGGTCGCGAATTCGTGTGAGGTGTGGTCCAGTTCCCGATCCGTTCCGGTGTACCGATGAACCTCCCACCTGGAGTGCAGACGGTTCCTTGCGAAGGTGCGAAACCATCCATTCTTCCGCAGCTACACATCACCACCGGTGATGGTGGTGTCTTCTCTGGCCACACGTTTCGGTTTGGGTGCTTTCTCCCGGCGGTGGTGCTAAGCGATCGCAATAATGGGAGCCACGCGGCCGTGAAAAATGGAGCCATACCGGTGAACCAGTTACTTATTCTAATTATAAAGTGGATTAAAAACGCAAAACGGCAAAAACGAGCGAACGAGCGTGTGTGGAGGATTACGTTGTTTAGTGGGGTGTTCGAATCATTCTGCCGTGCCCCGTTCAGCTCGCGTTGGTTTGATTGGTCTTGTTAGTCTACGGTCTAGCGCGGATTGTAAGTGATACCTATGCGCTTCCCGTTGGTAAATGGAAGAAGAACGCAACTTTGCTACGAGATTTTCAGCATCATCAGCTGATGATCGCTCGAAGATCCTTCCGCGCTGGTGAAGAGAAATGCAAACCGAAGCGAAAACATGCCCCCGAACCATTTGCCCTGAAGCCTAAACGGAAACAAAACACAAGAATTAAATCCAACCGGTTCCGGCGATATAGTTCTCATAAATCATAGTGCTCCAGTAAAGGGTACGGAGTGTGTGTGTGTGTGTGGCTATTTATTGTGGCTTTTGTTGGCAGTGCGTGTGTTGAAACTGTTGCTCTTCCTTCCGCTCCTGTTCCTGAGCTAACGGGGCTCAGGAACGGGGCATAGATCCCCAAGCCATGTGGGAAGCAAAAGACCTACCGCCCCGGAGTAACCAGGCCAGGCCCGTCGCATGACAGAGCTTTCGGGATTTTCGTACGCAACGAGGTGTGCACATTGCGAACGCTTTGGAGTTCTTTACGATGTAGCACGAGCAACAACAAACACACGCACACAAGAAACAAGCTTAAACCAGCCACCCAACAGCACCCAATTTCGTACCGGTGGGAGCTTCGTGGAGCGGTACAGTACGGTTCATGTAAATGTGACCGAGTTTCGGGTTTTTGCTCACTCCGGTTTTGTACAGATGCAACTCCACTGATGCTTCCCATGGAGCTCTGCAAACTCTGCACAGCGTTGCGGTGCTTCTGACGTAATGTAACAGTGGATCTGCCACCGATAGGTCGGCAAAACATTCGGCTCAAGTGTTTGTAAAAGCACGCCTGTGAAAAATTGGACGAATACTATTTTTTGCGCCAATGAAAACTGTCCTTTTCCACGGCAGCTTGTAAAATGCCGATGGCGGGTCGCGGTTTGCACAGTTCCCGAGCTCCTGGGAACTGGTTACATTTGGCGTTTGGGGTTGCATGTTGTCACTCGTCAAGATTAATTCTCCTGTCATCTCTACCAGGCATGGACAAGTCGCAAACAAAAACACACTTAAAAAATCCCTGCGCTCCATTCGCGAAAAACACAATGTGACCTCGCTGAGAAAAGTACAGCATACCCCACAACGATCACACACACACACACACAAAACAAAAGGGGCCCCCATTTTCCGCGTGTACATTTGCATGATTTTCTCTCGGACGATGGTGATCCCATCGTTTTGTCACCGAGCACTCTACTGTACACCGTATGCTAGGCGTTTCCGTTTTTTGGAGCTGAGTTTTCCTCAATTTATCGCTTTCGTGCATAATTTGGTACAAAAAGAAAGACCGAGCGCACCGAAAGCAATAAAAAACAAATCTCTCAACAATAGGATCACGGTTGTCGGCAGCGACAACCGTACGCGCGAGTAGGACAAGAGGGCAAGGAAGCAGCAAGTACACTTGCTTTGTGTAAAGCTTTTGTTTCGAAAGCATAAGTTTTGACATGGAAAATGACCGTAACGAGATGCGAGCTGCTATTCGCCGGGTCAGCTATTCGGTGGAGCATGGTAGATGAGAATATGGAGACCACCGGCTTAACAAAAGGGAAAATCCACAACGCTTAAAGTGCATTGACCGGCGGGCGGGTGTTGTCGGATGCATTATATTTGGCAGGCGCGTTATCATCATTTGCGATGCTTCCCTCTCCCCGGTTCCAACAACCGCCCAACCACCGAATCGTTGGAGCGAAAGTGTTTTTGTTTCGCTACGGATTTTTCCTCTCGGCGGACGGTTACTGCAGCCGGTGTCCGTTCGATCGATTTGAATATGGAGCATAATGCATGCCGTCTGAGCCGTCCGAACGCGCCCACACCACCCCCAAAATGGGGTGGCCCCGTGGACAATGCGGGACTCGGTGCGAAACGCAATCGGCTTCGGGTACAGTGGCCGGCGCGCATTGCGCATTGTGCTGTGTTGGGTGTTTGCGATTGCGCTCTTTCACTTTTTCTTTGATGCACGTACTTTCCCCCGGCGTTTGGTACGGCGTGGTGTTTGAATTTGCGATTTAGGGTGCGATTTATACATTTTTTTTTGTATCCTTCGTTCCATAAGTGATAGGTCGGTGTGGTGGCGGCTCGGATAAGAAGGGATTGAATCATTGTGTTCGTTTTTGTTTTTTTTGGTCTTTGTTGCAAAGTTTGTTTGTGATTGGGTTTACAAGGCGTGGAACAATGAAGACGATTGATTTATATCCATAAATGGCTATTTAGGTTATACAAATGAAAGATTTTTTGTTGTGTTCAGTTGACATCGAAGAGTTGAATGATGCATTATGTTTATGCTGGTTTATGGTTCAAAATTCAATTGAAATGTTTTAATATTGGCTCAAGAACCATTTGAAATTGCACTTCTAAATTTCAGTTTGAGCTTTAATTTATTAAAGCATCATCAATTTAAAAGGCTGTTTGAAGCTGTTGTCGCCTCTATAATTGGACCGTCTTTTTGAATATGTGGGTTTCAACTACTACTAAAATGTGCTGATATATGCCAACTACCATGTAACTACTGAAGAAGGTCGCTAAAGTTGTGTGCAAGAATTTTGCTTGATTTAATCAATTACTCTTTGATCTATTATTTATTAAATTTAATATTCTGACCGTTGTAGAGAATGCATCAACGCCTAGATTCCTTTTCAGTTTCGATCTACAATGCCTACCGTGTCCAAGAGAACGATTTAAGCATATCTAATAGCCAAGTTGTCTGGTAATTTCTCATCAAGTGAAATCAAACAGCTGGTAGAACTCGTCGACGTAAAGGGAAAGTCGCTGCCTTTATTACTATTAAACTATTTTTCACGTACATATTCATAGCACAGCATGCACAAATTTTCGTTCTCACCAACGTCATCATACTGCTTCTTTTTTGTTCGTTATTTTAAACTACTTACATTGATGATGGAGTAATTTTTAAAAAATATTAAAAGCATTTTAGATCCTCTTTTTTCAATCGTGTTTAATTTATGTTGGCGACTGTCGAATAATATGAAGCAGTATGATACATGTTATGCCAAAAGAGCTTGACAAGATATATCGGTTACAAACAACAGTTATTGATAAGCGATTTGCCTAAAAAAACATCTCCTCATTCATGGTTCCTATCATCCATCGCCGCTACCTTTCGTTCGTTCCACCAAAAATATCGCACTTCAGTAACTAAACCAAACCCGGCGACCCACAAAATTTGAAAATGAAGTTGTAAATTCACACATCGTTCAACTTTTACGACCACACCGTTCACACAATCTATTCTAATTGCTTCTCTTGCTGTAATACCACTCGAACGAACCGTCACTCATATTCAATCAACGGAGTCATTTGCCAAAATTTGCCTCCCCGCAGTAACGGCTCCAAGCTCCAATATGTTTGCGAATAAAATGTACCGCTTTATCGCTCAAATCAAATCAGACCGGGATTTCTAATTTTCTGCCGGTTTCAGATTTTATGACACTCGCTTCAGAACCCTTAATTCTGTACGGTCGTTCAGTACCGCTAATGAGTCCCATTCTATTCTATTCTCACTCTTCCAGGCGGGTGAGATCAAGGGGTAAAACATCACCATTAACATGACATGATAATGGTAACGATGGCGGCACCTGGAGGATTTAGAACCGTTTTTGGTGGCAATTGACATGTGAAGCACTGGTAGAGCGTAGAGCATAGTGTCATAATTTATTCAAACCAAAAACCACCGGCATTCGTCACCAGAAGGGGGAGAGAGTGCCGTTCTTTTTTTAACGAACATCGAAGCCTACCCTGTCTGTGCTCATCGCTCTTGAATTGCTTGCTAATCCGTGCGCCAGAAAACCGTTTTGTTTCGTGTGGAGGGAAAACTGTGTTTGACATTCGTGGCACGCACCCGGGCGTGGGAGGGCTGCGGAACAAACCGAGCACGTTCTCTTTGTTTCTTGCTGCACTGAAAGCACCTCAGTTACGCGCGTCTCAACGCTCCCTGGCTCGTTGTAACGTCACTACTGTCTGCCGGACAGCTCCACGGTTCCACGGTGCGCACGTTCGTCCTGTCGACCAATCGTAGAAAGCATTCCGCCCGAGCGGATTAGGTCAATCGTGGCTGTAATTTCTCCATTTTAATTTCCCGTAATTTAATTCATCGCTGCACTGCACATCGGCAAGCACCGGAGGGGGCGTGGGGCCGGTGCCAGCACGACACGCGGGCCCGATAATCTGTTTGTTTAATAAGGCAAGCCTGTGAGCCACAGCTCCATTTGCACCATGAACACGATGATGGCGATGATGATGATGGTGATGTTTGGCTGATGCTGGCCGGTTCCTAGAGACGCTGTGCTGGCACCGAACGCCCGCAGGCGTAGGAGAAAGGTTCATCGATGACGCAGTGTTGCGTTTTCGCTGCGGTCTGTCGATGGTTGCGGTTTGGCGCGTTGGCGAATAATCGGCCGTGCTTAGCAAAGCTCCAGCAACAGGAACGCGGAGCGGAATAGAGGCGGACCACCGTATTAATGCGTCAATGCCCTCACGAGATCCGTGCCTCCCGGCGGGAGGAGAATTGGGCGGAGATGCAACCAGATGCAGAGAGCATTTTGGAGAAATTCGCTCGATGAAAGATTACATACCGTCGTTCGGTCTTTGGAGGAAGATTTCCATCCTTCATCCTTTAATGCGCGCATTGAAGGAACTAAACGGGACACAACTGTGGGAGAGCTCTCGAGCAAACATGCGCCACAGCTGGTCGAAATTATCTACCGTTTAGCTTGTTTCGTTCGGTGCGTCACAGTTGCAAGAGCTCATGCTGGACCTGGTTTAGATTAGTTATCCTTCGCTTGGTGTGGAAGCAAGGCAGATTGGGGTTGGCTGAAATTCATTAAACACTCATTACCGGGTTACGGTGTTGTTTTTTTTTTTTTGTAAAACGGTGGCGCCAAACAGTACAATTTACCCGCGCATGAAGTCACTCAAGGACCTTATCGTGGCCGCGTCTGGTAGTAACAGTAACTGCTCGAGGATATTTTAAGATAATTATTTCACCCTCCACTCAACTCAAACTCCGTTAGCTTCTGCTATAAGAGTCGGTAGCGAAATTATCAAATGGCCACCGGTAGTCGTTGATTAATTTGGCCACTTTTCTGTGGATGCTACCGGATCTCGGTTGCTTTTTACGGTAAACCGGGACCAGAAGACTCTATTAACTGTATAGCACAACGTTTCTGGCTGTTTGTGTGGGAGGAAAAGATTAAAGTGTGCATTTTCTTTGTGCTTTTGTAAAGAAATACTAAATGTTTGATAATCAAGCACGTGCCGTTTGGTTTCCTAATGGGAGATTGTGGGAAGAAATACGCTAAGATAATGTTCATTTCTGGCATCTAATGGATTATTAAGCGACGTTTGCTTTACACTCTCTGTGGCCTTATGCTCTAAGAATAATGAAAATCGTTATTTGTGATGAATCATTTGTACATTAGCATTCAAGCTGAAGAGGTTGAAATGGGCTAATGAATGGATAAATACAAATTTGTTCAACATTGTAAACATGAAACATGAAATTTTTATAAGATAAATAAGCATCGCAATCTTTAAATTTGAGCTTTTGATTCCTTCTTTTATTTTAAAACAGATTGCCTCTTCGTGTGAGATAAACAAATGCATTTAGAGCATTTAAACCCAATTGGGAAAGTGGAAAAAAAAGTTTTTCACTGCTAATGAGATTTATTTGATCCTTTTATTAGTATTTATTTGCACAGTTTTAGTATTTATGTTTAGCAGCTATAATTTGACCTTAATTTTTTAATATTTATCTATCGCAGCTTTCAACTCTTTTATTACTTTTACTACTTTACTGTTACTAAGTAGTTAAATCGGCTTCTTCCACAGAAGTATGTTTTTATTCTATAGAACGCTATTGTTGCCAGATGAAAATCTTTCCAATCAAATGCTTCATACTAGCCTAGTGTGGATGACTTCTTTAATCTAGCTGGAAATGAATTATGAATCCTCTTTCCAAATTCATTCTAATCGTTATTTTGAAATTATACTCTGTAATTGTAATCTTGAAACATCTTGTCAATAATGAAATCAATTAACATTAAAATTTCTAACAACAGTGAAAGTCAGTTTCTTATCTTTGTGCTTTTCCTGAGCACGTTGCAATAGAAGCGCTTCAATTTTCCACTTAGCTGCCGAGCGGAAAATACAGTTGCAATAAATGGACGCACTCAGCACATTGCAGTTCGATGATCCGGTCGGTTATGGAAATGAGCATGGAAGTGGTCGATGTTCCGAAAAGATGTACAAGATAACATTGCCCGTGTGGAGTCAGTTCCACTTTCAACACCTCACGCGTCAATAAATGTGATGATTGTGAGAAGACAAAAAATCAGGTTAGCCGTCAGTGAATAATTACTTTTTTAAATAAAATTCAATTTTATTAGATGGTTTTTGACTAGAACCATCCAATGATAGGCCTAAAGTACCTAGCTATTACTTAAACTGGGAAAAACGACTCATTCAATAATAATTAATTTCCTTTCCGTTTCGCACACATTAAAAACAACCGTTTAAAGTAGATGATTCATTTTCAGCCACCTTAAACAGGCCTGTTTTTGGTGTTGCGCTGTAAATCCAAACCCACATTCTACCAATAAACGTGCGTGAGTTTGCTATTCTCAAGCATCAAAGGTCTTCTAGCGCACATTTTCCGTTTTAGTTGAGCTCGTTGGGTGCACAACATAAAAGCACCGAGCCAGCACAAACCGTAAATGAAAACGACGTGAATAACGAAGACACAAACTAATTACGCACGTCGGTGAGTGAGGCTGTCGTTAAGTAGGGAAAGAGAATGAAAAAAAAAAACATCAACCAACCCATCATCCATCCATCCCCCCTGTAATCTGTGATGAGACCCGTTCGCCCCGTGGCGTTCTTGCCGTAAATGGACATGGGGAAAAGTGGGTGGCTTTGCCGACGCTGAAGGACAGGCATAAAAACATAATGTGAAAGATAATGCGCGAAGAGTGAGTGAAAATGCAAAGAAAAAATATTTGTACGTTCGACGTGCGTCCCCAGCGCTGATTGCGGCCGACGGGTCGGCCCGAGGGGTGGTGATGAAATGCCATGAAGAACGCAGTGGCATGCAACGAGGAAAATTATTTTCGATCTCGGCCGGCCACGGCCGCCGTCGACCTTCGTCAAGGCCAGACGAAACTAGAGACACAAAATAAACGGCGGTGTAAAACGAAGACGCCAACGCTGAAAGGACTCGGACCAGCTGATACTGGAAGCTGCGTTTGTCTGTCGACCGCGTTGACCGATGTGGGGAGTGTTTGGTCTCCTTTTTTCGTGCCTTTTGATCGGAATGCGTCTAGTTTGGGTAACGGTTTCTGACTGATGGACTGATTTATGTTCGACGCGATCGTACGCGATTGCCCCGCTTTTAAGACGCTTATCATCAGAGACCTTCATAAAATATGTAAATGGCTACCTCCGCACTATTGCATAACTTGATGCTTTGGTACTGTAACAGGCCAGATAGGATTTTGTTCGAATTTTTAAGATAGAAGTCCAAACGCTGTCTGTTCCGACAAGTCTGTGGCTTAATTCTGTCATGTTTCAGGTTCATTCTTCAAATACCTTTTTTCCAGTATGAGACGAGATTTCAGCTCTCACGACATTGCCAACTGATTCAAAGCATCACGATTTACCTATTCTTTTGAATTTGATTTCATCTCTCACATCACAATGTCTTATTTCAGAAGAATGAAAATACGACGCAATCGGTGGCCGGCAAACAGAAGAAGATGCTCTCATGGCATTTCCCAACAACCTGCGCTGTAGGGTTGCTGATTTGGCTCGGATGCTTTACCACGCTCGTACACGCAAGTAAGTCTCACCTGTTTTGTCTGCTGTTTGATGCACAACATATATTTTTTTTAACTGCTAACATATAAAACGACGGTCATGTTGCTGCAACGAGCATTTAAGGGACTTTTTCACACCGTTGTTGCTGTAGACGTGACGATAGATTCGCGTTCTCGTGCCTCCCCATGCAGCTTGAGTTGCTCAACGAACATTGCTGAATGTCTAACGTTTTGTACCCAAGGAAAAAAAAAATCACAGCTCAACAGCGATCTCACACCAAACGCCACGAGATACAAATTAGGCCATCGATCAAGTGTACTTTATTTCACACAACTTCAAAGCTGACATCCCATCACACTTCAACTACACCGGACAATTGTGATAGATTTCACGCTTAGCAACTTTTTTTTATGCTTCACACCGCTGACTCTCCAAATCCGTGGATCAAGTTCGAGGTCACTTGCGCTGCACTATCATCAGCGATCGTGCCGACCACTAGCTTTTGCGATCTTACCGCAAATCTTACCCGATCGAACGGCCATCGAACGAAAGCAATTGCTCCGAGGTACCGGATAAAGAGGAACCTATCCGATCGTTCGGATGTAGGTTAATGAGACCTAGGAAGCGGGTGCTACGAAATATTGCCAATTCACGCCCATGCCATGGGGGGGGGGGGGACCAATCCTGCAACATTAAGATCAAACAGCGTCCGTGCCGGCAGTGGTGTAGTTTTTGTTTTTCTCTCGCTTCTTTTGTCCGAATCACAGGCACTAAGTTAGACACTTGCTAGGAGGAAAACCTGCCATAACAGTCAGTTATTTACCCACCTTCCTGTTTGAGCATAAGCTTAGTAGCTTGTAGCGTTGTGACAGGTGAAATATGAAGAGTAATCACCGTTGCTTCTTGCTGGGCGTAAAATTTAAGTTTTGCAATCACGTGGAAGAAGCTGGACAGCATTTGTTGTAAGTGGAATTTTGCAAGCAATTTAAATTCGTCGCACAGCTGTTGCATCGTTCAAATTACGTTAGACGAGCACGGTGCTTTGTAATTACAGAAATGATTAATGATTTTTTTTTCTAACAACTTAACTTGCACTTTCAATACAATCACTACACCATCTGGGTATGGTGATGGTTATTATTTTTCCATTTTGGAATTTTAATCACTTGTTTCTCAACCAAAAAGGATGGATGGTCAATATGCCAACTTGTGCCTGTACGGTGTATGGTTAATGATGTTCTGTTAAATAATTAAATGCAACTAAGGTTAGGCTTTGTGGGAAAATCGCCAACACAGGGTATGTGAGGTAATGGGAGACGTGCGTAACTTGATTATTTACATTTAAATACTGACAGTTTATTAAAATCTTAAAATAATCGATATGTCTTACTCACGCCTTTTTTATTTCAGACATCATACATAATGTCCTGGGTCTTCCCGATACCTGCGTCTACCAGAACCAGGTACGAGCATGTCGGCTTTCATTTTCCTGCTGGCTGGAAGGTGGACGACACGTTTCCGGATGTGGTGACAATCGGTGGCTTATGTCCTGCTGCGTGTACGAGACTGAACAATCGAACGCGATCATTGCTCCGAAATTAGCGTATGCCGGACCAATGGTACCGGTACCAATCATCCAGCCCATTGTTCCGGTGAGTCGACCAAATATGATTGTTCCATCGCAAAGCTTCAGCAAGCAAAAAAGCTTCTTCCACCGGCGTTCCGATCAACTGATGCAGGTAAGCACTTAGCTTCCGTAGTTTGTGTTGAGCCTTCATTATTTGACCTACCTATTTTCCTTTCCATTTTTCTAGAACGAATGTGGAATTCCTCAAACATCACAGAACACCCTGCAGAAGCGCATCATCGGCGGTCGAACGGCCAACTTTGCAGAGTATCCCTGGCAAGCGCATATTCGAATAGCGGAGTATCAGTGCGGCGGTGTTCTCGTATCGCGACGGTTCGTAGCAACAGCGGCCCACTGCATACAACAGGCACGGTTGAAAGACATCCTCATCTATCTCGGCGAGCTGGACACACAAAATTCGGGCAAAATTGTGGAACCACTGCCAGCGGAAAAGCATCGGGTGGAGATGAAAATTGTTCATCCGAAATTTATCTTCCGTATGACGCAACCGGATCGTTACGATTTGGCACTGCTGAAGCTAACACGTCCCGCCGGTTATAAATCGCACATACTACCCATCTGCTTACCGATGCGGCCGCTGGAACTGGTCGGCCGAAAGGGTATCATCGCTGGATGGGGGAAAACTAACGCTAACATGGGCCAAACAGGAACAAACATCTTGCGGACGGCAGCCGTTCCTATCATTAGTGAGATTTGATGTTTTCAGCAGTGATATGCTAATAAATAGCTAAATCTGGACTATTCCACAGGTACAAAAGAATGTCTACGATGGCACAACAGCAAGAAGATCAACGTGGAGCTCTTCAATGAAATGTTCTGCGCCGGTCATTCTGATGGTCATCAAGACGCTTGCCTTGGTAGGCATAAAAAAACGCCGCTTTTTGTTCGAACTCCCTTCTAACCGTTACGCTGCGTTACGTTCCATTTGCAGGCGATTCGGGTGGACCACTGATCATCAACGATCGTGGACGGTACACGCTGATCGGTATTACCAGTGCCGGATTCGGATGCGGGGTCGACCATCAGCCAGGCATCTACCACAATGTGCAGAAAACGATCAAATGGATACAGAGCGTAATCTACGCGTAACGCACGTCCGATAGACTGTCTGGCTTTTCGGTGCTCTTGCGCGTACGCAAACCAACGGTGCAGCAAAACAGTATTGATTATTTATTGAGATAGCATTTTAATCAACCGACGAGAGCGAATGTCGCACGCTATTGTGATTCTTTTATATAAAAAAAACGAAAAGTAAACCTTGAAAACGACAAAAATCTTCTCACTTACTAATGTCGCTAGTAAACCGATTCTAACCAGTGGCAACACTCAAGTTGTTGTTCTGGTACATTTCTTAAGAAGATTTTATTTGTTTTAACATTGGACTGAATGCTCTCTTTCTGCAAGACGCTGAGCTAGACGCGATCGTATAAAGCAATGAATTTTATGAAATAAATTATTTACCCTATGTAATAAATACAACAAACAATTGTTATGAAATTCAATATCACATGATAAAAGTTATTTTTGGTTTTGATGGTAAAAAATTGTCCTATCTTTATTAACCACTAACTACCTATATTTTGACTAAGACAATGCGGCGGACAGTCGTCATACTCAAATTGAAATAAAAATAAATACCTTTAAACTATCTTCAATCCGCTTGATTCGGTTGCCCACAACTAGCCACGTCTGGTTTTCATATGACAGAAAAGAAAAAATTCGTTTACATGGTTACGACATAAAATATCAATTGGTTATTGAATCTAATTCACAAATGGATTCTCTATCGATGTAATTAACAACAACTTTGAATTAAATGTTTGTTTGATGAGCGGTTTTCAGTAAACCCTAAAAATCAACCAGGGCTTGCAACAAACACCAAATGCTTATCTAAGATTTCTTTCCAACTTTGGTTCAACTATATCCGTAAATTCAAAATTTATAATTGAAGAAGCCATCAAAAACGTATCCAAACCATTTCAACCTTTCAAGCTGTATGGAGGATTGCATACCTTTCGTTAAAACGTTGAGTTATAGCCGACCGAACGTTATGCAATCCGCATTACACGTTCACTTGGTCTTTTTCAAACATTAAGTTTTATCTTGCAGTTGATAGTTTTAATTTCTCCAGTGTTTTACAGCAGTGTTCAACTATAGATTGGAAAATTTCGAATTTATTAACCACTACCCAGGAAACGTATGAGTCAATTATAACCAGGAAAGTGAATTTTCAATTATAAAGTGGAACCTTAAAATCGTGACAGCCAACGTACTCGTATAGGATGCCAACGGCCGGATCTGTAAAACCGTTCTACACATTTTAGAGTTCTTCGTGGATCATCAACACTTTTGGCGTGCCAGAACAGATAAAGGTCGAAGTTGAAAAATATATCTTCCATTATTGTACGCCTTATGGCTTGCTGATCTCATGATTGTGCAAACAAACCCGTTCTATTTCAAAAATCAAATTCAACAATTTCCACTCAGAACAGCATAACACACCCATCAAAAACAAAGAAAATATAAAGCGCTATAAAAATGGTACCCTCTTCATACTCATCCCTTCCCCATATCACGCTCCATTGCTTTTGCCAACTTTTGTGATACATTTGTTTCCTCTAGTTTTATTTATTTTTTGTCTTCTCGCCATTTCGCCACCAAGCAGTCAAAGTGAAATTATCCATTCCCGCTAACCCCTCCCCCCCCCCCCCCTCCCCAAACAATCTACCTACCCGACCGTCATCAAATTCACTGCGAGCCTGGCAAAGGCTGGCTAATTATTTCCCACACTAGACCAAATCTGATACCCGCGGATCGCGTCACGGTCAAACGGCGCTGCTGGCGCTGATGGCATAAGGAACTGGCCTGTTCGGGAGAAATGTTTAACAACATTTTTGCGAAAGTTCCGATATATTTGTCCGCCCCGGGGAGGGTTTGCAGCTGGTACTCGCGGAAGGAAGTGTTTATGGGCTCTGCTCTCTGTGCACTGTTTGCTATGATATGGTTCAGCTCTGTGGGCCGCTGGATGGTCGTAAGTCAAAAGTGAAGAAAGAACAAAGCTTGGTGGATTTAAAGCAAAACATTAGAGTTTCACACCGCGTGTGTTAAATGTTAATCTGATTTTAAGTTTGACCATACCTTTAAAAAAACAACGTTACGCCATAAAATCGTATCCCGTTCGGTAGTGTATTGGAGTACTAATGTTGTTGAGCGCAAGAATCAGACCATGATAGGAATGATAGTGCGAAAAGGCATAAAATGTGATTTAATTTCCCACACCGACCCTCACCGGTCGGGCGCTGAAAAACAAATCCAACCGTAGTGCTTTACCCTTCCGAAAACCTTTTCCTGCATAGCAACCGTTACTGGCTGGATGATCGTTAAGGCTTCCTCGTTTTGCTTCCTCCCAGCTGATGTTTGGTGCGATCGTGAACTTTTCCGCGCGTCGTTAGGCTGGTGGCATACGAGTGAGAGTGTGTGTGTATGTCTATTTTTTCCCTCTTTTTCTCTGTAACCATTATAACCGCCAGCCAAACCACAAAACTGCCATGCTTATCGGTGGGCTTCACTGGCTGCACTGACAACCGCTGGTCGCCACTGGAAGCGAGGTGGTGGAACGCGATCGAATCGCGAGCCTCGCACAACTGTCCGAATGCGTCCACAGTATCCCGGTAGACAGCACCACGATCGCACGTGGTACCAGGTTTTCCCCGCTTGCTTCGACCGGATTCGCAACCAGCGCTTCCACAGCCGAAACATTGTGTTCGTCCGCCGAAACGGGTGCGCAACCTTGAAGCAACGTTTCCAAACGTGATCGCGTCAGTCAACCCGGAGGGTGAATCATAATTCCTGGCTCGCAGAAGAAAGGTTGCATAACACTCCCAACGAGGAACACCCACACAAAGCTTGGGCAGAGAGGTTCATAGCTGCATTAGTGCCAGCGTGATATTTCTGCACAGCGTGACAGGTCATTCATTCGTGCGTCAGTGTGCCCGTGGTGAAGTGTCTGTTGCTGCTGCTGTTGCTCCCGGTATGCAGCTTCGTGAAAGTGAAGCTAACGAAAAAGCTTTCGTTTTTGTGTATTAACCCGTCCGGAAGTGGTGCCGGAAAGTGGTCCCACCTGATCTACCAACGGATCAACAGATCAGCCCGTACGCAGGGATAAGTGTCAGTCGTCTTGATGTGCGTACCCTTCCGCTAATTACGAACGTGCGCGTGAAGAACGTTTGTGAGTGTATGTGTGTGTGAGTTTAAAAGAAAAAGGAAATTTCATTCAAGGTGGTGATTCTTTTAGTAGAAATACTAATAAAAAACACGACGTATTTCGACGTCTTGTCCCAAGACACACCGTGCGAGTGAATTTTATTTGTGAAAGTGAAATCCCATCATTTGAATCCAGTTTCTTTGGCGAGTTCGGTTCGTCCTCCGATGCATACTCCTCGTGGCCTCAATTCGATTCAATACGCACCTCCCATTTTTGTGACAGCTTAATTCACTGCACGCTTCCCAGCTGATGACGGCGCTGTCACTACACAATCATACCGAACCTGGGTCGGCTTTTTCCAGTTCCAAGTTCACTTGCCTAATCGCCCAAATTTAGGTCTTCACCTTACGCTGTCTGCTTCTCTCTTGCTCGCGCTCTAATCCATAGAAGAGTGTCGCGTCGTTATCGTAATCGCCAACGCAAATCGCGTGTCACACCTCGAAAACAAAAACAAACCCCCTACCGACACCGGTACTTCTCACCGCGGTTCCGAATCCACCCGATAGTGAGAGTGATTACGCGATCGCATCGTGCTATCGTGTCCGAGGGTGTTTGTGTGTTTCGAAACCGGTTCCCGCAAAAGAGGGGTGTTGAAGTGGTGTTTTGCAGCTGTTCGACGTGTGGCTGTCCACCTTTAAACCACCCTCCCCGGAAAACTCGGCCTGTGCGGGTGTCGTGTCCCCGAGGCTCGCTATGCGTTTCAGATTTCCGCTGCGGCGAGTGCATCTCGGTTGGATCCTGTTGCTGCTGTTAGGCGTGCTTGCTGCTGCTGCTGCTGTCACCGCATCGGAACCATCGATTGCACGCAATGGCCGTTCGGAACGTCCGGGCTCGGCCAGTGCAAACGAACGCTTCAACGAGGTACTGGACCGAGAAAATTTGCGTACACTCATCAACCGGCAGCTACCGAAGCAGGGCCGATTCTTCGAAGAGTTCGACGGAAGTAAGTAATTAGATGGTTTGGCATACCGGAACCACGAGCTTACGGTCTCGGTCTGGTTGATTACACTCTTGATGACTGGAAACAGTGATAGATTTTAACCCTGGCTGGTTTTTGGTTGATAACAAGCTAAGTTGATTCGAAGTGGTGGTAATGTGAATGAAAATTTTTTAAAAAGAATTAACTACAATACGTTGCACATACAGACGTTGATAAAACTATAAGACCACCTTTTCTTCGGCCATCGAACGGCTTACTAGACTAAATACTATGTAGTGGGCTAGTCAGTCATCGCTCAGTATGGGATTTGAACACCAGTCCTTCCGTGTGAAGACCGATTTCGTTTTCGTATTACCACTGGGTCCTAAACCTAAAGCGAAATTATGACAACACAGCATCAGCTTTTATAGCATTACCATCAAAAATTTTGAGACAAATTTCGAACTAGATTTATTTGAATCTTGCTACAACACAAGGTGATCTTAAAATCCGGTCCATCGCTGTTAACGTGATTGTGACTACTGCTGTTATTAATTAGATAGAATTCAAATTGAACATAAAACGATTACATATAACATTTCAGACAATCGGTGGTTTGTTGTGTAGTATTGAGTCATAGATTTTGTTGCTCTTTTGACTAATTATTTTATTTTTACAATTTTTACATTATTTCATGAAAGCATTCACTCCAGCTTAATCATCTAAAAATCTATCTTGAAGCTAATTCGTTGTTTCTATCAAGAAACACTGGCTCCTGTTTATCCTTCATCGCAAATCCAAAACTTACCGTCATGTCCAAAATGTTATTTACACTTATGCAATGATATCAACTACCCCATTATCACATTGGAATGAGAGAATGAGACATAGCACAGCACTAAATACTAATGTGCGAATCGGACTTTTTAATAACTTTACTGTCTCGCCGTTTTTATTGTCAGAGCGTTTTGTTGCTCACTGTTCCACTGACACAGACACATTGGTTCGTACCGCTTTTATGCCGTTAAACATCAACTTCCAATGGAACTCACCGGAGGCGCTTGAACACCTTAACCAAAAATAAACGCACTCACGCAAAGTCATCCCTTCAGCTAGTGTCCGAACAAGATCACTAAAACCACTACCAAATCTCCCCCAAAAACATCTGGGGACAAAGGGAATGCGGACGGTAAGGTGACCAAATAAACCGCATCGCTCGAAAGAGAAAGTAAACTAGGCGGCCTCAATGTTTCGCTCACTTTCGCTTTCTTTCAAGACCGATTTGCCGGGCCGTCGGAAGTGGCGATCGTGCGATAAATTTGACCGAAAAACTTGAGAAGCAGACAAGGCAAGACCTTATCGTGCGGTAGTGAATGAGAGAGGGAGAACGCGCGTGAGAGAGAGCGAGAAAGACGCTAGTGACGTTATGTAAGTGAGAAACTTCAACGGGGGTGGCCACGGATGGCATAGTGGACAGGCGAGTCTGTTTGAGTAATTATGTTGCGAACAGTGACAGCGTATAGAATTATTTAATCCACTCCACCCGATAGACCGACGGATCTGAAATTGGACAACTAAATTACAAACGGATTAACAATGAAAGCCGATGTGAGCATCGTATCGGATTTCGCTTGCGTCTTGATGCGGGTTTTGATGGCTTCTTCTTGCATCTTCATACTCGCAGTGGCTGGAAAACAGTGATGACAGCGGCAAAGTGTGTCTCCTGTACGATCGACCAACCACGAAACTACGTGTTACGCTATGTTAGCGGGCGCGTGTCGGTTGGTGGAATTATTTTTGCGCAAAAACTTCCACCACTATTCCTGAGTCAGGCCACCGGCTCGCACAACAAGACGCCGTACAATTTCAGACACTTTCTCCTGAACGTTTGTGTCGTTTACCGCTCTCTTTTATCCGGCTGTCACTATCCGCCAGCCAAACCACAACCGATACGCTGAAGTACTTTCGACACCTTTTCAAGGTGCGCTGGAAGGATAGCAGCCAGGGAGCAAAACACACAAAAAAAGAAGTATACATGCATAATGTACAATCGGCGAGCTGCAAGTGGCTCGATACAAGCATTTGACGCGTATTTGGGTGAGGTGATATAATAAAGCAAACGGCTTGGCAAGGCGTGGACGAGATGCTTTCGTTTTGTGGCAGATGTGCTCCGGTTCGGATTAAGATTCGGACCGAATGTTGCGCGAGGCAGAAAGTGAGACAGAAACGAAAACAAGGGCGGAACAGGGAAGGTAAATTGCTATCATTGCTTCTTTGTTTGCCCAAGTGGAATCCAGCAATTGGATGAGCCAGAATTCAGACAGTTTCCTCCTTGGTCGAGTAATTAAAGTGAAAACGTAGAAAGAGGGTTCCTTCTCGCTAGAAAAAGGGTGCCGTGAAACATGCTAATTACTGAACCAGTAATTTCGTTTGACGCTAAGCTAATTTAGAGCAAAATGGTGTATTTGTTTTGAAGAATGGAAAACTTTATTGAATCCACATGTTAGTAGAATAGTCTGTGGTCGTGACCTAGTAGCTCGTTAAGTCAAGAAGGAGAAGGAGGAATGTAATTTCATTGGATTCGAGCAAATCGATGATGTACAGCAATATGGCCTTGCCGTCCTATATAAGTAAATATAAGGATGCTGTTTGATATTATTATTACTTTTTCGTTCCTAACAGTTTAATATATTGCTTTTTATAAGACTTGCAATTCCCATTTCCGGTACCTTTCATGTAACTTCGTGAGTGAAAGAACTGCAGATAATATTAAAATCTTTAACAATTAAATCTTACTAGGTCAACCAGAAAACATGATATTATTTGTTTTGCTTTTTTTTGTGTTGCAAAATGATTATCTTGACATTGTGACTGCTTCCATTCCACCCAATTATGCCACATGAGAAAATTATCCAACATAACGCACAACGACTTGCTTTAAATCGCGCAAGAAACCGTTACCGACCGGAACACATTCATCCGAATCGACACAGAGCGTGTCAAGATCGGCCGTATGTTCTATGCACTTTTCCGGAAGCACCTATGCTCGCACATAATTGCTGCCCACCATTTCTTATCGGCTCGTCCCGATCGGCTCAACTGCTACACGGTAGACGAACGTTAGCAGGGTGTGCGCCTGAACAAAAACACAAAAGACTTCAACGCCCGACACACTGATGACAAGCGACAAACCCCGTTAATTCGCACATGCCTTCCCTTGTTGCTACCGAACGATACCTTCTGCCGTGATTAAAACAAACAAAACCCACCCTGAAGTAACTCACTGCCAATGAACGCCACCTTAAGAAAAGCCCTCCCCCCACTGGAGAAAGGTACTCAGTTCATCCTCCGATGGCTCTTTGTTCCCCAACTGCGATCGCAAGCTTGTACCATGGATGGCATCTTGTTGCAACGAGCCGCCTCAGTTCATCGGCAACTCTCGACCAAGACGCGTGTGCGTTTTTGTTGTGTTTGTATCTGCTTTTTTTGTGTGTGCCGTTTTTCCGTTGCCTTCCTTCCTGCTCCTTCGAGCCCGATCGTGACGAAGTTCCTTTCTCCCGCATTGTGTCAAAGCGTGCACGGATCCGCGTGAAAGTTGACTGCAGTAGACTCGATTCAGTTGGGCTGAGCCGTGCGTGTGTATGTGTGATTGCAAAAACAAAATCCAGTGACCGATCCAACCGATCTAATTGAAATTAATTCCACTGCGAGACCCATTCCATCCGATGCGAGCGGTCCTGCTGGAGCTCTACGTCGGTTGTACGATCGCACGAGTTCGTAGGGTCATTAGCGTGTCAAAATGAAGAACATCAACTCACTGAACCTGAACTGAACTCGACGTCTTCATCTTGCCCTCGTCCCATTATCCACCACGAACCGCACAAAGCCTCGTAGCAAGAAGCCCAACGCCCCAAACGGAGACCGCTGACCGTGGTCCCACGGTCACGCTGCGGCAGCGAGGCCGAAGAAAGGTTTTCTTGCAACAGAAAGTGAAATTGCCTGCGTCGCTACAGACATACATCATCCCCCATACGTGGGAACCTACTGCGCTGGTCGAGTACCTGCTCTCGGCGCGATCGTGCAGGTTGGAGAGAAAAAGGTTCTCATCCCCTCAGACCTAGCTCGAGCCAGTGCCGCTCGATGGTGATATAGATCGTTCAAACGCAAATGGGACCGTGTCTGCATGGTGCGGATGTTGGAAGATTGCATTGCGAGTGTATGTGTACGCTTTATGCTTATGCTAGTGTATGAAAAGATTCATCAGTTCAGTGAGAGTTCATTGTACCGATCCGAGCAAAGTGCTCCTTGCTTACAAGGAGCTGCAATGTGTCTTAATGATTCCGCTCATATCGTTAAAGTTGCATGCGCTAGGGCAGTTTAAAGTAAGCCCGGAAGTGATATAGTGTGCAATCGGTGCGATCATCAGCTTGTGCAATTCCTTACAATCCCACCGCGGATCGGATCGAGAGCAGTACAGCTTCTGCTTTTCTGCAAAACAGCAAATTGGAGCATTGCATAATCTGCTCACAGCGAGACGTCGAATGTAACACCGGAACTGGGTGGGAAATTTTGACCATCACGCCATTCAAGCACGCTAAACGCGAGAAGAAGCACCCCTCCTCCCCATAAGTCATTGTGTACGGTTTTCTTTTCGGTGAACCGAATTGTCACTGTTCCGGTCTACGGCTTGGAAGAGCTTTGCTAAGGCAGAGAAAAAATTCCCCAAAGTCTGGCTCCAGTGTGCGTTGGAAAAGTGTTACCTTGTGAAGAAAGTGATTTTTGTTTTGTTTTCAGTCGTTGTGGCTTGTTTTTTTTTTGCGCATCTTGTCATTTCATAATGCTTCCGGTGACGATAATACGCGTGTTACGTTGACTTGCGTCCCCAAAATTACGGCAATCCATGGATGCGATTTCTTTCACCGCTTACCAAAACGTCTGTCAGGCGATTGCCGGCCGAGAATCTCTTCGTTTGAGGGTGTTACATGCGAGGGAATTGCGTAAATTAGTTCCACCTCGCCATTAGTACGTTACAAACTCCGTTGGCTTCTGTTTATGTGTAAGCGTGTGTGCCTTTGGTTGCAAAGTAAATGTGCGCACAGGCAAGTTACAAAGGCAACAAGGCGAAAAGATAAACGTGTGGGTGGAAATAATCAAGAAAAAGCTATCCAAAATGCATCTGTCAGAAAATACGACGAGGAAAGCGCCGGTGGCTACAATACAGCAGCGGAACGATCAACGGTTGCGACAAGCGTGGTGTACCCTTGCGTGTCCGTTGCTGATCATTGTGATCGTGCTCGTGGGTACGGTTTGTGCTCAAAGTGGACCTACGCCTCAACAGGAACAGGATATATTGATACTCGATGCGCTAGGGAAGCGGCAAACGTTCAACAATGAGGATTACGGTCAAAACTCCATCATAGAGCTGCTGGGCAGAAGTAGGTGATGCTTTTCGCTATGATTAAGACTTGAAACCGACGATGTGGTCTACGATTGCTTGACTTGGTTTTAGTTTGTATTTTAACAATTAGTTAAGAAAAAATCGAAAACTAGTAAGCATTTAGTGACACACAATTATAAGTTTTCTCTCAATGTTCTTTGGTTTATTTTGGACTTAGTGTGTACCACTGTATGGTTGCTGTATGTTTTTGACAGATACTGGTTAATGATTCCAGTCAGATTTCAACTGAAATTAACTAAAAGTTACTTACTAAGACCAACGTTCTTTATGTTTTAATGAATATGCACAAATTTATCACATATTATCTATTCTTGTTTAGGTGTCAAAACCAAATTTGAAAAGTTTAGTAGCACAAACGGCAACTGCGTCTACCTTCCATAAATCAGGATTGGATATCGAATCTTATCTAGATTGTCTCAGCCTCACACAATCCAAATCTTTTCGAACTCAGTGCTGTCTCAATAACAGGAGGTATTTGCCAACCTCAAGAACTTTCATGACTTGATTTAGAAGCAGCTAGAAGGTTAATCCTTCGGATGGGATAACGTTATAGATTATAGTTTATATCGATACCTTCGAAGTAACATCAGGTATCTCTACCGTTAAGCTGTTTATAAGAATACTTCATTAAAATTTTATTTCATCATCTGCCACATAAGTTTTGATATGGAGAGTTTACATGTTTAACTCACCCTTTTTTTAGTATTCGTCCTTTATGATTTGTGTTTTCTTAATCATTATTTATTGTACAATTTTGTAAGTTTTTATGTTGCTGTGTATCTTGTACTTACTATTTTATCTACATTCATAATCTTTTGACTAATTTGATCAAATTTCATTTCACTAATTTCACTTTATTCCACGCTATTTTCAGTGATTCCACAAACATGCCGCCATAAAGGACGTAAATTCGAATGTGGCTTATCACTGTCCTGCGTACTCGGTGGTGGCAAACCTCTAGATCTTTGTTCCGGTGGTATGATCTGGTCCTGCTGCATCGATCGCGACTTTGCACCGGAAAGCGATCCCGAACACGGTGCCGTCCATAATGCCAGTAAGTATGCCCACGGTCGACTGGTTGATCCTCCTCAGCAAACTCGACCACCTCCACGTTACCACACCTTTCATCGATTTGTTTGCCAACGGTTGACAACACCCGACACTTGACAAACGGTTTGACACCTGACAGCGAGCCGTTTGAAACGACTTAATCTCGCCTGGCTCGGGATAACAACGCACATTTATGTCTTCACGAAATGCAATGACACAATGAAACAGGAGAAAAAAAAACCTTTATTGAAACGGGCAGAGCAAAACGAACGCTAGCAAAATTGGCTCACCGTGGATCAATGTGCTCCGTGCGTCTAGGGAACACTTTAACATCCGCACGCAGGGTAACGAACGGGAAAAACGACACCAATTTTATGTCGCTGAGCCTGTGCAATGTAACTGCTGGTCGGTGTACCTATTTGCCCGCTTTCCCAATGACTCGCAAAATTCGATGTTGACTTTCGCGCACGTGACGCTGCTAGGTTATACTTCCGCTATACCCCAGCTATACTATCCCTTCCCAGGCACTGCTTCATAAATCAACATTACACGTAAATCGTTCGACTGATTGCTATGGACTAATCCTTGTATACTGTTATTCGTATGCGTATGGTGCATTGCCTTTCCGTACGAATTGTCTCCCCGCGAAAAGGGACCATTTCACGATCATTGCGCAGATCGCTCGCTTTTGTATTGCAAAGCGCGCCAAACCATCAACCACCAACCACCATTGCATTTCACTTTCCGGCCGTGTGTAACGCTTGTGTCTCCTTTTGGCTAACGTCACCCGCGATGTTGAACACGTGTTACTAAGGCGACTGTAGGAGTCAAATTAGTGCTGCCAGCGTTTGTCAAGCGATAAACAATACAGTCCGCAAAAGAGAGTGAGAGAGTGGCTGCTGGGTTGGCTGCCAGCCAGGGGATCCCACCCACGGTGGAATATGCTGTGGCGGATTGGGGTGATAACAATTATCAGCGTCACTCTGCTACAGACGCACGCTTTTCTGCCACATGCGTGGTGATGATGATTTACGGGCTGTTGCTGGCATGTGCATTGTTGAGGCTTGAAGCCATACAGGCTTGTTTTTCGCATTAGCTTTTAGTTTCACTGCCAAACTACATTTATAGTCCACCAATGATACGGTAGAGCCTTTGCCAGATAATAAATGGAAAGCCGTTTTCCTTGGTTTCTCAACAGAAGAGAAATTCTATTTTTATAGATTGCTCTCGTCAGGTAACAAATATTTTGGTGAGCCTTCATTGTTAATGAAATTTATAGTGAAAAAACAATTTTCTATACACGATAAACGTTATTTACAATCCATAAATTATTGCGAAACTTTTAGCATTGCAGTAACTTTCTTAACGAAATGTTAATCGAAGTTCGGACTTCATGATGGTGCGCCTACGATTCAGTGAAAGTAATCGTTGCATTTAATCTGCAACCGGATTAATGGATATCGTACGTTTTTGCCTGTTTTGACATCAAATCCTGATTTCGAATTTATGTAACTACCTTAATGTACTTTCATTTTTCATGTTTGTCTTGGATAATTAAATAAAGCACTGCGTTACTATCAACCAGTCTTCCTTTGTCGATAAACATTTTATCGAATGCTTACCAGGTCCGCAAGGCCCTTCATTTTCGGCAAGGGTTTCGATTGAAAATACATTTCCCAGCTAGCACGCCAACCGAACCCGCACTTGGTTGCATCCACGACATCCAGCGATCAGTGCTGCGTTGAGCAATTAGGGCCATAGTTCATGCCCTACTTCACTTCTCGCCGTTGATCTAAATGGGTCAGTTACGCACCGGCGCAGCTCACGTCGATAAAAGATTTATGCCCACATAGGAGCGACCTTGACGGAAGCAACACGAATGAATCGGTAATTAAATTCCGCAACGCAATCGGCGCACTCTGCAATGGTAATCGAAAATGAGTGTTGTGTCATTTCTTCTTTTTGCCATTAAACCGAAGCAAAAAGCTAAAGTCTCAGCCACGGCTTGCTGGAAAGTGGTGTCGCGAATGCTTTGCCCCTTACCAGCTGTGCTTTTCACCACAGAAACGTGTGACGAACGGTATGGTTATGCTTTGCAACGAATGCCACAGCGCTGTCAGCTGTGTGCAGGATGACGAAAGAAGTGCTGGTGAAAAATGAAAACATTTTCAGCCCGATGTGGCTCATAACTCATCGAAAGGAAAACTCGAGGTGTGACGCTTTATCATCCGTAGCGTACACCCGTTGGATAGAAACAAAACTGAGGTGTCGGTCTTATGGGTTTTGCCGGGTGTCGTCTACTCAATTATGACGGCTTGCCAAAGGGTGCTAAAGTAGAAAAAATGAAAATGGAAAAAAACGGCATGCGGTAACGTGCGAACAATGTTGTTTCAAAAGCTAAGCTGTTCATACAGCCTTCATTTAAACGTAATATTGTTGTTGGCGTATATTCAATTATAAACCGACGATCAACAAAATTAAATACTTCGAAGCTTAAGCGAATTTGTGATAATGGATCTTTATTGAAGCAGGATGAGAAGTATCGACGTTTGTAGTTGTATCAGCGGTCCAAATTGGATTTGAACCCCAAGCATGGCGTGTGAAGACCGTTTTGCTGTCGCTTCTACGACCAAATCAACCCTCTTGCTGATGCTTTTTCATCATGACAACAAAAACACAAGGTCCTGCACAGAAGTTTGACGCGAAAACCATCTAAGGTCAGTTATAAGTCATTTTGCTAAACGATGCGTTCCTCAAGAATAAGTTATTTTTCATCATCTGAGCGTAATCTGAGCATAATTCTGGGTGATTGCCATATGTACAATTTCCTTGTCATATGAAACATTTCCATCTTGCCCCGGATTTTCTTTGAGGTGGGATATGGAGCCTTTTCGATGGATTCGTCTTTCTATAGAAGTGAAAATAAGTTATACAACTAGCTGCGATCATGTGATCATGTATCTTCATATTTATAACTTTTTTCTGAGGGATAAAAACAGATCTTAGACGGATTGGGCCGAAACTGCGTGGAACAAAACACTTTTCTGTACACAAAAGACATCATACAGAAGGCGATGGATAGTTGAGAGAGCTGTTTGAACACAAGATCATCGTATCGCAGCTTTTAGCTTTATAGAAAGGACATTAAAATCCTTAACCCAATAACGAAAACTGATGCATACCAAATGGCTCCCGCTTGATGATTTTTCCTGAGAATTTCGCCCTCCATACTACATCCTCAAACTTTCTATGCATAGGTGACATTATAAACCTGTTCGGTTTCTATCCACCCGCTTCATCGCCGTCATCATCGTCTTCCTCCTCCTCCTCGTCATCATCATCCTCATCGTCCTCGTCAGCTTCGGGCTCACCGGGATCACACCAGAACCGCCCACAGACCACACAAACGACGTCACTGTTTTCTAGCGGAGGTTTCAACGCTCCACCCCTCTACCATGGTCACCATCAAGTGAACCCACACCAACATCTGCCTTCACCGCACCAACAACACCACCCTACCGGTGCACCTCCTCCGCCAGAGTGGGGCTTCGACGGTAATCAGCTTGGCAGCGGTTCGTCACCGTTTTCACCAGCAAAGCCACCTCTACTTCACGGAGGACATTCAGTTCGGCCACCACCACCACCACCATCACACTTTGGAGGGATCGACGATAACGATCATGATCGTCCGTTCAGTTTCGGCAACCGTCCGACTTCGGGATTGTTCAGCGGTGGTGGTCCTAGTGGTTCCAGTTCCGGCGGACAGATTCGACCACCATCGGCAGTGTTTGGATATCCTGCACAGGAGGACGATGGATACGGCATCGAGAATGGTACCCGAAATGTCTGCCAGCATCCCTTTACGTAGTGTTTCCCCGTGCAGATTTCCTTCTCCTTGGTTGTGGAGACCCGTAGCGAACGGGGACGGTTCCCGGTTGTCAAACGCATAGTTACACCGCTTCAAGTTGTTTCTTTCTTTCTGAATTCGTGTGTTATTTTAGGAGTTTTTGAGAGGGTATGATGAGACGCAGTTTGGAAAGTTGTTGGAAAACATTACTTGAAATGAAGTGGACTTTTAAATACAGATCCTAATATTGTAAGCAATATCTACAGTAACTGGTTTAAACTACCGAACACTGTATTAAGCTCATTTCAAAAAATGTTTTCAACTGATTTTTCCTTGTGGTAGAATCGAATCATCTTGAAAATTCTACACAACTGCACCAACTGCGTTCTAGCACCTTTTTTTAGTGCACTCTGCTCAACTATTGTGCACCATGTTTACACCTTTCACGCGCTTGCAGTAGTTGCTTCTAGTTTCCCAACGGTTTTTTGCACCAACAAAGCACAATCAATCACCAACGAAAAGGAATTCACCTGTAGAACTTCTTTTTAACATTATGAAATGTAGATGCACTAAGAAAGAATTGTTTCTTTCAGATATCTTTAGCATTTATCCTTGATCATCAAATTCTCACAAACTTTCCAATATCCTTCTCCTGACAGGCTGTGGTGAGCTGTACACTCGCACGAACCGTATTGTCGGTGGTCACTCGAGTGGTTTTGGAACGCATCCTTGGCAGGCGGCACTCATCAAATCGGGCTTCCTTACGAAGAAGCTTAGCTGCGGTGGTGCATTGGTTTCTAATCGCTGGGTCGTCACAGCTGCTCATTGCGTCGCCACGTGGGTTTTAGTTCATTTTTCGAGGAATGGTTTTGCTAGCGAGTACTAATAAACTTATTTATGAACACCGATTTTAGAACACCAAACAGCAATCTAAAGGTACGGCTAGGAGAGTGGGATGTGCGGGATCAAGAGGAGCGACTAACACATGAGGAATATTCGATCGAAAGGAAGGAAGTGCATCCCAATTATTCTCCGAGTGACTTCCGGAACGATATAGCTTTGGTAAGTTATTCTTCCCTGCTACTCAAAAAGGCGAATTTAACTAATTGACTTTTTTTTTCTCCGTACAGGTCAAACTTGACCGAAAGGTCGTGTTCCGGCAACACATACTACCGGTCTGCTTACCACCAAAGAGTGTGAAGTTGGTGGGCAAAATGGCAACTGTTGCTGGCTGGGGTCGAACACGGCACGGGCAGAGCACAGTACCTTCGGTGCTACAGGTAAACTTCCTGCACAAAGCATTTTTCAAGACGAACGTCGTACAACTTAGCTAACACAAAAACGATTTCGTCTTGCAGGAAGTGGATGTTGAAGTGATACCAAACGAGCGATGTCAGCGATGGTTCCGGGCGGCCGGACGTCGCGAAACTATTCACGATGTGTTCCTGTGCGCCGGTTACAAGGAAGGAGGTCGAGACAGCTGCCAGGGAGACTCCGGTGGACCGCTGACTCTTTCGATCGAGGGACGCAAAACGCTTATTGGGCTCGTGTCATGGGGTATCGGATGCGGTAGGGAACATTTACCCGGGGTGTACACGAACATCCAAAAGTTTGTGCCCTGGATCGAGAAGGTGATGGGCAAGGAGTATTAGGATAAGGTTATTTTACGTCCAACAACCACTAAGACTCCACTATTCAGACATGACAACTCAGCAACGATACGGGAACGCTCAAAATGGCACAGCAATGCATTACATACCGGTTAGAATTTAAGATGATATTAAGCTTAAGCTGGTAGGACTTTAAGCAGAACGCAATGCGCATAGTAATTTATTGATAAATTATTTCAACACGTTTGTACATGATGCCGCGCATTGAGAAGTAATGTCATTTTTTCGAATAAAACTGATAACGTTAGTCAAATAAAATAGAGACCAGATAGAAATTTCAAACAGTGCGTACTTAATGTAATATCTTGAAAGAATCTTTGCGCTTTAAGTAATGATGAGAAGTAATGGAAAAACTCTTCTGAGGCCCTTTGGATGATTTAGAACTTTAGTGGATTTGGCCTTTCTGGGGCCCTAAGCAGAGTGGAAATTGGGTCCCACTAGCATTGAATCTAAGATCAATAAGTTGCCGATTTTTGTTACCCTTTTTTTTTTGGATGGGGTGTGAACGAAATCAATCATCAATTGATTTTCTACTGGATATCCTGGAATAACTGGGCAGAATGTGGAGAAATTGGGGGTGAAGCCACTGCTAATATGTACCTGATCAATATGCCACATTTCCACCCTGTTCTTTGGAATCATGTTCAAAACTTCTGAGTCTGGCTTGGACATTGAGTACGTAGAATGCACAAGTACACAAAACTTTCAGTGATTTAAGATGCAAAACTCATCTTCGGTGCAAATGGCCATTAAATATCATGTAATTTTTTTTTTACGCGACTAGCATACATTTGACAAGGAAGAATTTCATGAAAAAATTAGGTCTACGCCTGAGGCTATGCAAATCTGTGCTGAAATCGATGAAAACCCCATCCTGGCCAATTTTGAAGAAAACGCTCCCGAAATGAAATGCTAAGACCCCCTGTGGCTTAAACGTTGCTAAAAGAATAAATATCATAAATATTTTCAATACTAAGAAATGGTATGAACCAACAAAACGGCCACGATATCATTAAAAAATTTAAAACAACAGCATGATATGCAATACTTAAACTGTTGCCATGTGAGAACGTCTATTACCTCGAATGCACGACACAAATAAATAGTCTATCGGCCATAAAAATACGGCAAACATTAAAATAATCATTTCTCGTATCAAACCAATAAGTTTAAAATAGGTAAAACGATACAATCGAGAAGAATAATCAATCTAACTTTAGCACCATGCGAAATCGATTTAGAGCCACAGTTTGGGAAAGCGCCTAAATATATGCAAATATTGCACATTATGATGTTCGTACAGCGGCACAATTTTTAAACGAAAAAACATGAATTTTCCATTGGCATTTATGTTTTAAAAATAAGTTTCCACATCTCACTTTTTTTTGCAAAACTTCGCTTCCGTTTAGATATGTGAGCAAAAACGATTATTTACCTTATTATTGAAAATTGGCGATAACATTTCGTGCGCGGAAGTGATTCCCGGCAAGGCTACTGGTACCGTGTGTATTTGATATGGTTATTATTCCTGTATTTAACAATCATTTAAATCGCTTTGATATCTCACTAAGCAAATTAACAATGTAATACAACACACTCCGATGTTGAAAAGGTGTAATAAAGAGCGCTCGACCGATCATATCTTAAAATTGATTCTACTCTACAGCGTATAATCCTATTAACGTGCTAGTATTACTTGGAATAACTCTTCAAGCTCAGCCAGGCATTTGCACTATTGTTCTTCACAAGAAACAATATCAAATATCGCAATTTAAAAATAAATTATCAGCTTTGATACTAAACTCTATAAAGCATTTTCCTTCCTTTCTGTTCCGCCACCACCATCACTAAACGCATGGTACAATTATAACTTTTCTCGCCCCCATTTAATCTTCTTGAGCCCCAATCCTGCAAAACGATTTCATGCTCAACACACGCCGGACGAAATGCGTTAAAGAACATTTCTTGCTCATCACTCGGCGCATACTTGGCTTGCTTTTGTTCTTCCTATCTGCGCTCTACACGCAACATATTTATCCGGACCGTGTGCGTAGGTAATCGCACGTGGAACCAAGACGCATTTTGCGCTTCTCGGGCATTATCATCATCGCTCGCTGTCGCTGTCGACGGCGAGGAAAATTGATAGCACTGCCGATGCCAGCCCAACAGTGCGATGCGCGACTACGACCCGAACGATGACTGACGTTGACGTTGATGATCGTTTTAAGGTCGTTCAACTAATATGCACCATCCGAGCAGCGTCGTGCAAAGCGCGACACACGGCGGTGCATTGTGAGGGATGGCGAGAAAGTATGTTCTATGTTGTTTATGCTGCTTCAGCAAAGTGGCATAAAATCGACAACTAGTTCTGGAATCGTGGAAGTGACACAGTAAGAGATTAGCATTCCCTAGGCAAAAGACTGCACCTTAGTAAATTGATTCATTTGCAAGAAATAGGGTGTGAGATCCAATTCCCTGTTTAAAACAATACGTTCTAGTATTGTCGCCAGTGCTTCTTTCCCTATAATTTAGTTTCAGATTCAATCTCACTCACATAACGAGCATTGGGATACAGTCCATCTAACAGAGCTACATATGCTCGTGCTCCACTATTTCTGTGTATTGCTGCCCTATTGCACTATCGTTCATCGCTTCATCGCAAAGTAGTTTCTCTACCCTCGCTTAAGAAAGGAAACGGCCAAGCCTTTACATCCCAAGGGATCCTTTGAATCGTAAGAAAATGCAAAATGAAGCGGTCCGATTGAAACCGGCCAGAGCAGAGAAATCCAGAGTGGGTAAGCATATGTATCATTTATTCATTTTTCTATTTTATTAATTTATCTACAGTGACCTCCATCGTCTTGGCTCGGAAGCGTACGATTTTTCCAGCCCTCCAAGTGGGAGAAGTTGGTATGAAAAGGGAATCATTGCGAGGTTATTGCGGTTGCCCAGCAGTGATCGATTCGGGGTTTGATTTGATTAAGGCACGTTTGTAGCACGATTTTCTGCCCTCTTTTTCGCATGAGCCTTCAATTACTCATTGCACTAATAATAATAATTTGCGCTAGAAGTGCTCACAATAAGATTAATGATACAAACAAGCTTTATTTTAAAACAATCGAGTCTCACATGTATTTGATTTTGATTTTAAAAGTGCGTACTTTGTTGAATCTCGCTCTCTTAATTGCTTTGTTCAGAGTCCATGTAAACCCGACTCGGACGAATTAAATCCCGACCTCGCTCGCCTAATGAGGATAAACTGTCCCACTTGCCGACCCGGTGCACATTCGTCAGCAGCTCATTTAAATCGTCCCGCATCGAAACCTGATTTTTGAAGAATTGAATTATAAATCGTAGAAGAACAGTTATCAGCCTGGGAGCCCGCCGAGCCGCCGAGTTCGAAACGAGTTTGCTGCGTACCCCCGTTCTCAGAGATTCCCCCGTACTCAACGATCAACAACTCGTGGTTCAAGCGGTTCGTTCGACCACACGACGTAATATCGAATGCATCCGGTCTGCATCAGCGGTCTGCAGTGCAATCTCAACCGGCAGCTTCATACATTTGGATTCGTCAACGAGTGAGAAGAGATCATCTTGCATCATTTGCTGCAAATGCCACAGCACCGTGGCAGAATATGGGAAGATGGGGCACACCGGGGCAGGAAAATGGTTGCGTTAATTAGGATCTTTGCCCCAGACCGGGAGCTTTTGCGACAAGATGAAAAACAGGGAGAGGTAATACTTGGGAAAATGGTTGCAAAACCTGATGTAAAGAATGCAATTTCGAACCAACAGCGACAACAACAGCACACGACCGATCGGCTTGCTTCTGCCTTACGTTACCCCGCATTTTCTTTCTCTCCCGTGTGGTTGTGTTTATCCCACTTTTCCACACTGTTGCTGTTGGAATTGTTTCCATCCTTTTTTTTCCCCTTTTTCCCTTTACTTTGAGCGTCTTACCCGCGTGTTATCAACCCCATTTATCCTGTGCCGTGGCTGGGGCGGTTTTCAAGCCTTTTCCTACTGTTTGCCCTTTCTTTCTGGATTCTCTATCTGGCCGAGCCGAGATCACCCGTTGTCGGGCTAGCTGCTGCTATATCGGCTACTGTATCGGAACGAATCTGTGCTGCCTATGCAGTGGGCTTCGGGTTTTACGGGTTACCTTCTTGCTAAGCTTGCGCCAGCTCGCTAGAAACGATTCGCATCGCGTAGCTTGGAAAGTGTTCCTTCATACTTTCCCTTCAAGCTTGCAAATGCCAATCTACAAAACAGGTCGCATACCGGGTTGCCCTCGGGATACGGGTGACCGGGGAGTTTCGATCATTGAATAAATAGAACAGCCAAGGAACCAGCTCAGTGAAGGAAGCAAGCATTACGATACTTGTACAAAGTCCATGTGGTAGAGATTGTACACGCTATCAAAAATCTCTGACACACGCCTTTCACATTTACGAGCTCTGCGATGACACCAATTACTCAGCATCCAAAATACCGGTTCAAAAATCCACATGTTAAGTAACAGTAGTACGAATCACCACTGACCAAGCAGAAAAAGGACTTTTATCCTTGCTCTACAGTCACCAAAATTCAAGTGACTCACGCATCATAACGAACAAGCGACGAACCCCGACAAAGCATACAAATTTTCCTTCCCGGGAACGGTGCGCGATACCCGGTGCAGAAAGCAGATAACGAAGTACACAACAAAGCGGAACGAAAGAAACACACCGTGGAAGAGGCCGGAAGACTCAACACACCAACACCACGGCCGCAACATTTGTGCAGCATAAAAACGTTTTCCCTCAAAAGTGTTACTTCTTCGGCCGTTCGCTCTGTCGTACTGCTTTGCTCTCCGTTTCGCCCGGGCCGTTTCCTTCCCTGTTGCACCGTTTGCTAGCCTTCTTTCGCCCGCACGGCCGATCGTCCACATGAACTGACCGGGGCACGAGATCGCTGGCCATTTCGCTGGCCGCAACATACTTTCGATCCCGGGCGCTTCTGCCTGCAGTTCTCCGGTGCGGTGATCGCGCTCGTTTCTCTCGCTCTCCGGCTGCGCAGCTCAACATACAACCGATGGGTGGTAGCGTGCCATCCAGCTCACGCACCCTTATGCTAACCATTCGGTGTCTCTCGCTTGTGCACGATCCTCAAGGCAGCACACCACTACACAGCGACGAGCTGGAGTCCGGGACTGGAGTGTGTTCGTCAGGTTGTTTGCTGGTTAGCTTCGCTGGGCTCCTCTCTATACACCAACGACCGACCCTATCGTCGATCCCTTCCGCTGGCGGTCCCGCTCGTCTAGCAAACGAGTGCGCGATCGCGCTAACACGGTCGGCAACGGCAATGTTTGGCTGGCGCACAGCCCGTCAGTATAAATCTAACGTCTTCAGTGTCAAGGTCTCTTTCCTGTGAGGCTCTTGATCTGCGACCACACTGCACAGACTCCGCGTCCGTCCTCGCGGCGGCTCATCTCCGCTGTTTGAGTTTGTCTGTGTGTGAGTGTGTGTGTGAGTGCACTCTGCAGGCCGGATCTAAGAGACCGATCGGCTGAGTGCTGACCGTATTTTCGCGTCGTCCGTTGACCGAGTGCGTACCGTAGAAAAAACGGTGCCAGCAGCAGCGCCAGCACCACAACAGCACGGAACCATTCGTAAAAGTGTTCGAAACCGTGTGGCAAAGGCAGAGTGCAGTGTTTTTTTTTTTTTCGATCCAGTGCTGGCCAAAGTGTGAGATACACAGTTAGGTGAAAGAAATTTTTGGATCCATCAGAACGGCGCACTGGTCAAGTGAAAGTAAGGCGGAACCTTTCAGCAAACTAAGATCGACGACGACCCGTTTCGAAACACGGCAAGAAGAGAATGTAGCGGTGTCAAGCCTCAAGTTGAAAGGCACTGAATTTAACGTAAGTTCCCATGCATGTTCCGGAGAATGTAGTGTGCATCCAGTTCTGGTTCTATCTCTGTATCCGCTGCGGCGATGCATGATCGGCAATTCAGTGAGCTTCATCATTAACTGTGAATGTTGGTATAACTGTGAATGTTGATTGAGGTGAAAAATGTCTTCGCACAACGGTCTGAATCTGGATACCCTGTTCGACACACGGAGAGGCGTCCTGTGGAATGGTTCTGGTAACCCGTGGCGTTAAGGGAGGGATACTTTTCACAACAAAACCGAGCAAACAGTGCAGGAAAAACAGAATCCAAAGACAACGTCCAATCTGTGCGTATGTGCGTGTGTATGTGCGCGTTTGTGAATATATCCATGTGATGCTAAGCGAAAGAAACGAGTTCTTCGACCACCAGTTACCCCACAAATCGCGCAACTTTCTATCCGTGACGGGCCTTTCTTCTTTCGCTTTACCGGGGCTCCCAATGGAATGGCCGATAAAGGAAGCACAAAGAACGTATGGCATTTCATCGCAGTGGTGCATTTTTTTTTGTGTCGCCGATACTGATGGCGTTGATTTTGATTGTGATTTTTGCTAATTAAACCAAACCCTGGCCGAGTGAAATGTGGTGGATGGGAAGAATTCTGATGCGAAGTAGATCATGATTACTTCGAAGAATTTTCTACCAGAACCCAAGGCACTTTCAGAGCATCGAGATCCTTTCCCTTTGATACTTCTTGATGTTGAATTATGTTCCCAGATCGTTTAACTCAAATCTAAATGGAACGGAGTACTGCTGGTTCGCATGATAGAATCCTTCTCAAAAGCTTCTCAAGCATCAAAACCTGTTTCGCTTAAAGCAATAATTTGTTTATTTTCCTTGCCTGGATGAGCTTCGGGGGAAAAAAAACTCCCAAAATGGGGAACAAACTATTTTCTTCCCTTCCGATGTGAAAAATCTCACGTACCACCGAAAGATTCATCAATAAATTAGGAATTACTGCCCGGATTTATTGATCCACCGTCGTACGAAACCAATCAACGTCTCTATCGATCGGTCGTTTCGGATTGATCGAAGCAGCCCCCAACTGGTGCCGCTCCCTGTGTGCCTGCAACAGCAGGATAAGCAGAACTACAACCCAGAAGAACCCCTTCGGTAGCTGTTGGATGGTGAGGAAAGAATTTAAAAGAGTCATCGTTGGAAATTGGACACACTGTAGCCACCTCGAAAGGGATGCTGCTTGTTTGCACAACCCAAGTACTTCTCGGGACCAACAGACGGTACAGTCTTTTTAAAGTGGATCAAATTAACGCTGACTGTTTGCGAAAACTGGCCACAATATTGGCGGTCATTTCGGACATCCTATCAACAAGTCACGTGTTGAACGCCATAATTAAGTGTCTTGTGAAGCCAGCGAATACAGAACGATCTGCGCATCGAGTGACTTTTTAAACAATGCTTCTTTTTTGTTTTTAGTCGACCATTCACTGTGTCCACACGTCCGTTGAGTTACATAAACTTGCCTCGATCTTCCCGAGTTCCGCCCGTTTTATATAGCAGTAAGCATGAAGAAGGCTTAAAAAGGAAGAATCTGTTGCATTGCGTAGCATCGTCGTCATCGGCAACATCGTGATAGCGACGATAGCATTGACCTCAGCAAGGGATCGATCGCGATCGCCCGCAGAGGAGAATGAAATGAGCCGAGAAGTAAAAAACCCGTTTCGAACCATGCCCAAGCCCATTACCTACACACGCTGGTCGCTCCATTGTTGTCGCTCCAACCGTGGTCCAGAATGGAGGCATCCTCATGATCGACCTGTTCATGTGAACAGGTCCGGTGCCCAGTGGTCTGGACCATTATTTTCATATCGCAGCCTCGCGTAAGGGCAAAGATTTAAAGGCTCGAAAGATACATTCTCCCTCGCAGCGCATTTTCTAACGCTGGGAAATCAAGAACCAGCAGCTAAGGATTAAAAACAAGCACACTTTCTCCGCCCGTGAATCCATTCAATGGACCCGCATGGACACTCACCCCCCGAGGACCCATCTTGCAAAAAAAAAAAAAAACGACGCATTGTGAAAGTTAAGTTGCGCAGCGAAAACGAAATTGAAACGCGGTCGTCATACTCCCCGAATCTGTTCCGACAGAAGGGGAATGTGTGCTAGACGGTAGACGGGCATTTGGGAAGGTATCTATTAGTTCTCGGGGCAGGATGTGAGCTGCTGAATTCAACACCCCTTTCTTGGCCGTGGTAGCCGCGCATGTGGTGTCCCGAAGCACAAACTCACGAACCGCACGGGGAGGAAACATTTCTTTCACCCCAACACACCTCGATCGTATCGCATCAGGACGCTGGACCGGGGGCGGATGGTGGAGTTAGCTGGGGCGAAAGCTGGGCGGGTTGGCCCACAGCATGCACACACAAAAAACCCACACTTGTTTACACTGCCGGTTAACCTATTTTTTAGAAAGTGGCACTCTTCCACCGAAGAACGCACGAACGACGCAAAGCGTTGGCTGGAACGTAGCTTAAGCGTACTGGGAAAGAGTGAGAAATGAGTTATATCGGGTGAGCTTGAGATTCAGGGTATTCGAAGGGAAGGAAAATAAAAGGGAACCAGCGTGGTCATTCTCTCTTCTCACATACGTCCCCTCCGTTTTTGGGTCGGGTTCACGCTGATGATGGAGAGATGAAGTCTTGCCGTGGCAACACGATCGCCAACAAGACCAAGGTCTGTTTGAGCGGGTGGTTTTTGTCATACAAATCGAAGGTCTTTCGGAAATGGGCCACATTTGGGAAGAGAACGAGCACGAATGGGGTTGAAGGAATGCATTGGAAATGCATACACCAAGTTTGTGCAGTGCTTCTTGCTATAATCCGGTTCAACGAGGGCCTTTATTTAGTTGTTCGTGAATTCTGACCTCTTTCGTTCGCCAATATAAGCGACATTGGTATGTGTACTTTCGGGAAAGGAGAATCTTTACTTCCAACATTGCGAGCTGTGAGGACCAAAACTTCATCACAGATAAGTAGCAATACTCCCGCATCTGGCCACTGAGTGCTGGTTTACTGATTGCCACTCTTCCCACCAAGGGTTGTTGTTTTTATCTACCACAACTTGCCTCTCCTCAAACCCTCGGGACACCTGCATCGAGCGTATATTCTGCATACCCTGCCCAACCACGCTACGCACCACACCTGTGGACATCAGACGAAACGCGAGAAAGAAGGAAATGAGATTCCCGTATTGAGGTTATGTGAGCTTAGTCATGAGCACCACCATGTTATACCACCCCGGCCAGTGTATGCGATGCGGGGTTGCAAGATTGGGCTGGTTCGGGACGTATGAGGTCACTGCGTGCGTTCTTTTCGCGTTCGCTCGCTTTCACCACCGTCGGGCGGACGCGTCTTTCGGTGTCGGTGTCACAGCACAATTAACCGTTTTCTAACCAGCGCCACCAACACACACTAGCATACACGCATAGCGGTAGTGGGTTAGCTTCCTTTCGTTCGGTTTTTTTGTTGTTAATGGCGATCGAAGATGCTGATGGCGTCGCCACGCGGAAACCGTTAGTGTGTGGTTTTGGAGGGTGGGTTTTTTTAGTGTATGCGAGGCGAAGTATAATGCTTATGCTGATAATGTGGAAGAGCCATCGCCAATCAGCTGCTGGCGATGATCGTACTAGAGAGAGCGAGTGTTGGGCTTTTTAGACGAGTGGTTGCGAAATTGCACTTTTCTGGTTTATTTGTCTGCTTTGTGAAGAGATTGCTTTGAAGAGGACAGGAAGAGGATAATATATTCAGAGTTAGATATTGTTTTCGCAAATATAAACATTTACGAGGAGTTTATGTTTAAAACAAGCATTCAATTCGCAAACCTATTGAGGGTTAAAGAAAATTAACAATCTTGACTAATTGATTGTAGCACGTGGTTTCGAAGAGGAAAATTATCCGATTTACCCAAAATACAACTGTACAACTGCTATCCTTTTGCTCCAATATTAAAAACCAATCCGTTTTTTAACCACTCAGCCACACTCGTCCGGCGATCAATGTACCGCGCATTACGGTAATGAGAACCTGTTCTAGATTCGTTCTGGTTCTGCTGCAACCTTAGAACAATTCTGCCTCATTCCCATGCTCCGCTAGTTAACCGTACTGACCATTACAGTAGATTAGGCTCGATGGATCGGCACGCAGCTTCAAAGTCAGCAGCACACTGCAGACTTCAAAAAATTTTAAAATTGCGCCCCCATTTCCACCATCACACAGCACACCAGAACTCGAACTATAAAGATCGATAATGCCATCGATGTTCTAAAGAGAAAGAATCCGTACAGAACGTAAGACCCCTTTCCCACCTCCAGCTCCCGTTCTGGCCCTACCGATGGCAGCAAATTGATTTTCAATTAAATACCGTTACCGGTATAACCGTTTATTATGCTCAGCATTGCCACACCGGCACCACCCTTGCCCGACTAGTACGTAGATCGTTTATAAATAAATGTTTGCTGTATTTATTTCACCTTCTTGCTGGTGCTGTCTACCGGGCATAACTTTGCACACACCGCTGCACGCGCCTCATGCCATCGTTTTGTAATTATAAATTCCAACACTTCCTAACTACGCCGTGTATGTGTGCGTATTTATGCTGTTGTTTTTGCAGTTTCACGTGGTCCACTACTTGTGGCGAGCGGGATACAGAACGACAGTGGCACCGGACAACAGGCTAGGTGGGTGGTGCTTGAGTCAAACACCGTTTACCACACGCCATCCCGCGATCGACACCTGGCGCAACAAAATTCTTGGCGAATACCGTGCGCAAGCATTCGAGTGCACATTTGCTGAGGATTCGCTTGAGTTGATGAATTCTTGAGCGAACATAATGAGCTTAGAGGGAATCATGGAAACACTTCCTTTTATTACATTTTAGTTATGCACTTATAATGATCGATTAAAGCAATGCGCTTCTTTAGCTAAAAACCCTTTTTCTATCTCTTTGCAGATCACCAAACCAAACGTTGAAGTATTGGTATTTGTGTCGTCCGTAAGCAGGCCACCATCTCACCGGATTCAAGTGCAATTACTCCCGGCGGGTTCAGCTCGACAGAGTAATAATCCAGAACCAGAAAAGCGATACAGTGTTGCAGTTCCGACCTTAAGTGCAATCTCCAGCAGAATCAGTGTGCCGTGTGTGCGTGTGCTTCGTTTGTGAGTGTAGTGGGTGTGTGCCTAAGTGCGTGCGTCTGTGTGTGTCTGTGTTAAGGGTCGGAAAACTTCAACCAGAACCAGCCGGTCAAGCAATGTGGGCAACGATCTTCTTAGCAAGATACTAACGGTCCGGTTCGTTCGGTTTTTTTCTGACTCTGGAGAAGAAGGTGAAAAACATTTTCTTCCCTTTTGCTTCCCCTTAACGGTTGGTCTTGCTACAAATTGGAAAGCATACTTGGAAAAACAACCAGGGTTCTGTTCTTGAAGATCGTGATTCTAAACGTAACGTGAGGAAGTGTTTTTATGGAAAATTTAATCTAATTTCCATTCCGTGAGAGTGTGCTTTTTGGTCCTTTAAAATCCGTACCGATGTTCATCATCTTTACCAAAGGTCCAACTAAAGCTGGCTACGGTCAGGGTAGCTAAGATCGTCTGCTAAGCATGATGAGCCGTTAGAAGAACACACGCATACAACCGAGCCTGAGTGATTACAATTATTTTGTGAACCGTTCGAGTGTAACTCTGCGCTGGCTTCAGTGGCCTCCGACGACGACGAAAAATGATGCGCGTTTGATGGGAAGATCGCATGATCGCGTCCAGCAGACGAACCTGGTGGAATCAGAACCATCAGCCACCTTCCATCCTCGCATCCACACAGACTCCGCGGGGTTTCCGGTGTGATCTAACGGTGCAGTAGCAACACTTCCACGTCAAACGCCGGCCTACCAGGCCAATCCATCCATCATCCGCGACGCGTCGGGAGGAGAAAAAAAAACAAAGATTCGCTTCGAGCTCAACGGCTCACCGGACAAGAATCGGCGATCGGTTGGAAAACAGATAGAAGGGAAGCAAAGAACCTGCAGCTTACGGCTTCAAGGTAAGCTATCATTCGGCGATCGGTTGACTAATTAATATCGCAGGTCGACGGGTTCCAAAGCGTACGATCGACCTTTTTTTTAACAAGTTAGATCAGCCAACAAACGAACACGCTGTTAGATACATTAGCTCATTAGGGGATCGATGTGAATGCGCACCGCACGACTAGGCACTTGGGTTTTGCTGGTGAGGCATCTTCAATGGGTCGGAAATTTATCACTTGTTCTACCGGCGGCAAGAGAAGAGATATATTTTTAGAACAAAGAACCAAACTACCTTGCCCATGCCGGAACTCCTGCAGGATGTTTCTATGGATGGGAAGCGTGATGAGTATTGGGCACGTTTTGCAGACAAACAATCTTCGAGAAACGATCCTACACAAGTTTCGCGGCCCGCACGGAGGATCGTCCATAGTTTTGGCATGCTGAATAGAACGTTCGCGCACATACACACTCATTTCTTAGCTCACAGGTGTACGCGGGAGTACGTAATTGCACGAGCAAACAACCGAGGGCATAATTACTGACCGACCTGTTAACACCTCCCTGGGCCGTGTGTACATGTGCGTTCGAATCTTGCGCTGAACTTTGGTAGCAATTTAGAACGCCTTGCTTCGCACAAAACACCACCACCAGCAGGGCAGCTGACGTCGTCTGCCGTCGGTACGCTCCCATGGCCGTCGGCTTAACCGTCGAGCTGCTATCATTAAACAGTCAACTAATCAATCAGCAACCGACAATCGTTCGCATCACCCTCAGCAACGGGTCGTCGCACTTCCGGTACGAGGCTTGTCGGTTATTGTGATCTTTACATAATACTTTGAAGCGATGCTGCGGCTTGGTCGTTCGTGACCGTCCTTGAGTGCCTGGGTGTTCCAGCAAACGACGACATAATGAGCCCGGGCCCTAAAGGGTCACATTGAAAAAGGGTAAGGAAGCGAACCTTGATGCCATCATTTCTTCCGGATGATTTGGTTTACTTTGTCATCCGTAATATAGGAGCGTGTGGAGCGCGAGGTCCTTCCCATGTGCAAAAGGATATTCAGCAAGTGATGCTGCTGCTGACTCACAGCCCCCGGAATCTGATACACATCACTGGATTATGGCATCGATTAGTCATCATCTTTTCCGGCTCGTTATGCAATTGCAATTTCGCCCAGGAGTTTCCATTTCACACTCATCGAACCGTGAGTGCGGGATGATAAAGAAATCCCCACCTGGCAGCTTTCTGCTCACTGACTGTTGTGTTGCATTGCGCAGCACCGGGTGAGCATCGGTTTCGTTACGGGTCGTTGCATATGGGCAATTTATGCAGAGTTTCTGCTACCGGAATGAGTGTTGCTTTAGCGATGGTTATAAGAGCGTAGGGTAAACTGAAGGTATTTTCTCCGGAAACAAATAATTATGAGGCAAAAATTATGTGGAAGCCTTTTTCATTTGATCAATAAGCTCCGTGAAACTTACATGCAAGCCCTATTAAACAATGCCTAAGAAACCTTGAATCGTAGAAACGAAGATTCTTCGAATAAATTGTATTACAAGTTAGTTCAAGCGCCCGAACACATCTGCTTGTATCTTACAGGCACATGTGCACGGCCACTTCAAATAATGACAGGTTGGCCTTTGCTCCACTTTTCACTAACCCTGTCCTTATTCTCTGTCAAACCAGTCGAGGAGAACCGAACAGAACGTCTGCATCTCTTCGCCACAATCTCGACATGTCGTTGACCACCAGCATAGGAATGCAAATTTCCAATTCCATCTCGTGGCATTCCCCCACGACCAAAAGCTGATTAATCGTTTTGGAAGTCGTTCGGACGGAACACGCCCGTCAGTTTCGACGTGAAGATTGCAGATGAGAAGCAAACACACCAACGAGCGACTCATAACTGAGCGGGAAAGCATACGCGCCCGCAGCCTCCGATACGATCGAATCCATCGCGACGAAGCGCCAAGACGTGGCACACGCGAGCGGGCGCATACATAATGACGCATTAATGATGCACCTCGAATGCGCGAAACGAGGAAAATGGTCCCCAGCAACCCGTCAGCGTGATGTATGTGTGTTTTTATGGCATGCTCCACGATCGATTGCTTCCACCGTCGGACAATTAGAAACTGATCATCGCACAAATCGCACTGATCTCGTTTCAATCTCACTGCCGGGTTCGAGCGTACATATGTGTGCGAGTGTATGTCTGTTCCAAACCCATTCCCATCCCGGGGAATCTCGTCGCAGACCACCCGGGATGGGGTTAAGTACTGGGTGGCATACATTAGACGCGTGACAGCAATGCTGCAATTACGGCCGGTGGAACAGATTTATCGTCAGACCCGCCCGTTACGGTGAACCGGGATCAATCGACGAGCAGTAGCTTTCTTTTCTTAGGAAAATCCAATCCAGCGTCCGCTTTCCAGTCGCCGTTAATGGATCCGGATGATTCCGGAGCGTAATTATTACACGGACGCAGCCGGGATGCTTTTCTTTTCGGCATGGAATGTACCTGTGCCAACGCCGGAGTCCGTCTTTCGAGGACGCCATTGGACGTAGGCTAGCAGGCGGAAAATCATCCATTGCACATTGAAAACGTCACCAAAGGGGTTGGCTTAAGCCGGTGCTCAAAAATACATCCGTTCTCGTTCGCGGTCGAATGCGCGGAGTGATCGGAACCGGTTTCGCTGATTGCGGTGAAATAATAAATTATCACATCGAATTAGGTCAAATTCCCGATGCCATCCGTCGACGTCTTCGCGTCGCACTGCTTTGCTTGCTCTTCTTTAGGATCGTGTCACTGTCCGAACGGGTGGCTTCATTTTATTTTTGGTGGGCGCCTACGAACCACCCATGCCTGAACGATGATGAAGGACAGTTTGGGAGTAGTTTTCGATTCTTCGTTCACACCGAGCATGGGATGAATTAAAAGCAATCTTTTAAAATGGGGAATTTTCCCTCGCCTGCGTTCAGGTTCGTGAGCGTTGATGTCAAGTCGTACAGATTGATAGCACTAAATTGAGGTTATCGAACGGATTATGTCGTATGCGAGTGTGACAGGAAGCGTGTCCATGTTGAACAAGTAGGATCACTGATAACGGTTGTGTTTAAGGCATCTTCTCATGGTCGTGACCGTGGGTTTGATTTTGTAATATTTCCAGTTTCAAGAAGCAATGAATTTATTTTCTAATTATTCGAGATAGTGCAAGAAAAAGATAGTTTTAAAATGTCCGGTAAGTCCCCATTTATGCGAGATTTTTCCATGTTTTATGACAACTAAGAAAGCTCCAGGAATGATCGTTTTGAGGGCATTTTCACATGATAGTCGTATCCTATTTCGAATTTCATTGCATGCTTCCAGCTAAGCTACAATCTTTAAACTTACAGAAGTGACGAAACTTGGCAGCTTGTTAACGCCCTTTAATCGGTTCACTCTGAGACAGAAACGAATCTATACCGATGTACCTTAGCTTACACGAGTTGTTGCAGGCTCTGCGTAATTTTCCTGCATTCTTTCTTGCAAACAAGGTATGTAGGCGGAGGCTCACCATTAACTGCATCTGATTAATCTTGTCAGGCACAATTACCGGCAAGTGTTGAAAGCAATTTCAACTGCTGATCCTCCTACCGAATGCCTACTGCTATCGTACCTAGAGGATCCATCATACCACCACCAACTGGCTAGATCCTTTCGGTTGCGAGAGTGGCTTATGGGCGGATGTGAGCATCGTTTACGTGCTGTAGCTTCACTATCGTCTACCAACAATCGTAGAAAATTGTTCCTGCACTTTAATTTGCTGCCTGAGCTGAGAACTGCCTCGCCTTGTTGCCTAGTCCGACGTAGTTCATCTTCCATTGCGAATGCAGTAGATACGCTTAAAAAGCACTTTTTTCTTACACGCGCACTCTTTGACCATTTTTTTCTCGCGCTAGTATCACTTCCAACGTGAGCTTAAATGTAACGCAACAAAAAATCAAGCGAACGATACTTTAAAACTGAAACATCCAACTTCTTAGCTAGAGAAGTGCGAAGGAAGGAACGAGCCGAAGGAAAAATAAATAAGAATTCATCTGCCTCTACCCCGTGCCTCGTCGGTACACGTGAAAGTGGGTTTGGGTTGTGTCGGAAATTCTTTCCAGCTCGGTGGTCTTCCAACACTCCGGCTTAATTTCATCTCCATTCTCATTCGCTCCAGCGTCCGTGCTCGCAAATCGCAACTGCTGCTGGTCGGGGGAAGGTGGCTTTTAATCTAGATTTTCTGCCAGTTTTTCTTGACGCCGACCGATTCTGGTACTCTTGGGGTGCGAGAGAACGCAACTCATTCATGGGAAGATTAGCCCGAGCGCCCGGGTGTGCCACGGTTGCCTTCTTGGTCACGGTGAAAAACGGGAAAATGATGAAAATATACACACGCACATACATATTTCGGTCGTTCAACTTTGCCGGTGACCGGCCACACGATGGAAGGATTTTGCGCAGCAGTCACACCGTACCCGAACTCGCATACCCGTGTACTGGTGTCCGTGAGTGAGTGCGTTTCGTTCTCTTCGGGTTCCCATGCACCCCGCTCCATGCGACACAGGGCTGGTGGTGATTTTGAAATGGGACGCAGAAAAAGGCCTCAAAATTATTACATCTTCAAAAGAGCTTTTGTATGTACGGGTAGCCACTTTTGGGGGGGGGGGGGGGGGGGGATCCAAAAAATCTGCCTGGGAAAGTATGTGCGTCTTGTCCAGGAGCTGCACCTTATTATTCGAACGTAGCAAAGCGTGAAAATTATTCGCAAGCAGCATTTTTTGGAGCCATAGCTATGGCATCGTTACAAGCATTTCACTCAAATGTTTGACTTCTTAATCAGCTTCCTGTGATGAGAAGGCAACAAAAGGAACCACTCACATACCGCTGATTGCCCTGGGAGTTCCCGCAGAACAGAAGTGATGTTAAGTAAGAAGATTTAAGGGCAAAACTTTAAGCTGCTAACAACAGCCTTTCAAGAAGCAGTGATTTATAGTACGATTTTACAAACTTAAAGTAAAATTACTCGCCTGGGAAGAAATAAATGTCTTCAGTGCAGCTGCAACTTCCGAACATGAGCATGACCTTCAACTTGAACTTGCAGCGTTCTTCGCGAGGCTTTTATCACCTGCACACTAGCACTGTGCTGCAAACCGATTGAAGCCCTCCAACAGCTCAGCGTCTCGTAGTTTGCACCGTTTCATGGTGCTCGCGTCACGATAAACTTTTGTTCCTTAATCAACGGAGAGTCACGCCAACGAACAGAAAGGCCATCACAGGTTGATTTAATTTGCAATTAATTACGAATCGCAGCCCGTTCGGCTTGCGATTTGCTTGTACTAATTTCTTGCCGTAAGGCACCATAATCCGTGCACTAGTCTACGACAATGTTTTCAATTAGCTGCTGGCAGCTCCCGTCTATTTCCTACTTCCTCGCGAAACAAGCAGCTAAACTAAACCCTGGAGCCCTTAAAGTTTGCGCTAGCTTCAATCCACGTCGTACACAGATGTAAAGCTAGTACAAAACCCACTCTTGGAATAAAAAAAAAGAAAAAAGACAGCGGCAACACAATCGATGCCGCTCTTCTGCTCGGCAAAGAAGAAACCTTGAAGACATTATGCAAATTTTGTCTATGACCTTTTTTTACCCTCCCTTCCTTCGTGCGAGTGTTTTAATTTGTCCCGTTTTCATTCGCAATTTTGTTCTGTTTATCTTCACGCGCTCCGCCAGATGATGTCCAGTGTCGATCTACGTCGGGGGACGGTGAGATGGAGTCGCCGATGTGCCGAAGTCCAGTACGCTACCTCACTTGCCCTGCTACTCGTCAGCTTGCTCCCGTCGGCATACAGCAGTCCCGTGTTCCCGTTCACATCGTGTAAGTATACGCACATATGAAGTTCGAAATAACAGTATGATGGTAAGATAACACGGGCAGAGTCCGTGGAACATGGAAGTCCAATCACCGGACCGGCCTGGTCAGTCAGTTGGGTAGGCATCAGATATGGGTAACAAAAAATCTGGAAAAGTGGACTAGTGGATATCAGATTTTACAGTTTAATTATGTCGGTAATGTGGGTCGATGGCATCATATTTAATTGGAGACAGAGTTTTACATACTTCCTTAGTAGGCTTGTTTCCAAAAATCTCTTTTCTTGTAAAATTGGAGCATTTTGTTATTCGTTTGAATGTTTTATTTTTTATTTTATTTTAAAAAGGCAGCTAATTGCCGTATGGTGGACACAGTGTTTGTTGGCTTTTTACTAACTTCACAAGGGATTTTCTCCAAATGTAAAAAAATTGATACGGGATTATGGTTCAGTTAATCATTCCAGGAATTGTGATTTAAATGTAAAAGAATATCTACAATTAAAGGAAATCATTCCAATCGCTTTGCTTACAGATGAGATTAAACTTGAAACTACTTAAACTTCATGCCATTTTTAAATTTATCCACGATTTTCATCATGACTCTTGCCTCCGACTTTCATACCACCGTTGGGCAATATTCGTCAGTATCAACCGATGCAATATTTACCATCAAAACGGTATTAAATAGAGCGAACAATTCGTTCAACCTTTTGCCAGTCGCCTCGCCAGCGAGCCAGCGTCGACACTGGACTGGATAGAATTTTAAACACACGCTCAGCTAGTCCACGATTCGGCGCGCCATCCGCATCTAAAGTGACCATTAAAACTTTGACTGCTACCGGCAGCAACCCAAAACCGTATCACTGCAACAACGATCCCCCTCCCCAAAAAAAAAACACAAAAACAACAACGTTAATAGGAGAACAAAAAGTTATAATAATGAAAAAGCAGCATAGCAGAAAAGCATATAAAGTGCCAAGAACCGTTAGGGGGACAGTTTTCCTCCCCGAGTCCCGTACGGTGGCTGTCGAACCGAGGACAATATACAAGTGTGCGTCTTAAGGTGTGTGTAGGGGGCAGCAGTGAGGTTTATGGTTTCTTACCGCATGTAGCTATTGTTCATTGGCATCGTCGAGACACGCCGTGGTCGACGTCCGGTAGTCTTCTATCCAGTTCCGTAGTCACGCTGTCAAAGCGAAAGTGAGCGTTTCCCGTTGACCATCTATGGCCGTTCCTCGGAGTGATGCGCACCATCAAAAATTTTACACCAGAAGCCGCTGCTGGCCGAAATTATCACGCTTTCCGAACCGGAACTTCTAATCGATGATTGCCTCTTGGCGGTTTTTTTTTTTTCAACGAAAGAGCCACCATGTCGGAACTGTTAGCTATTGATGTGCTTCTCATTATGTTTCTTTTATTTTTCATTTTTCAATCAAGCTTCAAAACAGAAGCAAGAACAGTCTCCCATTTTCATGATGGAAAACAAACGTTGATCCGCTTGTGCCTCGGTTATGACAGGCGAGTCGGTTTTTAATAACGATGCGTTACATTCTCCCTGCTGTGAGCATGTGCTTTTCTATTATTTTCGTATTTCCGCTACTTCCACCTGGAACTGCGTGACGCAAAAGACGCGTGCCACCCTGGGTACGGTAGATGCTGGTAGAATAATAACAACCCACCACCAGGGCGCAGGGCGAACTCCTACCGCATCTATGCTGCAATGGGCTGCCTTCGTTTTGTGCTTTCGTGGCTAAGCGTTAGTGGAACATTTTGGTGCATGCAGTTTATCGACCTTTCGCACGAAGTGAACTGTGCTCACAAGACCCACAACAGACAGGATAGCTCAACTCGAAAAACCAAGTTGTTTAAAGTTTTTTTTTTGAAACAGTTTTTTGTGTGTACCCTGAGGGACCGGTGGCTGGAGCGTCTGGTGTGCCTTTTTTATGCTCCTAAAAAGCGCTATTAAATATGGCTATGGAAATGATTATTACGACCAGGATGGTGATGGCGTTAGCAAAGAAGCTTGTAAACTGTCTGCAAGCTACTCTTGAATGGCTGCTTTTGCCCTAATAGCTACCGAAGCAAGTCGATGTAGGTGTTCATCGTTTATCTTCAGTATTAAACGGAGGTTGATACTGGAAAAACAGCTTACTCGCATGCGAATAAGTGCAGTCGTTGTAGGACTTATAAGCGTATATGCTCTCATAAACATCCCATGCCATTAGAAGAGAGCTTAAAACCATTAAAGGAGTTGCCAGTTGTGCATCCACAGCGCTTTAACATTTCTTAAAAGGCTCAGTAGGATATTACTGGACGGAAAGTATGGTTTTGTTACACTTTCAATCAGCAAACAATCCAACACTCACCTCAACTCTCAATTCACCCCAACACCCACACCATTCTTGGCGTGAAAGGACGGACCATTATCCGGTCTCTGTCCGAGCTCCTAAACATTCTCCTGCGTACTCTTTGTTGCGGTGTTTTCGCTTTCCCCTGCCCAAGCTCATCTAACTCAATTTGCACGGAGTTCCGAAATCACCGCGTACCAGTTCCAGTTTCGGAGTTCATTTAGAGTGAAAGTAGCCGTGGTTTGCGTGGGGTTCATTCGAAACAACCCACCAACCAACAGGGGCTAAACAATGTCCCATTCTAGTGCAACACTACCGGATTCGTCATGGAAACGAAAGCGAATGTGCGACGTTGCTCCATTCTGCACAATATAAAAAATATCCGAAAGCTAAAATAGATTCGTTCCGGCCGCACCGTATCGCCAAAAGCATGTGCCCATGTTTAGTTTTCTTTTACTTTGTTGGAACGCACCTTCCTTTAGCGTGACAGACTTGGACGGCGGCTTTCAAAGACACAAACAAACCCCAGCAAAGGGAAAGAAAAGCTTCTTCGCAAACAAGAGAAGAACGATGTGTCCTCCCCGAGGGGAAGCACATTTTACACGAAACTTGGAAATTCCTCACCCTCCTACCTTCCGCCAGCACGCTCAACAAATGCACTGGACAATTGCGTGTAAATTTCGATTTCGCTTTTTGCTGCTGATTTTCTTTCTAGCTTTTTGTTCTCTTTTCTTTCTTTCCCATCCGTACAACATTTTGGTCAACATTTCTTCCTTCCTGGTTCCACGCTCCGGCACTTTGCTTATCATAACAATTCGTCCCTCGAGGCTCCGAACGTGCGTGGTACGAGGCAGCGTGGATGGTGAAGTTTGCTTTTTAGAAGCATTGCTCATTTCATACCAATTTGGCCATTTCGGTGCGAATCGGGCAGCTCCCAAAAATTGAGGTTACCTGCAACGGAAAAATCGTCCTCATCGTATCATTTCGTCTGGCCCGGCGGTGGCTTTCTTTGTGTTACATTAGCACCATCATCATTGCTCATCATCATCATTCGGCGGTCGTGATCAGCCGCCCCGGGGATATGCGCGTAATTGACACGCCACTACGAATCGTATCGGCCGTTCGCGAGCAGCGGCCATTTCTCGTACCATTTGCAGGCATTAAGCTGCCCCTTGGGACGGGCGGTGGGAGTTTCACGCGTTTCACGCGATTTTGAGGTCACTGGGTAAACCTGGCTGGCAGGCCAGTTGGTGGGCCATGCTGGGCAGCTTTAATTTACTTTCTTCTTCCGCCAAAAAGCACCGCCCTCTCATTCGGCCCTACCCCCTCACCGAGCAACGTGGTGGCGATATCAAACGAGCACTATCAGCAAGCAATAATAGCAGCAGGGAAAGCAGGAAATGTTGCAGTTCTGGTAAGGTAGGAACCTCAGTTCACCGCAAACCAGCATTGCTAGTCAAACAACAATAACACCTCATGTCCGGTCCGGTCCAATAGCCCCCGAACGTTCACTTTCGTTCGAACAAGCCAAACGGTCACCCGGCCGATGATCATTAAGCCACAAAGGGGTGAACTTTGTCTGCTGTACAAAGTTTGAGCGCGTGTACGCGGCTACGGGTTGCCAATTCTGCGGCACCGACCAAACCGGATTCCGAGGGTGACGCACGGCACGGATTATGTTCACACTTTACGTCAAAACCGTCACCCGGAGAAAGTGTCGTTCGGGGAGAAAAAGCGAATTGTGCGGCGACATAAATGGCACCCTTGGGGAACACACGTGAGTCACGCGGTTCGATTCGAAAGCGCAAGTATTCCTAGCTGCCAACATTCCTGTCTCGGTTTGCTGATCAAACAGATAGGAATGGTGTGGCATGGTTGGTGTAGCTGTAGACAGGCAAAAGATGGGAAGGATGGAAAGGTACAAGGACGTGTTGATGAATTGTGTGTATTACTAGTCCCTGCGGAGGAGGGACTTCTGTACTGTGAAGAGAACTTTTCTGTTGCTTGGGTTGTTGAAAACGTATGTTGTTATCAATTTTTTTGCTTTCAAAGTGGGTCACAGCCACACGGAAAAATATAAAACTATATTGAGAATGAGTATTTCTAGGTCCGAAAGGATGTGGATACTAAACGAGGCGAATGATTTATAATGTCGCATCAACTGTCGATCAAACTTCTAATTTAGCATGACTTGCCTCCAATGATTATCACACACCCTGCTATCCCACATAGCACCAAAACCTCAGCATTCTCCGCTAAATGCTTGAGGAAATGATTCTAACGAGCGAGACGGCAATAAATAGCCGACTCTAGCTTGAACTTGACACTGAACTTGCTCGTTCAGGAAAAAGGAACTGAAATGACACAAAAGAGATCATACAACCGTAGCCAAGCATTCGTGGCTGTCATAAAAAAAAACCTAACTTCTACCATTTTCCCGCGGTATGTCTCGCTACCGTCCAGCGGCCATTGCCATTCCGATTAGTCTGCTGCTCGCTGGTCGCATGTTGGTCAACTGCCGTTCCGTTCATCCGGTGATGCCACCAAACGGGTTTTGGTTATGCAAACCCCCAAACGACCGATTCTAGAGCCGTTTCCAGCCTAACCGGAACGATGGGATGATCAGAAGCCTGTAGCACGGAATCGACCTGTCGTAGCAATGAAAACAAACAAAGTTAATTTAGCCCATTGTGGAGGGAGCAGAATGTGGTTGCTTTTTTGTTTTCGCCCGACGCATGAGCAAAGCTCTTCCACCACCCATGCGGTGCAACGTTTCGCTACGGCAGTTCTGTAACGAGCTTTGACAGCTGGAGACTCGACTAGATAGATGCGCCTAATGCTCTTGTTGGTAGGAGGCATTCTTGTTAGCGCATGACCTCCGCGGACCGTTCCGTTAGTGGCAGCAACGATGGGAAAACATCTGGATAGTCTCTTCGTTGGAGCGAAGAATTATCATGCATGTGTTTGTGGGACGTGTCAGATCCGGCTCGGAAGCAACGACGCATTGTTTCGTGGGTAAACCGGTGCGTTAGTTCATCACACCGAGCATACAGACATACCATCGGGTATCACCGGTAGTGATCGCGATAGTGTTACGCCTCTGCTGACAACTTTCATAACTCCTTTTAATTGCTGATCGTTTCCCTCGATACAACTCATCTCTTAAGCGACACAGTGATGTACGCTTACTCGGGGACATCCCCAAATCATCAGATACATCCGTACCTTAAGTAATGTTCAACAATTCATCCAAGTTAAACGAAAAGTAAATCTTTCAATCTTCATTACTCCCATGAAACATTGACAAGCATGGAAATCTCGTTTTAAAGTATCCACCGCTTCCACCAACGGAAAAGAAAGTAATCTGCCAGCAAAACCCCAAATCTCCTGAAAACATTTCTGCCGCCGAAGAAAGTAAAACTCCACCACTTCCCTTTCTCTCGTTGCGTCCATTGGCGCATTCGCGACTGCAGTTTTGAGCGCCGCTCGGAGAGCCATCATCCTGCCCAACAAAGGGGCAATTGTATAAGAACCATAAATCGAGGTAAACGATACCCCGGGCTGACCCACTTTCGAGGGCTCCCGTTTTGGAGCTCAAGAAAACAAGACTAATGGACCAAACACCAAGCAGAACGGGGCGAGAAAGAGGCATCGAGTGTATCGGCGGATGGAACGGTTTCATTTTAAATTCCATCCAGCATCCAACAATTTCCTGGGAAGCGTGTCCTACACGGGACATTCAGTAATTCATGAGCACACGGAACGTGTCTCTATTGCCATTTGCCCTTACCTCTACATGATCCGCCATTTCTAACGCTCGAAGGTACTCCGTCCTGGGGCTTATCGAATGGTTTTAGAGAGTATGCAAATGGAACAAGGGGGTTTGCAGGTGTCATTGCTGCGGGGAAAGATTTTAACGTGCGATACGGTGCTGAAAGAAACTCATAACACATTGACCTAGTCCACCCGGCGAGATGAAATGCTGGTCTTGAAGTCCAAATGTTCACGACGGAGCAAACTGAAATCTGGGCACTAGCGCACCCGACAGATAGCATTTACAACTGTTGCTACACATATGCATTCTTAATGTCGTTTTAAGGACGTAGTTTTAAGACTGAGCGCATGAAAACCATGTTCAAACAGACATATTTACCACTTTTTCTTTTCTTACACTTTATCATTCTAGTTCAAGCTAGCAGAAACCTTCGACATCTTCCCTGTGTGGTACGGAGCACTGGCGATGAAGGCATTTGCATGTTTGCTATCGATTGCTTTAAGTCCAACGGTACGCATCTGGGCGTGTGCATCGACAAAATATTCTTCGGATCGTGCTGTCAGGTCAATGTAAGTATCACCATTTACTGATCCTTTGCATCGAGCCATTCGGCTTTGACCACACATTTTCTCCCACAGGATGATCGGTTGCTCTTCGATCCAGACATAACGGATAACAGCATAGATCACAATTCGGCCGGTACCTTCCAACATTTCCCACAATCCTCTCTAATGAACACGCACAGAAAACCACCACTGACGGAAACGCGTTTACCAACAACCGCGGCGAGCAACGGGACCAAGTACGAACTACTCAGTACCTCTACGACTACTAGACGAACGACTGCAAAGAACAATCGACGCACAACTAGTACCGTACGAACAACGAAAGCTCCTTTAAAGGTCCAGCAAAAAGACGATATGCAGACGACTACGGAGTATCAAGAGTTCACAACGTTTCAGTACGTACAAAGCAGCAAGAATCCTGCTGGCAGTCAATCAACATCCACAACGACTGGCGGAGTGAGCAAACGTCCTGCTGCACGACCCAGCAGTCCTAGTTTAGTTACGCACGATAACCGAACTTCAACCATCAGAACAACGACTCCTAAGCCTTACAAAAATCGTCGTCCTACAGCTAATAAGACGACAACAGTACGACCACCGAACCGACGACCTCCTCAACCGCTAACGACAACCACGGATATTCCAACCACGATTCTGCCCTCAACGACTAGGAAAGTGCCCGCCCAGAACACAAGACAACCAACGACTTCAGCTACCATTGCATCCCGTAAGCCACCCAGTTCGATTGCCGCTTCACAAACGCAAACCACCTTTGCCTCGAGACGGCCAACGACGACTCACCAATCTTCACCGAAGACCGAATCAACAACGCCTTCCGTGACGTATTCTCGTCGACCAACGACAACGCCTTTGTTGGTGCCTTTAACAAAACCGACATCAAACCGAAGACGACCTACCACTACCACGACCACATCAACGACGCAGACGACGACGACTCCCATTGATACAACTCGTGCTCCCCGACCTAGACCTAAGCCAACGTCACAGGTTGCAACCGTACCGGCTACCTCGTTAGATCACCTGATCGAGACGAACTCTGCCAGCTCTGTAATCAACTCCAGTGCTGCTGCTGTACCAAGCAGTACCACTAGATCGACCTATCCAGCGACAACCATCAAAGTGACGCAACCCACTACACCAACGCCCACTCCCACACCAGCTTCTTCCACCAAGAGAACCACTCAATCTGAACCATCCGTACAAACATCGACTGTAAAGATGCCAGAATCTTCCCTGGAGCTAGGTGATACCGCTGACCTTGCTACACTCTCCCGACCCGGTCTTGTCACGTGGACAAGCATTCTCGAAGACACACCCACGGAGCGTCCCACTGTGAATCAAGGTAGGTACCTTTGGTTAATGGTTATTCATTCACAAAACTTTTCATTCGCTCATGATGCTTATTCACTCCATCATCATGCATCCCGACAGGCCCGACCACTTCCAACAGCTGGATACTCATTCAGACACTAACCCCCGAAGAGGTCATTGCTAGTAATCAAACTAACCAGCATGAACCATCAACCTCCTCCACTCACATACCACCAGCATCCGTCGAGGTGTCCTTCTCGCAGGACACCAAGCTACCGATCGAATCGCTTCTTCCGGAAGCGGCTTACGTGTACAATACGGTTCAAGAGGAACCTGCTCAAAACGTTCTCCTGTTGCCTGACGCACTCTCGGTACATTCGCAAGTAACGTCCACTTTACGAACACCCGGACAGACAGATGGTGTATCCTTGGAGGTACAGGCAAAGACCACGGAGAGTCCCATTGTCAGTACCGGTAGCTCCACCAAACAAAGTACGATAGCTCCTGTAAGCACCACGGTCCGACATTCATCCATCGTGCTGTCGACAACGGACAGTCTTACCGTCGTAACTGGACAAGGATCAGTCTCTTCCAGTGTCGCGGTAGAGATAACCGAATCGCTTGAAACGACACCAACTATCGTGACGTCGACCATCGCTTCATCCACACCGACTACGACGATTCCTCCCGCGAGTGCTGCTTCGACTCATTTTACATCCACCGTCGCACCGACATTAACGACCAGTGATATGTTTGCGAGCGTATCCGAACAGACATCATCAGCATCTAGTGAGGAATCTGGTAAATTGCATGGCTTTTAAAATAATCGGTTTAACCGAACCGCACACTAACTTCATTCATTTTCTTACTAACTGTACGTGAGCGGGGTGGAACGTAAATCCAAATACAAGCTCCATATAAATGCAGTCATTAATAACATAATTCCTTGCCGCGATCACTGCAAGCTTGTGCGCCTAGAGCACGTATAAATAGCACTATTAACAGATGTCAATTATTCTTTTATTCGTTTGTTCGTGTAGCAAGGAAGACATGATTCATTTTGGTTCGCTTTTGTCATACATCCTAATCCAAGGTTAAGACAAAATAGTTGTCGCAAAAGATCATTCCAAAGTCACATTTGCAGGACATTCACATTTGATCACAATGCTACGATCATCATTTGTTTTGTTTCCCAGAGTAGATCGGCTCGTAACATGTTGACATGGTTTATTTAGCTTGGAAGTATTGACGTTAAATGTAGGTTCTTTAATAACCGCTCATTTACTATCATCATAGGCACATCGTCTACTACCGATGGTTGGTCGTCTTCCAAACGACCTATCGACACGACGTCCACCACGGAAACAATGCTCGTCCGTGAGACCACAACTGAGGCTGCTGAGGAGTCGATCGAAAGCGCAACGGAGGGCAGCGGAGAGGAAGAGTCCGGCAGTGGTAGCGAGGAAGGATCCAGTGAGGAAGAAGAGGAAGAAGGGGAAGAGGAAGGAACTGATGAAAGTGAAGAAACTACCGATGCTACCACAGCCTCGGTCGAGAACGTTACCGACTCCCTGAGCAAGTTGACGAACGAAAGCACCACAGTGATGTCTTCCACCGTCGCAAGCTCTTCGGCACCGCAAAGCACAACAGTGTCCTCGACCTCGACATCTCTCGAGCCCAACACTATGACAGCATCAACCTTGTCACCGGTTTCGATCTCTGCCGGCATGACGAGCCCAGGCTCATCCTCATCGGTGCATTCAACGACGTCAGGCAACACGACGACAGCATTACCACTGCCACCTGCCACCCAGTCGAACCGAGACCCAACTACCGAGGGCACGACGACCGGCATGCCCATCAAGTTCCCTGAGCATCCTGCCAGCAATCAGACGGCGCTTCCGACAACGACCACACTGGCGATGCTCGCCAACGTAACCACGGACGGAGTAACGTTGGCACCCGACTTCCTAACCACCTCCACCCTGCCAACCCTCGAGGGCATTGATTATCGATCGGGTGAGTAAACCTTTGACCTGGCTAAATTATATCGCACACGCAACATCGCAACCATTACCGATCCGCCAAAAATTATCTCATCTTACGTACGGCACACCAGCACCACGTTATGTCTCATTAAGTGGCTCATTTCATCCTTGCCCATCTCACCTAGCGGGCATCGATTTGCTCTGAATGTTTGTTTGCTTCCCAGCGCACATAATACACACCCAACACTGCCTTTGGGGTGAGATCCGTCGGTGGATGGTCATAAAAATATAACATAAATAATTGATAATAACATAAAACAATTTCAACCTTGAAAGCAAGTTCAATGCTTCCTCCGCACGCCATCACACCAGCGGGAAGGGAAAACCACACAGCACACCAAACGCTGCGGTCACGAAGATCCGATCGGCATTGCTCCTTCTGCTCTCGCACGTACCGCACCGAAAGGATCGAGACGAGCAACAATGCTCATTGCCGCTGTGGCTCTGTTTTTCCCTGTCTTCTTCAGCCGATCTTTGTCATTACCACCGCGCCCGGGCCAGTTTCGCAACGCTAGGTAGCAAACATTGGCTGCGGGTGTCGGGTGTCCCTATTGCCTAATGCACAAACCGGACGAGCATCCCACTTGCCGTTTGCCATTGCCGGTACGCGCGCTACGGAAGGGAAAAAAACAAGACAAGGTCCGCTTCCACCGTTGCATGAGTGTATCATCTTCGTGCAAGAATTCTTCCTTACCAGGAATACCCTACCCAGGGTTTGTACTCCTAAGGAACGATAGAGACGCGGAGGTAGTGCAGATTTTTTAATGCTGTACATTGAACGAAAAAAAAAAAAACAATACCTCTCTCTCCCTCGAAAGATTTGCGAACATCTTTTCACGATTCCGAAGCACCAAGGCGCACATCGATCGGATGAGGCCGAGACGGACACGACCTGTTTCAAAATCGATTATACACTGATCGCTATCGACAGGTAGATCCTATTTACTGTAGGCCTTTTGGGCTGAACACAATGGCGCAGGGATGATTGATAGTGTGATAAATTAGCTTTATGTATTTAAGTGCCCCACGCTGTGAGGTTTCAAGCTCAACCAAACATCGAAAGGGGAATCGGTATTTTGGCAAACGCTGGAAGGAAATCATTTGAATGGAGCGAATGAGCTTAAAAGCTATCATTAAAACATACAATCCATAACCACGATATGCTTCTTTTTTTTAATAGCATCTCCTTAAGATAAGCCTCAAGAGCAATCTTAATGTAACGTCCATCACTGTACTGCGATCGGACATTAAATTGAATCGCACCCCCACACGGCATGAAATATTATCGAATCTTGACGTGCCTGAAAAGAAAAACCAAAGGCAACAATCAGCTCCATTCAGGTTCGTAAGGTCCTGTGCAGCAAAGTGGACGCTCGAGCACAACCACGGACCGATATGTAAGCCGTGAACATGTCGCTGAACACCTGATTTACTGGTTTTTCGGGCTTGTATAAAATAAATTATTTATATTTACTTAATGGTATCATTACTATCACACTGGTAATGTTGATTTATATCCGGCCGGCACTAACTTTGACGGTACGCGCGCGTTGCGTGATCCTTCCAGGCCTAGTGCGTCGTTGTCACCGTGGTCATGCAGGGCATTCACAGGTCGTTTGTTATCCGGTTTTTGTTTCACTCGCGTTTCACACTTTGTTAAGCAGCTTGGGTCTCCGGTCCGCGGGCCTGCCCGTGGTAGCAACATCCAGGTTTAGCTACGACCGAGGGGATCGCAAATAGTAAGACGTTCGTTTGCTTTCGGATCGCACGCATCGATTCTACGCGTTGGAATTTAGCCGGAGCAAGTGCCGTTCACGTCTCCCGTGTGGTGGCTTATCGCTTACATGTAAACATTATGTAATTAATTGTTACCGCAGGGCACATTTATGTGTAGGCAGCACGCAACGATGGCACGGGGTGTCCGGTTACTGACATTGTATTGTTTGCCTGGAAGGAAAACCGATCAAGTTCTTTGACATCCGCACCGCGCGAGAAATGGAGGCTGACACTGTTGCGATCGATTTGAATCGATAGCTTACATGTGTTTGTGATGTTTTACCGTAGGATCCCGAAATTAAGCTACAATGCTTACATAAAGATCCATTACACCTTTAAGTAAATCGTAGCCCCTTTGTCAGGTTGGTACAATAGCTGGCCATACATCAACGTTTTCACGCCATTGTGGGTGGTGTTGATAGATTCATCCCTGCAAGATGTATTACCACGCAGTGCGAATGATCATTTATCATACATAAAACCAACCCCGTAGGGGTCGCTGTTTTAACATTCAATTACTTTGCCAAGCAAAGGCGACACTGTTGATGTCCGCTACGAATTGATCGTTCACGGTGCGCAATGCTGTGCCATAGGTAGAAACATAAAACCATCGTTGACAGCGAATTCCTTGTAGAGTTCCACCAGTCGAGTGAGTGCGCGAACAGGCCGATATGCTTATCCGTGGCACGTCTAATGATAATCGGATGTCCTTTTCGCTTTCTGGTACTCTTCTCGTTTGCGTGAAGTGAATATTTCATTACATATTATGCACGCTGTCGTTTCGATCGTGCGAGTGACCCTTCCGATCGGTTGGCCGCAAATTAATCTTCCCGCTGCAGTACGGCTCTTCCTGATGCGCCCGGTGCACGGTTAGCGCGGTGCGTAGCTTTAAGTCAGCACGAGATAAGAAAAAGGAAGAACTGGTTCCCACACTCAGCAGGCCACTCGGTGCGGTGCGTTTGCTGGTCCTGGAGAACGCAGTTTAAGTGATACACAAACCGCGCACATCAAGATCGTACGGATCTGATTGGCTAGGATCATTTACAATTTTTATGGCAGCATAATTACGATTCATTCATCCACCCTGTGCCGTACAACTCATTAATGCACGCATCTTCGTTTCGCGATGAAGCTGATTTTCTTATTTATCTGCCGCGTTCCTTTCATTTTATCGATTTGCGTTACGAGCATGTATTTATACGGTTTTTCTGTTTCTTTCTTGTTTCTCTCTTTTTTTTTCTTATGCTAGTGTGCGGCAAACGGATGTTCCCCGAGCCGCGTATCGTCGGTGGTACCAAGGCAGCGTTTGGCCGTTGGCCCTGGCAAATCTCGCTGCGTCAGTGGAGAACGTCCACCTATCTGCACAAGTGCGGTGCGGCACTGCTGAACGAAAACTGGGCCATTACAGCTGCCCACTGTGTTGACAAGTAAGTACACGGTGCCGTTCTCACGTCACTTTAATACACAAACCCCTTTCACCACCACAGTGTACCGCCGTCGGATCTGTTGCTGCGGTTAGGCGAGTACGATCTGGCATTGGAGGAGGAACCCTACGGTTATCAGGAGCGCCGGGTGCAGATCGTCGCCTCCCATCCACAGTTCGATCCACGAACGTTCGAATATGATCTGGCACTTTTGAGGTAAGAGAAAGCTTTCTGAACCCTCCCGATCGAGCGATAGTGAAGGGTATTAACACTTCGATTGCCTTTAGATTCTACGAACCGGTGATTTTCCAACCGAACATCATTCCCGTCTGCGTGCCGGAGAACGATGAGAACTTCATCGGCCGAACAGCATTCGTTACCGGGTGGGGTCGTCTCTACGAAGGTAAGAGAGGGCGATAGGGGCATGGAAAATGAAAAGCCGGTATAGTAATGCTATTTTTTTCTACATCGACCACAGATGGGCCACTGCCGAGCGTGCTACAGGAGGTTACCGTGCCGGTGATCGAGAACAAGATCTGTGAAACGATGTACAGAAGCGCCGGTTACATTGAGCACATTCCACACATTTTCATCTGTGCCGGTTGGAAGAAGGGAGGATACGACTCTTGTGAAGGTAAGCATAAGGCTCTAACACGTCGTAAGAGAAATTATCATCGCTACAGTCAATCAAACAACTCTTTCCTTCGTCCTTCTTTCCATGTAGGTGATTCCGGTGGTCCGATGGTAATTCAACGCCCAGACAAGCGGTTCCTGCTCGCCGGTGTCATTTCCTGGGGTATCGGATGCGCGGAACCAAATCAACCCGGTGTTTATACAAGGATATCCGAGTTCCGAGATTGGATCAATCAGATTCTACAGTTTTAAACGCACCAGCCCCGCAAACCGTGCGGTGATAAACGGACAAAACATATGCAGTAGCCATGCACTACTCGTTTGGTGTACAGATCCTTGGAACAGTGCGCTTCGGAAGACTTACAATTTGGTCGATCTGATCCAGATCAGCCTGGTCAACTCTCGGCAGTTGAGCGTGTAGTTGTTGATGTTTGATAATTTGTTTACTAATAGCATTCAGTTTTATAAGGTGCCGTTTTGATCATCGATCTGCCAGCGGAACAGCTCGATCCCATCGCTCGATCGATGACCCACTGGCAGGTGGATCGTCGACACAGCAAACTCGATGGCGGGTGCATCTTCTTTTTTTTTTGGGGTGGCACGGTAAAGTTTAGAGGAAATTGCGTTAAGTTATTCTCCCGTCCCGAAGTTTTGCTCAAAGCATCCACAACCCAGTGAGTTCAAGGACACTCGTGAAGGTATTATTTAATTGCAAGCGGTGGTAGACACTGCAGTCGTTACAAACACACAGCAAGCTGTACGCATTTCGATTACAAATGCTCATTAGGGTCACACACACACAGTAACTTTAACCTAGCACAAGAAAAGAAGGAAACAAGACAGTAGTAGAGTACGCCGGTTTTAATAAAAGTACGTTGTGATAAATCAATGCATCATCGCAAGCATTGCAACTGAACGTCAGCGGGATCAGTGCACTTGTGCTGCACGGGATGAGTGATGCGAACCTAGAGTTACGACAGTTATCGGTAGTTAGACACTATTTTTACAAGTAAAGTACATGATGTTACATGGTAAGAGGTCTTTATTTATTTATTTATATGCCGCTAGATACACTTGGTACAGTCGCATGACCAGATTAAGATAACAACAATACAAAGGACGGAACGGTACGAAACGGAGGGACCATAATGACATGTTTAGTAACAATCGCATAGGGTGCTTCTGCTAGTGCAAGTCAAAAGTGTGTAATCGGTGAGCATTTTTTTGTCAGCAGATTTTCAGGAAGTGTGCGACAATTTCTTGTACATATTTTAAAATAAGACGCCACATCCATTCCGTTAACATCTATTTAAATTCGACTGTACTATACTTTGAAATAAAACATTTTAAACAACCACAAATGTGTCTTTCCGTATTCTATAATTGTCTTCTTCAATGTTATGGAAGATATCCTCTGCCAAATTTCATTTAATCTTGCCAACAAGCTCCCTGTGCTCCTCTACACCTCGTGCCGAAAGGGTTGTTGACGAGCACCTTTCTGTTGGTGCATGAGTCCGGCATATATTCCACGTGTCCCAACCATCGTATCCTTTCTGCCTTCGCCACTGGTAGAAAATATGCAATGCTTAACAGCTTAGCTAGCTCGTAGTCCTTCACACAGACACACCGCCAGTCGTGTACATTGCTTCTTGGAAGCTCTAAGCGAAATGTAAGTTTGAAACCCCTACCATAACGAATCTGCTGACGTGTGAGCAGGTTCTTTTTGAGTTTAGGACCCCTTCCACGTATGGGTATTCTTTTTTTACCAAAGTGTTACTATCAGCCATGGCAAACGTGTAACGATTTGTTTTTCCTCTTCAGCAACGTGTTTAAATTTAAACAAAAATTCGAAAGTATGCAATTTCCTAGCAAATAAGTTTCAACATATTGCCGCTAGGGTCGCTACTGTTCTATTCGAACATGTGCGCGATCAAATCTGCTCGAATTAACAAATTTAATGTTTTTACATCTTTCGAAGGCTTGCACAAGCTTCACGCCAATTTTAAACCTTTTTTATGTTAATTTTTATAACAGTCTTGTTCAATGTGAACACTTTTAACCCGAAGTGTTTCTAATGATTTAGAAAAGAAATCATGAACAAATCAAATCATTAATGCTCTCATAGAAGCTTAACAATTTGGCACATGAAATTAAATAAAACCTCTCCAATGCTTGGGTACTGAGGTCAGAAGACATGTCATCTAATCATACACCACTTACAGATTGATGAGGTTTCATCAATGCGAATCCGTCTAAGTTCTAAGTCCTTCAAACTCACATTGATTGATCATGTCATTAAAACATTGATCATGTCATTAAAATGGTGCTGGACAATACATAAAATCTATTAAATCCATCCACGCGGTCAAAAGAGGCGTGATAAGCTTAAACTATGATCGAATGATGGCGTTGAGGCGTTAACTAGAGAAACATATTAAATTGGTTGAGGACAGCTTTTCATCAACAGTTGCTGAACCTCTCCCTTAACTTAAAAATATATAGTGATTTAAGTAAAAATAACTTATATGCATTCAACAGAGTCCAAATTCAGTCGTTTACTTTAAGGTGCTCCAAACCACCAATTCAAAGGGTTTTAATAAAGTAATCTTCCCTGGAGCAATCTTCCATTGCATGGCAAAAGTTTAATTTCTCTCTCTGAAGTAAGCGACACAGAACCATTTAGCAAAATAACACTTTGAACGTGTGTATTTCCTTTCTGTTGAACCCTTGCTCTTCACACAAAGTACTTGCTATCACGCTGCAACTTTTGCTTTTCATATCTAGCCTGAGTATATGATGGGGCTTTCAAGCCATCGTTTTTTTTTTCTTGTGGAATCTAGGGAAAACTTTCGATTGTCAAATACGACAGGAAAAGAAAACATCATCCAATGCAACGAAAAAGAAAAAAGTAAAACCCATGCTCAAACAAAGAAAACCTACCCCTGAAAATAGATACAGCAAATAAAAGTGCTTCATCAATTGACGGATCATTCGGAATGTTCGCCCGTTTTTCTACCATCCCGCGGAGAGGTTGGATGGATGTCAATTTCCGGCACTGCAAGAAAGTCATCTGTGCGTCGCAGTACAATTCGGATAGAAGCAACAGAAACCGAAACCAAATCAACAACAAACAAACGCAAAAAAAAAAATACATACAAACTCTCAAAAGCATTACTGATTCGTTTGTTGACACTGGCACAAGCCAAGCTTTGCCAAGAAGGCGTCCCCATACGTTGAAGGGTTTAGCCTTCGAAGTCATTAAGCCGTCAGCTGCTATCGAGCTCTATCGCGGCTCGCTTTAATGGAGAAAACGATAGTTAAAAAGTAGCATTTAAATTTTGGGGTTTTTCGTTGGTGAAGATTTTGTTTTCCATTTGAAAGTGTCCAGCGAAACGATAGATTTTAATGGCGATTGATGGACGGAAAGTGTTTCGTGGTGGTGTTTGACCCGTTTTCGTTATCATAATGTGTAGGACTGTTTTCGCACCAACCTTGCCCTCCAATGTGTGATGCCCTTCGATAGAAGTCACTTGCCGTTCAACGACGTTCAAAGTAATGTTTCTTTTGCAATTCTAGAAATCTGTGTAAGTAGTATCTGCGACACTGACAAAGACATGTATAGTTAAGCAATTTAATAACAAAAACGAAGGAAAAAAGTGCCTTTCGCTAGAATGAATCCTAATTTAACTGCAAAATTATTAAACCATTCATTTTATCACCGAATATTGCCATAAATCAACCCCGAAGGCATACAATAATCAGCCTGAGAATATTTCCGTCGTGCTCACCACAGTAACGCTCACAATCGGAACCAATTCGCACGGATCGTGAGCGTTCGCACCCTGCACGGATTAGAAAGGGCTGGATGGCAAAAATTGTGTCCGCCTGTCCACGTGCATTTCTTTCACTTCGTCAAACCCAATTGAACGACCATTCAATTTTCCGGAAATCAAGATACGGCACGACTCTTATCCGCGCTCGTTGAGATTCCGTACAATGCGCACGAAAAGCGTGGATTGTACTGGCCGAGTGGCTGTTCACGATCTTCCCGGAAGAACCGGAACCAACCGGGGGTGATCCCTGGCTGAGAAAATAAATGTAAGAGAAAGAAAAAAAATAAAAATTGTACATCAACACCCCTTTGCGATGCGTGTCAAGTGAACGCACCCGGCACACGTGACGACGGGTCTGAGCAATGCTCGATTCGATTGGGAGCTGATGACGGGAAAGTGAAACTGCTACTTGTCTCCGCGCTATATGCATTCGGTGCTCTTAGACCGGACGGTAAAAGTGCCAATCTTGTCCAGAAGGATCGGTTGAGTTCTGTATGAAAAAATGGTATTGGATTCGGTTCGAGTGAAACTTTCCCTCCGTCTCGTGTGAAGGAATTTCGAGTACGCGAAGGAACTTCTGAGAGGATCTTTAGGAAAGTAAAGGGACTTCGAGTCGAAATAAAGGTAGTTTTTAGGTATTTGATTTTTCGCCTCATTGGAGTGGTTTTGGCTCTTTTAAGTTTGGACGCAATTTGATAACTGCAAGTCGAGCACTGGTTTCTCCACTATGCCACCACTTCATTATGCCATCGGTAAGCAGCAGCACCCACGATGACTTTCAAATATTCTAGTAATTCCATCGGTTTATCATAGTAATAATCAGCGCTAAAACCGTTCTCGATCAGTAAACATTCGTTTATTTTCCATTCGACCCTCTATTTACCAACCATTTGTGTAACGTAGTTTAGCAATCATTTTACTCGCGCTCCAGACGTGATGGCTCCTCTCACAGCACAATTAACGATCCAATTTTCCACCATAGAAATTCGTTTAAAATCATCTTCATCGGTAAACATCTACACGGAAAAGTGATGTTTGCGCTCGGAAACCTATCGAACGTGCCATTTGGTTTCGACGGGAACGAGCGGCTTTAGTACGAAATTCCAACCAATCGAACTGCTTTCACACCTGTGCCTGTGCGGGACCGGGAAATTGACGGCTCGGTAGCACTTGGCTCGGTCACGGAGAGTTGGACTTAATCGATTAACACACATACCGGGATGGGTGCAGAATTGCTCGCTGGCGATGTTCAATCGACAGTCTTAAGCACACGCACAGTGAATGTAATGGCGGGCGTTCGGAAGTGATACAATATGATGCTCCATATTTAGTCAACTATGTAAGTGGAAAGTGAAGCAAACGTTTGGTCTCATTTTTTTTAAAGGAATAAGTAAGTCTTCAACAAGAAGTCTTCTAAAGGACTTCTCGAATGTTAAAAAGACCATTAACGAATTATTTATAATGTCTTAAAATCTCAAGTTATTGAGCCCCAAGTTACTTATGAACTTCGTTATTCGAATCGACCGATGTTCACTTTGAACAAAATTCACACATTTTGGATTTGGACACACAGTTTTTGCAGTAGGGTGTTCAGTTTGCTCATTATTAAATTATTAATTAATTAATTATGTTATTAACTCATTGATTTATATCTCATTATTCGCTTCGATCGTTGGCATTACGAACAACTATTTTTTCTTGCAGTTAATGCAGTTGATTGCAGACGATTATGAAGTCTGCAATTGGGAGCTTCGTAAGTGATAATGGAGTCACAATTATTCTGTGTTTGATAGAAACAGTCACCATTCCCAAACTACTGACAACTGTAACACCATATCTTCTTCTTGGCCTGCTTAGGCAATCCGTTTTCAGGAAACTTGGTCTTGGGCTGCAGTCCTCCATCCGATCTCCGACAGATTAGACTTCTATTGATCCAGCCAACGGGCTCATTGTGCTCCTCTACGCCTCGTGTCGAACTCGGTCGGTCACTGACAACTTACCACGTGCCTCAGCCAACGTACCCGACCTGTTTTTACTAACAGCTCTGCAAGCTCGTGGTTCATTCTCCTCCGCCACACGTGCTCGATCACACCGCCGAAGATAGTCCTTGGCATCAGTCCGTCAGCATAATCCAAGACTCGTACCCGTATCAAAGTGCGGTATATCGAACATAGCAGGGACGATTCCCCTCTGAACAATGCGCCTTCGGATTTCGCTGCTTACGTTGTTGTTCGAAGTTACGATCGTACCAAGGTAGCAGAACTCCTCTGCCACCTCGAAATCATCGCCTTCACCTGATACTTTGCTTCCGAATCGGGTTCTTTCACGGCCAGTGTCTCCGCCAAGCAGGTATGTTGTCTTCGTCGCTTTGATACTCAATCCAATTCTATTCGCCAGGCGAACACCACATATACTCAGTGATCAAGATAAATGTATGTCTAATTCTTCTTGGCTCAACGACCTCTAAGGTTACGCCGGCCATCAAATGGCTTACTAGACCTGCCGATACCACGTAGTTGGATAGTCCGTCCTCACTAAGGGAGAACGGTCGGTGGATGGGATTTGAACCCCGGTCCCAAGTCCCAAGCTCCAAAGATTATTGTTTTTACCACAATCGACAGCTTAATGTGTTATTTTTGTTAGCTAAAAATGAGTATGCTTAAGCGTTGAAGAATTTATTTTATTCAAACCTGTAAAGATTAAAATCGACGAGTACCAATTCTCAATAGAAGTTAGAAATAAATCGTATTTATGTTATCGTACATCATCGTGTCATAAATAAATAACTCATTAACACTTTTTAAGCCGTGCAATAAACAACTATCGAGAAACATTTCTCCCACAAACCTAACATACCGTTTGGTAGAGGTCGCATGCACCTTCTATTTTCCAGGAATCCATACACAATATCAACGAAAAACATGTGAAAACTTCCACCACCTGTTTGCATCAAGATTACATTCTTTACGGCCCCACATTTTTCCTACCATCGTACCCAGCAGTAGTCAACCTGGAACCAGACGACGGAAAACAAATACCAACGCGAGCTTACTTTTGTCCAAAAACTCCCACCACAATTATCTGCTCACCGATATGATGGCACTCACCGCGAACGATTCCGACCGACGTAAAGGCCGCAGCACAGAAGCGAAAGCTGCGACTATTTGCATAACCAGAACCAGTACATGCGTGCGATGGGATGTTTTTGATGCAAATTTATTGCCAATAATAGCGACAGCGAGCAGCGGCAGAAAATAACGACAATCGCGATGCATTACTCGGTCGTATAAAGTGCATACAAGAAGCGTGCGCCGGTGCGGGATGTTCCGTGGGTTGGAACTTTAGAGAAATGGTTTTTACTTTTTCTGCGTGAAAGCATATAACGTTTGCACGGGAGGGATAGTAAACCACCTGTGCAATGGTGGTCGAGCTGCGGTTTCGTACCGTTCAGCACAGCGTTTAAAGAAGCACATTTTCCCCTCGAAGACGATTTGCATCCCGTGCAGATGTTTCCCATTGCCGGTGTTTTTTTTTTTCCTTTTTACATCTTGCTTTGTTTTTTGCCTTGCAATCACGCCTCCGGTTGTATATGACAGCCAACTGTTTAGTTCTCACCTTTTAATACGATAAGTAACATACGCCCCGGGGAGGTAAATTTAAGATTTATTGCACCGATGCACAGCACATGATCGTCACTCAGTTATGGCAGCTGATTTTTCTTTATGTACAACAGAAGTACCACTAAAAGCGTGTAAAAGGTTTTGCTCTGGGGCAGTTTATTGATATTCATATGAAAGATGTGAAAGGTTAAATTGATTTAAAATAAAAAGTTTTCATGAAATATCATTACAGCTTTCATCACAAAGTATAAGCTCCTTGTGATAACTTAGACCATCACCTCGTATGGTGATTTTAAGTTCAAGTTTATGGGACCCGGAAGTTTGCCATTTGTTTGTCATAACAGACAAGCTTGAGAACATCCCGGAGAAAGTGAAGTCTAGGATTTAGCTCAAGTCTTCTTCTTGTTGGCTCAACGACCTTCTAGGTCACGCCGGCCATCGAATAGACTTGCCGATACCACGTAGTTGGATAGTCAGTCCTTACTACGAGTCGTTAGCCCAAGTCTCCGGTTAGTATCATCACCGATGCAAGTGTAAAAATGCGTAACCTGTGTTTTTTAAGGACCTTTTCCTTGTCTGGGAATAGGAAAGCATGTCTGTATATTCAAGCGTTATTGAATTACTTGTATTTTCTTGTACAATTTGATTTGTTGCTAAAAAACTGAAGCACAATCAAAGTCTTGCATAAAACTTCACTTCAGAAAACTCCGAAGTCTAGTATATCACATGAGATTTTTGTGAAAGCTACACTCGCGGAACGTTTGCTAACTTCAAGCGTTGTCTTGGGGATCGTGTTCATAGCAAAGTCAGAATGTTCCTCTTGTTTGGCTTCAAAACTTCTCTAGGCCTTGGTTTGATCTTTTTGACTTACTTGAGATGACTTGTATTTGCTAAATCTGTACAGCGAAACGACCCAGATGGAAGGCAATATTGGCTTACTCGTATGAAAGATCTTCGCCGCTAATGATTCCGTTACTGGATCAGCTGAGCCCCATGAGGGAAATATTAAAGAATATTATTTGAAAAGTCCTTTTAAAATTCCTTCTCGAAAAAATATTTTTAAAGAATTTTAGTTGCATTGTTAACACACTGTACTTAAATTTCTGTAAATACATACTTACAACATACCAAAAATTGAATTCATACCTACAAATCACATACAAAAGAAATCTTTTCCCTTCAAGCGTACATTACGATAGAGTGAACAACACATTAAAGACGCTAATAGCGCTTCCCAAACACACCTCCAGCGGAAATCAAGTGAAACCGAATGGCCAGCTCATTATTGTTGTTGGCAATAAACGTTAAACAATGTCGTCATTATCCACAACACAACGATCGTATTTCTCTCGCCGCCATACCGGCCCATTGCTTCCATCAATTTTTTCGATGACAATTTTTGCCTTCCCCCGTTCCGTGCATGTCGGCGAATCTCACCCGCCAGCTGGTGTGGTGTGCGGTGCGGAAAGGTTTGTGATTCTCATTGGTCGTGTCGTTTGGAAATAATGTTATTATCCACTTATCTGCAGCACATGCACCATGTTTCAGCCGTTCCGTTAAAGGGGAAAGTGCACGATCCGACTGGGCAATCAAGTTCAGTGGCAAACGAACGACCCGAGTGGACACTTTCCTTCGGTGGGATTCACATCAGGCCAAGAAAAAAAAAGTTTTCCCCTAGTGACTAATGTGCTTTAAATGGATTATGTTTTTACTGTTTGACGTATCTAGTAAATGTTTATGTAAGGGTTTCCTAATATTAGTTTAGTTTCTTACTATGAGTAGTATTTAAAAAAAGACACTAATCCGCAACAGATGGAAAGCAGCTTCAACAATAAATTCCAACAAAGTTGTAACTTGATCATCCAAATACGATCTGTAACGACGAGCTTCTGAAGAACGATATGAAAAGCTGAATGACAAATAAAACACTCAACAACCGGGACGGAAACTTGTTCTACGCCACAAATAAAATCGTCCCCGCGCCCGCATGTGCTTTTTTTGCCGGAAACATGAACATGGCTGTTGTTGTGTGAGTGTTTATACACTTTCTCTCAAGTGCAGCCCGTCTTCCTTCCCGGGGAAATAGTTTGTGTGCACTGAAAAACGGTTCAATTGGTTTTTATCTACCTTCCTATCCGTCTACCATGACATTGCTTCCTTTTTTCCCCTTCCATACCTTCCTTCCCCCAAACGCTTTGCTAGTGAGCAGAAAATTCGCATTTTCCCGCTATTTATGCATGCGATACGTGCATATATCGTATATATTTTTCTCTACACATTTTTCTTCCTTCCGTGACCGTGGACCCATTGTCGTAAATAAATGCCAACGAGAGCGATTCCGATGTGACGCGCCGTTTCGTATGCGGTTTGGTCGATGGTGCGTTTACTCGATTCGGAGTTCCGATGCGAGAGTGCAAACCGAGCGATCAATGACTGACACAAGTACAAGTATAAATGGCATATACAAAATGGTTTTTAAGTGGAGAGTTAAATCTCTGACCATCGCCTAACATTATGTGCTGTGAGTATGTTTTATTAGGATTTTAATGTTTCAACGATGTTCCAAAAAAAGGTTTAGAAATTAATCTTTAAACGAGTAGTAAAATGTTACTCTCATATTCATAAAAACGCACCCTTTTCAATTATCGCCCACCATTTTCTGCAAATCATCTCCATAACGCACACCCTTTGGCAGAAAGTATGCTTTCTGCTGATCAGCAAATCAGCAAAACGCAACCGATCACGGCCAGCACGTAAAACAACAAACACTCTACAGGGGCCATGCGGAATCTACGCAATCGATCGACCAAATATGGGCCACTGGTACACATTATAGCGGTAAGCGGTTGAGCATACATCATCCACACATAATAACGGCCGATCGCGATGATGATCGGAAGTACCGAACCACCATCGTCATAACCATTCAAGTCATTGCCATTATCGCACGGACCGCACGCCATTCAAGCTGCACGAAGCAAACAGAATGGCTTTGTCGAGGCAGGTGAATTAAACTTCGAATGGATCGTTCTTTTAGGCTATCGTCGGGAGTAGTTTGCGAAATATCCTCACCTGAGATGGCAATATGATTTCACTCAAAACCGATTTTTTGTACATGGTATAACTAATGTATTAGAAATCTTGCAAAAATAATGAATAAAAGTTTTTTTTTTTTTCGATCGTATTAACTTTCTAAAAAGTCTTCCATCTCTTTAGGTAAACTTTTATAAAAAGAATTTATTTGAAATCATTAAGATTAAACTAAAAATAGTAGAGAAACACAACCAAAAAAACCAATCTTCAAAAGCCACGGGTTATATTCTTGACGTGTTAAAATAAATAAACAAACTATGGGACAGAATGAAAAGTGTCAAACGTAAGCTAATCGATGACTGGTGTGACTTACGTCGTACGTCGTTAAACTAAGAAGAAAAAAAAGAATAATATGACATTTTCCTTGTAGGTTAGTTAGTAGTGTGCTTCAAAGAGGAATCAGTCTTCAGGACTTTTTTAATTGATCATTTTTTCGAGTATTATGGCTCGACTACGATCTATTTACGTGGGAGTTTATAGGACAATGTTTCAGATGAAGAGAACAACATTCGATATTTACATATAAATCGCAAGAACATAACTAGATGTTATTAGAAACGCTATTTTAGGCTACGAGATTCTTGAGTTTAACATTAGCTCTTAGCATTTATAGCAAAAGCACCATGACTTCTCTGAGCCTCGCATTGCATTAAACGAGAGCATATTCCGTCTCCCTAACGAGGAAATATCCATTCAAAGCCAATTTAAAGCTGCTCACCAATGAACTTAAAACACAATCATCCCACAAACATTCCATCCGTCTCCCACCTAAGAGCGTCGTTTCACAACACTTGAGGAAACAGATTTCAAATGGTGAGTGCTTTTCTAATTTATCACTTGACAAGGGATAGCTTCTTGGGACACCGGTGTACAAAGCAGGACACACCGTAAGTGACCGAGCGCTTTTCGTCCACTTGCACAACTTGTCGTCCCGCGCTGCAAATAAAAACATCGATAAGTTGCTCTTCATAATCCTTACGGAGGCATCTTCAACCTGTCGATCGGTGCGAGCTGTGCTACACAAGTGCCACAGCCAGGCGATCTAAACAAAAGACAGCAGTAGAGAAGAGCGAGCGCAAGGAAACGCCTGCCGAATCGGTTCGGTGTAGAAGCGCGCCGTTAGCGCCAAGACACCACAGCTGAGAGGTGTTGAGAGGGAGAGTCCACATCGATACTTTCTTCCAATGCTTGCCGTGCAGCATACGATGCTGCGCTGTAGCACGATCGGTCAATGATGTTTCAATTTCTTGAGAGCCTATCGGATGGGCAACTCCGGAGAATATCCGATCGGCTCTGCAGCCGATCTGAAGAAGCACCGTCCCGAGCATCAACCGGGGTGGAGGAAAAAGAAGACAGACATTCCCGGCAGATACGAATGCCAGCAGGTGCGAGCGAAAGACGACAAACATGCGTGAGCATAGCTGAGCTTTCTCTCGGCTGCTTGGAGTTCTATTATATATGTTGCGCGACCGTGGGCTCTATTTCCTAGTAGATTCGAGACGACGCAACACCACGGCCACGGCCAGTAACGCGACGTAGCGCGAGGGATTCCGTACCAAAGCAAGATCAACCCAGCCGGAGAAAGCGATCTGCACAAGTGTGTGATATAGGGAAGGGAACGACAAAGAGAGTGAGAGAAACCGAGAGATATAAACCGTGCGAAGGAGAAGTGAAATTGCGAGTATGCGTGGTACCATCTAGTGGAACAGAGACCGCACAGCCCGGCTGAAAGAAGCGGTAAAAAGAAAGCGTCCGCACACTCCACGGGCGCGATCGTGACCAAAACTGGGGCCTCCGAACGGTGCCGATCCGGCGCAGTGTGGTCAATTCCGACGCAAGACGCATACGAGCAAGACCGTCTTGAGCAGCACCGGGAACGTGCGTCGCGAGTGCTACTTTCTTTTTCGCGGTCTTACGCATTCGCTTCTGCGCAGGCGACCGAGTGTGCGATAGTGTGCGGAGAAAGAATCAACGTCAAGCCAGCCACAGTGCACGCGCTTAGTACACGCGTGCCATTTGTTTTATCATCCCCGTGTGTGTTGTTCTGTTTGGTGTAACTTTCCTTTGTTTTCTTGCCATCCACGATACACGAACGACGTGACACGGAAGCACGGAGGCATTAGTGAGATTCTGCAAAAGTGTTGCTGTGGTGGTCTTAAGCGGAGAAAGAACTCAACGCGCGTGCAAGATACGAACCCTCCGTTCTTCAGCCTGGACTGAACATCCAGGAACTGTAACGCGTTCCACCCGCTAAGGGAAAGTTCAAGGTTCTCTTTCCTTGGAATCTCGGGTGAAAGTGACCGTCGGGCTGAGAGGCGAACGTACTCACACGCACGCCCACGGACTCGGCGATACCTTCCGGATGCGATCCGGACGATCCGGGGGCATTACATTTCGGTACCATCAGGAAGCCCGGGAACATCGCTCTAAGTGCTCGGGGCAGTAGAATTATCGCCCAAAACCGGATCTGAGACGTTACGTCTTATCGTACCATCGGAAATTGTGTCGGCCCGTCCGCTGTCAATTAACTGACAGGAGGGTGTGATTACTGTCCGTAGAATCTGTAGGTAAAGAACCGAACAAAGCCAAACGTTACTCGAGGTGTAGAAAATTGTATCGTCCCGGGGTGGATTCATTAGCCTCTAAAGCGTCCTATAACTTGGGAGAACCCTATACCACCCGCTGCGTGTGTTTGTGTGTTTTACTCGGTTTGTGTGCTCGCCAGTTCCCGGACCGGTGCCAGTGTCAGTGACTGTGTGTGATAACTTACACCCCTCAACAATTGCCTCGAACGGGGAGTGCGATGGCGACTGCTCAGTGCCGGCAAGGGGCCAACGGCAGCTGGATGCTGCCGCTGGTGGTAGCTGTCTTGGCTGGAATCGCTCTGCTGACCGCGTCCGTAAATGGGTTAAGTTCAACAGGTGAAAGAGGTAAGCATGCTCCGTTGCTAAAAACCGGTCTCGACCGATCAGGTGTGTCAGTTGGGTTTTGGGTTCGCTTTCGGTCGTTCTTGTGAAGTGATCTTGTCTGGTGGAATGAAAGATTATCGCTGGAATGAAGGGTCTTCACTTCCCGCATTCCGGTACGGATGGCCGAGAGCATCAAGACGGATCATCGATGATTATCATCATCAGTGTTGAAGTTTCTTGTCAAAAAAATGTGTGCCTTGAGTGTTTTCTTAAATGATCTATTCACGCTTCTGTAAACAGCAGATCGAAGTACACAACGGGCCGCACAAGTTATGCAAGATATGTTTCTTGTTACATGCAAATATGTGAAATTAAGTTTCAATTCAAAGATTAATTTGAATAATGTGCGACAACGACCTTATGTGGCAAATAACTTTCCGGTGAATATTTATGCATTACACATTTGCAACCATCGACAAACAAAACGCACACAAAAAGGTTAAATGTGAACAATATCTCTTGATCAAATCGGATCGCTTTCCTTTCCGGCAGCATCTGCAACGTCAAGACAAAACTTGTTATGCGTACGTATGCAAATATTATGCTCATTTTGGCCTGGACCCTGACCTTAACCATAACATATTTTATCGCGCCAGCTATTGATAAAAACCGAGGCGCTTTCTAATGTTGCTCATTTGCAAACTCGAGGAATAATCATATTTTAATATGTTTCTCCCTCGGTTGGTTTCTACTGATGAAAAATTGTGGCTAATGAGCTATAAGTTGTGATACTATTAGTTAACAGGACTTTTGTGTACCTGAGAAACGAAGAAATTAATCTTGTGCCATAATCCAGAACATAATCATTTATTATTATTTCTTTTAAAAATAATTAATGCTTGTCCTTGCTGTGCTGTTTTTAATATTGAGTTTTTTTAGAGAAATTGTTTGATGTTTAAACTACATCTACATACATGCAAGCCATAAACTTAGTTGAATACATCTTAAATCTCGGATAATATTCCCCAGATCTCCTAGATCTATCCTATTTCAGAGTTCTTTTCTCCATAGATGCATATTCAATTAATTTAGGAAATAGCCTTTCCCATATTATTATTGCTAAATGTGACAATAACTTACACGAACTTAAAACTGCGGTTGGACTGTCCCTTTTTAAATGTTGTTATCATTTCATACTTCTGTTATGCAACATAATATACACTAAAAAACCACTCGATACTCCAGCATCAGCAAGTTTACGTCTCCAAATTTAGCTTCCTTGGTTTAATCTCTCCAGCTATTTGAGAAACACCGCACAGTTTTGTGTATGGAAGGACTGTCCGAGTAGAATTTGATACCGTTTTTTTTCTTTAAGTATCAGGCACTACTATCAGCTCGCTCCAAAAACAAAACAGATATCCATATTCAAACTTACCTCACAGATCGCCAATATCTTTTACGCATTCTAAATGAGCAGAGAGCATTGAATACATTAGCCCAGTAAAGTAGTATCTTTATAACATAATCGTTTGTCTTAGCAAAGGAGATTTAGCTATAAATTACAGCGATTAATTATTATTAGCTATCGGCCTATTTCAACAATGATATCTTTAAGCACCTTTTTCTCCATTCTTGTCTCACACAAACAAAAACGCCCGACCTATTTTACATCACACCTTCCACCACCATAAGTATGCAATTTTGAACAAAAACAGCAGGCATCAATTTCAAGCGAACGCACCGGCAGGTCGCTATGATCATGGATCTATGTCAAGAGTTAGCACCAATCGCCCGCTATTAGATCACGTCCGCAGATTACATCCGAGAAGGCTCATTCAACGAGCTTCAACGATTCCTGCCCGATTAGGCTATTATACAACGATCGAACTCGATCGAACTGGCCCGTGAACGTTTTCTTAGCGCTGTCCCAGCCAATAACGATAATTGACGGTTTTGTCGGACAAGCACCATACGCTCGGCAGGAAAATCGTACCCGTTGTGCAAACAAGTTGCCTGCTGTATTGGCTCATCTCTAATGAGGCAGCGAGCACTGGGTACCGCGTAGGAAACTAGGTAAGGTGGACCAGAATTTCCCGACAATCTGCACATAATTGATCGATGCAGTCGATCAGGTTCATCAACAGCAACACGGTAGCAAAAAACAAAAACAAAAAAAAACAGAAACAGGAAGCGATCTGCACAGCAAACGCTCATGCAGCTGTTTATAGACCTAGGAGGGCCATCGAGCCAACCAGGTACATGGGCCAACATCCGGAAGGAGGTTATCTGGTGCCATCTAACAAGTTTGTTGAAGGCTAGCGTGCTTGCCTGTGCGTGTGTTTTTCGCCTCCCATTTTCCACCACCCTCATATCCCACTCATCTGTGAGGGTGATCATCGATCACCCGCTCGCAAACACGGGCACCCCGATTCCGACGAGATGGCCCGATGCTCCAGAAACGCCAGCCTCTGCTCTCACTGTCCGGCACCAAATGCCCCGTCCTACACACCTCCGCACATCCCGGTACTGCTGGCCGTGTTTACGCAGCTTGCGCACCAGGTCCAGGTAATTAATCACAAGCTCATCGGTTGCGCTTTCTTTTTCCTTGCTTACTTTTAATTATCGCCATTATTCGGATCACCCGAATCAATTTATGTAACGGATCCCACACGGGCGTCATGGACAAAATAGCAGCAACGCAACAGGTAAACGGCGGCGAAGGATGCCACTGTACGTATGGGGTTGTTTCGCCCAAAACAATCTAACGCTGCCAAGGCCAAGGCGAATTTACCGACGTTTAACACGATCACGAATCGATCCGTTGCAGTTTTCACGCTACACAGCCAAATCGAAACTGGCCCCATGGTCATGGGAAAGCATACCGCCCAGCATCTCCTGGTTGGTACACCTCGCCACCACCACTCCCCCCTCAGACGTGACACTGGGATGGATCATTTCACCGGTAATTGTTTGGGTTTTGATTAGAAATTGATTGCCATACATGCTGCTGCTGCTGCTGCTGCTGCTGCTGACGGCTCCGAGACGCAAGAATTCGGTGACCTAATCTGATTTTTCTTGGTTATTCATCCGCATTTTCTTTACGTAATGGAACCGTAGATGAAACTGCGCGCAGCTCGTAGGTACAGTTCGAACGAGACCTCATCAACGGGCCGTCCATTCAACGCACCCGTATCGAACCGCTTCGATCGGGCGCGAAAGCAATGTTCACCGAAAAAAAAAAACGTACACACTCACACAATATCCCCAAACAACCAAATAAAGGAGGAAAACTTTAATCGCTTCCATAACGATTGCATCTCGTTCCTTTCACGTGCCTCCTCTATTCTACGGATTTTCGTAACGGCGGTCGAAACCACCACTCAACCACTTTTCACCTCACCGAAAAGGGCAGTGTGATTCGTCGATCCGGTTTTCGATAGAGTTTTCGGTACCTAGCTAGCAGACCTACCAGGGTCAATTATGCTTCACCGTGCAGGGTCAAGGTTTCGGGCAGCTGGAAAAACCTCCTGGCGCGTATCGTTGCGATCGCATCCTAATCTGGACGTACCGTGCCCGTACATTAAGACTAAGGGATTTGGAAATGAGCCGTGTGATCTGGTGGGATAAAGAAGGTTTGAGGCATTTTTGGCGCTGGTCGTGAGAACAACTCCTCCCCTACTTTATCGGCACAATCTGATTGAACCGACGACCAGTGCCGACCAGTTGCACCGAGCCGGTGCCCTCCCAGCTTCCTACCGATCGAGGTTTTTCCAACGATGCGCTTGCCTGCCTTCAAGTAATATCCACTTTTTTCCATTCGATTTCCCCACCCGCACACCGCGGAATGATGCGCGGGAGCCACTAGCACACCGGCCGCCCTACAGCGCATCCGCAAGAAGCCACCCGAAAAGTAGGTCTCGGTGTCGAGTTGAAAACATTTTCACCCCTTCCACTCGTTGCCACTTCATCGCGAGCGTGCGGGCGCGCGCTCACACTACGGGAGTTCCAATCGTGCCCAAGCTGCTTCGCTTTCTGATGGCTCCGGTTTTTTTCGGTGCACAATCGATAGGATGGGTATAGGTACCGCGGGCTTTTTTTTCATTTTCGAGCGCCATCGTCGCGCCCGAAATGGCACAAATCATTTGAAATTAAGATACGTTTGGAGAATTGGGGAAGTTCGTGTCTGGCATTGGTAATTTTTGCGCCAGTCAATGGTGGACTTCGATCGTCGCTTTTTTATGTGCGTTTTTTTTGTCTGTTGCTTTCTTGAAGTTGCTGAGATTGTTTGTGCATTTTGAAACGCTCACCGCGGGAAAGCACACTTAGAAGGGATCCCGAGGGAGCTTTTGGTGTCGGGAATGGTCAAGAAGGGAAAGAGCTATCAACAACTGATGCAAATGCGATTTGCATGGACTCCGGACGATGAAATGGGGTGATCGCGAACGAAGTGGAGAGACTCGTTAGCCTGTTTAATTAACATTCCCCGGGGTCGTGAAAATACGATCTATTGTTGCAAATTCGTTTGACCAACAGTCGTTCAGGATTGCCAGTTATTCGATACTATCTCTTTATAGATTAAAGATCATCTGATTCGATAGCAACGGTGGATAAATGTGATATGTTCTCAACTGCTCCAACTGTTATTCACGTCGGTAGAAATATCTATTGTTGCTAGAAATATCTTAAACGATTTAAAATATTAGCTGACGTCTTAAAAAAAGAACATCCCGTAGTCTAAGCGATATTCTCCTCAAACTTGTCAATAAGACGATCGTTTACCGTATCACCGGTACGAATGCTTCAAATTTTTGGCCTCAAGTTAAATGATTTGTTAAAGATACATCAATCATCAAGCGCAATTTCTCACGTCGATTGACGACTTAACTATTTCGATTGTTTCGAAGCAAGATTATTTCGGACTTGTAAAGTCGCAGAGCACTTTCCATCATCCCTACACCAGTTTAGGCGGGACAAGCGCGGGCGTCACACTGCTATAAATCATCCCAAAATTGAGTGAAATCTTAATCTTTGCTTTGAATCAATCGCAAAAACACCGCATCGCTTGTGCCCTGCTTCGGGAAACAATAGCACAATAATGCTCAAAATCACACCCCTAACGAGCCGAAAGACGGCAACGATCGCCAAACGATCGTCCCGAACATTCCCACCTGTCACGAGTCCCAACCCACCATCGCACCCAACCATAAATCATTCATCAATAAATCATTCACCGGTGTTTTCCCGTGCGAGCGACCGGGACGTACCAGCGTAATAAATGAGTCACTGATTACCCTACTTAGTGAAGTCATTTTCACCGCCGCACCGGCACTAATCACCTGGGAGGATGTGTACTTCGCCCGATCGCACGATTAGGTCCGTGCCGTCCGGGCGCCTTCAATGAAGCTATAACTGTCAACGCGCACCGAACATACCTGATTTGTGGTAACTCTTTGCATCTCCAATCGATCCGTCCGACTGGGTCGCCGTGGCATGGGGGACGGTGGGTCGGAACGGGACGAAGAACGGATTCTGGGCGTTGGATGGATATAGGTCGGCAGACCAATCCCCGGCACCGGACGCCAGTCGTTTACTTTGGCGAACAAGTTCTTATCAAGCAACTTGAGGAGCAAGCAAATGGCAAGCCGTGAGATCCCCACCGATGGGACGACCTCCAACAGCATTCCAGAACCCGTTACTTTTCGAACGGTGCGCACGGAGCGTACTGGCATACCTGGGCAGTGCGGGGGGGCTAACTATCTACTGTTAGCATTCCTCACCACTGAGAATCGCTTCCTGTTCTATCCCCGGTACCCTTCTCCCTTTCACCCCATCCGAAAGGATGTTATCAATTAGTGCATCCTCAGCATCCTCACTCATGCAGCACGGTCGATCGGGCATATTCTCTATCTAGCTATTACTCAACCGGCTTTAGCCGGGGTGTGCCGGATATTACACAACACCACAGCTTAGGATGCCTCAAGCGCACGTCACGCGTCACAGTGAACAGCTATTTCCGCAAACTGTCACCAAAGGTGCCCGCACCCAAGCAAGTTTGCCCCTCAGGCAGGAATTAACGCCACAAGAAATTACAACGGTACAAAACAACAGCCAGCGATCTAACCGCACCTGATTGGAGCAGCCGACACGCCGCCCAAGCACGTCCTGGCACTGTTTGCCATCCTTTCTCGCCGACCGTTGCCGGCGAAACACAGCGTCGCGGTGAATGAGTGTGCCGTCGAGTCATGGGAGAAGATTTTCTTGGAAAAAGGTTGACGCACTTGGAAAGTTTTGCCAACACGCGGATACATGAGTCGGGATAAATTTGGGGGGATAAGGTAGTCTTTACCAAATGTCTGGCCGGGATGCGTCAGAGAGTACGCGAAAGCGAGTTTAATTAACATTGGGTAAAATTAATTGACAACGGCTGCAAAATGACGCACGGCTTGATGGGAGCCTTGCGTAAGCGGACTTCAATGTCATGGGAATGACAAGCGCCCTAGCTGAGATTGAGTTTCAACGGTTTGCAAATTTTCTACAACCCCGAATATGATGAAAAACTCTGATTTTTTTTATTCTTCTTAATTCTCGAATGTACAATTTAAGGGAATAAAAGTGAGATGTGCAATTGCGCATAGATTTCACAGCAATCCTTTCCATTTCCAATTGATCCTCTTCTGCAGTGACTTTCTAAGTGCTCTTGCTTTGCCTTCCATTCTCTATTACAATCGACTGAATTATGAGTCCCAAATGGCAACGATTGTACGCGTAGTTTGATTTAGTGGTTATTGAATTTCGCTACGAATTCTACCTTCACACAAAATTGCATCCCGAGCCCGTTCTCCTGCATGCATCCACGATGCATCCGATGCGTTTACTTGCATCCCGTACCCCAGCAAAAACCCCGAATCCGAACGGCCGTATACAATGGAGCAGCATTACACAGCATTGTGCAAGCGGGAGACCGAGAGACGCTCGCTCACAACTTTCTATCCGCTAATATGCTACCCATCGAACTGTACCTACCGCCAGTGCGCCAGTGCAGCGGGTGAATCGAAAACGCGCCTCCATTCAGAAGCTGCCACAGTTGGCGGCGAAGTTCACGCGAGTTCACTTTCACATTTTACATCAACGGGCCACGGCATCAGCGTCCCTGTCCAGATGGACGTGGACGGTACCAAGCAACGGGGAAGTACGGTACAAAATAATGCTCCATCCACGAAATACGTTGCTCGGTAACGCGGTAAAGGTAAAGCAAAAAAAGGGATACAAGGTGCAAGAAGTTGGCCCCACACTGTCAGGAAGCTCGCTGGTGTTGGCCAAACGGGAACGAAACTGGAAGAAAAACGGGAAGGTAAATCGCGAACCTTACCGGATCGGGCCGTTAACCGAGCGCGAGCACGCGCGTGTGTGTGTGTAAATACGATTCGATAAACATATATTTAACTCACTTTCATCGTTTCCATCGTATTGACATTGAAAGCCGTTCACTTTGGCGGCCGCAACGCTATGCACTCGGCAACATAGAAAACCCGGCCGTGGTTTGGTGGTTTAGCGAGCGCAACACAACGACCGCACCGGTACGGGCACAAAATCGTCCAGAGGATTTGCCTAACCCTCGTCACACATGATTAGCCCCAGCCCCGCTCGTTCCCTGCCGCAACAGTGTGTGTCCCGGGTCCCGTTTCGTTTGTGAATGGGTTGATTTCACGCGACATGTGACACAGATGGTGACATGCGTCATCCTTCTCCCGATCGGAATTCAACCGTGTACGCTACGCCTGCACGCTTGACTGGTCGAAAAAGGCCCCGGACACAGAAGTGAAAGCCCCCTTTCATGCTTGTACCGCCGCACGGTTTGGGGAAACGAAAAACACACACACACACACACACACTGGCGGCGACATTTGGCACAATAGACACATATAGGCCGAAATTGGCGTTTCCCAAAGGAAATCGATATTTGCTCAAGACGCGCCGGTAAAATTGAGTCCATAAAATCGGTAACAATAGAATCAACATTTGCTAACCAGCCAGGCAGGATCCGGCTGGGCGCTTTTTGCGATGTGGAGATTATCTTGCGTGCTTGTGTTTTGCATAGAAAGTGCTGCGAAGGAGAGATGACGGCTTTGGCTTAATTTTACATGCAGGAAATAAATTATGCACAGGCTTTCGTTAGATTATGAGGTAAGCGTTAAGCCGTGTGTCTACAGAGCACGCTTTTTTGGTGTGGAATTAGTAACGGGATGCATAGGAAGATTTTGATAAGGGAATTGGAGTAATATAGCTACACCTGTCTCCAAGACCTCTTCAATATTGGAACATCAATCAAAACTTCACTTCTTTTCCAAAAGAACAACAGAACCCTAACGAATTTTCTTGGCGCTTTTTGATAGCATTAAACCCTAAGAACGCTCTCAGGGCATCGTCGCTATTCAGCTTGAAAGCTCCATCACTTTGCTCGATCTCAAACAAGCTCCACGTGTTGTTTCTCCCAAACCAGGTAGATCCGGTCCAGGTTCCTAGCTGATTTGTACACACTAATTCGTGAAATAATAACGCCTAATTGTACTGCAGCAATCATCCACGCTAGCGGGACCGCTACCCCTGAGGTTCTCCAAAGAAGTCTAGAATCTGGGTACGCAACGCCAGAATCCGGTTGGTAAAGGGAAAAAAATTTACCACACACACACACACACTTACACACATGGACCGTTCCGTTGGAGAAAATTCGCGCCTCCGAATATGCGAATGAAGCTGCCTGATTTTGTTTGCGCCAAACGAACGTGCGAGGTCAAATACCTTCTAACGGCTTCCAGCGAGACCGGCGATCGGCCGTTGGGAAATGCCGGACAAGTTTCCGCGCTTTTGGAAGCATTCGATGGATGCAAGATGCTTTTCCTGGCCGCTCTCGTTGGCTCAAGCGCAAAAGAGGGAGCGGGGTTGCTTTCATGCCACCCCAAGACGCCACCCTGCCTGGTTGGGAGCAGCCGCAACAGCAACAACAAAAAAAAAAAGCTGTGAATCTGTTTATTACCATAGCGAGCGGCTCAAAACTTGCGGTCTGAAGCCCCCAATCAATCAGTTGGATAATGGGCGCATGTTGTACGAAGCGGAGGACAAAATAAACTCTGAGGTCAGTGTTTTTTTTTTTTTGTTCGGTGTTGTCGGTCCTACTAATCCGGAACCATTTGAGTAATAAATATGTCACATATAGTGTGGGCAATGGTAGGCTTTTCTTTTTGCTGTTGCTATTCTACACCAGCTGCCGTCTGGTTGTATGCAAATATGACGACTTTTACTTTTCGGGACAAACAAATGCTAGGCGAAGTGTGAACTGTCTTTGCCGTTTTCGTTCCCCAAGAATGTCCCAACCAGCTATCGAACAAAACATTTGCCACCGTCACGTAAAATGTATATGTTTGCGAACGGTGCACAAACACGTTCCAAATGTCGCGCTCATGATGATTCGCCTCCGAAAACGAAAATTGAAAATAAAAAATCGACTGCTTTACAGAAGACAAAACAAAAAAACCGGAGCATAAATTCCACCGTGCATTGCCAATGAAGAGAAAGCGTAGATATCGATGCTTCCGTTTGGTTTGGAAATTGGCATCGAAAACTGAACCCACCCACCGCTGCGCACTGTATGTAGCGCTGCCGCTTCTGGAGTAAACTCGGCGAAAAGACTCCGAAAGGTCTGTTGCATCGTCGAGTTTTCCTGTGTTGCTAAAAACTCTTGATACCTTGGTACCGCCAGAGTGCACCAAGTACAGGTATTGTTGGTCACCTATTCTTCGATAGCGGGAAGGTTCGTAGGTTTTAATCGAGTTTAGTTCAATCCACACGATTAACCATCACCATCCATTGGAGCGGAAGCTTAGAGATGGAAGTGTTGGACCGAGAGAAGAGAACAACCCCGGGGGGAAGACACCACCGAATAAGGCGCGTCACGCTTTTTCCTCACATTTTCACCCCATTTCCCGCAAAGATCCCGTAGGCACGGTTCGTGAAGGGAAAAACTTTCCATTCTTAAAGCTACCCTTACTATCGCGATCAATGCGCACACTGCTGCATCGATCGACTAGAGTTGATTGTTTTTGGAATCGGTTTCAATTTCTCTTCTCCCTCGCCTTTCTTAAGCGCACGAGCAAGCGATTCGAGATTTAACCGAATCACGGATAGGAAACGAGCGCACGCTGTGGTAGATGGAAAACTCAATTTAAAATGCATCCCTGATAGTAACCAAAAAAAAAAACGGGAAATTGAGAATTTGCTTGTTCACTCCGGTCCTCTCGTCCATCCACTATATTCCGCTAGTTGGGGTCACCTGATGGTCGATGATTGCTACCCAACTCATTCGCGACTATCTATCAGCAAAGCAGTGTTTTTTTTTTTTTTGCGGATCGTTCCATAACACGAATGCCGTGGTTCGCGATGATCGGTTTCGATTTCTTTTCAATCGATCGATCTTACACACACACACACACACAGCGGAACTTCAGTCCAGTAAAAACGCAAAAGTCAATGTCCAAAATTACCGGCTCTGGCGCCATATTGATGACCGGAATGGCTTACGGTGCGATTTCAATGGAAAGTGAAAACTGTCTGCGGTCCGGGAGCTATTTTGGTGTGTGTCTTCTTAGCCTTTTCTGTACATGCAACCATCTTCGAGCGAACAAAACGGACATTTCGGTGATAATGGGCACTCGGCAGCCGATGAGTTCATCTCTTTCTCCAATCAGCCCAGTGTGCAAACTTCTTTCATGATCCTTTTTTTGTTTTGGATTTCATTACCGATCTTTTTGTTTTGTGACGATCAATCATTCATTGCGAAGAAGAGGATGTTTCGTTATGGTTGTCTATTTACATCTTATTTTTCTACAGCGCTCCTTTGAGGCTGTCAAACCTGTTCGGATGTTGAGTCCCCAAAGCAAGCACTTCACTCATTGTTTGTGCAACGTGAAAGGGAATTATGATGGATGCTTTTGTAGAAAAAAATTTCCCATAATTATCCATAACTTACGGTACGATAGCGATACGGTGGAATGAAAATACAAAAAAAAGGTACAAGCTTTAACACAATTGTCCTTTCCGTCACGAAGAGTGAAGGATTAATTTTTATTTACGTCACAACTTCCTGCATCAAAATTTCGCCATCACCTCTCACTAGTTCCATCAGGCTAGTTAAAGGTGCAAGCAAATTTTTTGTCAAAGCAAATGTTTTGGCTTGTGCATTTATCAGACACAAGCGATGTGTGAAATTTTTATCGCACACGAAGCCTTCCTAAACGGGCGTTGCTGCCCGGTCGATGATGATAAAAAAAGTAAAAAACCGGTCCATTCTTAAACCCTTGCAACAACCACAACCACCTTCTCTACGGGCCGGAGTTTGTGAATGTCCTGTTTCCCAAGAAAGTTGGGTCCCTTTTTTTCGTTTGCTTCCCTTCAAGCAACGTGGAGAAAGTTGTACCAAAACAACGTGAAACGAATCCAATCTAGACATGACTTGCCGGTTAACATTCACAAAGGGTAAAATGCAACGTAACGAGCGCTTTGCATGCCGTTCGACGTTCCGTTTGCAGCCGTTCTCGAGATGTGTTGCTTCACAACCGCTACGATGAAGTGGCCTTCACAACAAACACGAACAACATCGAATTTATCGTCCAGCGTGGGATGAACGTGGCGATAGAAGGAATCGAACTGACCCAACTCATAGCGAACAGGGCGAGAACCATCATTGGTATTGGCTTTATTGGTAGGGTCTTTTTTGAAAAACTAGTCTTGGATTTATTGCTTACAACCGGGTGCAGCATTGTGTGGCGTCCGACTGTACACCGGAATGGGTTCCGAGTGCAGTGAAGCACAAAATGAAAAAAATCAAACGAATGTGAGATTATACAACTTTATTGCTTTCGATCCGGAATGCCAGCATTCCTGCAGTGAAGGCTATATGCTAAGGCTATCACCTGTTACAATTCAGACCGTTATTACACTTCAAACTATTTGAGGAGCGCAAAATCACTTCACCTTTCTTCAGATTTTGTAGCCAACGAGGCTCTTCAAAGCACTTCTATTCCTAATTTAATCATCTCCCGCAAAACGTTTTCCCTTTCATTACGCTCTTCAAAGGTAGCAAAAGAATCATCCACCTTTACACCTCGCACACTCTCAGCCTGAGCTTTCCCGAGCGGCTTGTCACAGATCTCCGCTGGGACGTAAATAAAACTTCCAAAAGGCAACGGCCTCCAAAGGCAACACCCATCATCCCTCCCTTCTTCGCTCCACGCAGCGAATTGTTTTACTAACCTACATCACCACACCAAGCGCCGCTCCGAATGACCGAAATCATAAACCGTCAAATCCATCCCGAGACCGAATTTTCGTGCCGACCATTCGTAGAAAATCAACCAACCAACAACAGCTGTGCCGGCGAGGAAAACGAAACAGAACAAACACCGCACCATTAAACGGATCTGCGTCGCGCCGACCCGACTGACTTGCCCGAGCAGAGACAACTATCGTGTGGTTCGTTGTCTTGTGCTGTCTTTCGGTGACCGGCATGGTTAGGCAACCGGAAAACAGCCCGAGATTCAAGGTAGCGAGTGTGTTTTGGTGGTGTTTTTTTTTTTCTTAAGCAAAAAAAAAGGAAAAACCTCCCCAAAGGCACTCACGTGATGTCGACCTAGACTGGATGTCATCCGGGGAAAAATGGCGAGGGGGGGGGGGACGGATAGCACAGGGTGATTTTATGTTCGCCATGCACGGTTTTTCTTTTGCACGCCTGCCTTGGCCGTACTACCAACCCGGGGTCGAGGTTACGGAAGCATCCAACTGCTACTGCTCGGGAAACATTAAAAATTTTATGCCACGACATGATTTTTGTCCACTACATTTGGTTGGCATGTTTCTTGTGGGCCCTCCTATTGTGGTACCATTTTTGCCTATTTCTTCCTTTTAGTGTATGAAAGTCGGCGTGCGGAATGAGCTCTCTGGTGGGCTATGGCTTTTTTTAACACTTCTTTCGAGGCCTGATTGCACCATTTTTGATTTTTACTACCGACAGCTGAGCTTTTTCCCACCCATTGAATGGTACAGGTACATCTGAGTAGGTGCACCAAATTCGCCTCCCAACGATCGAACGTCACTCGCTACTGCAGTGAGCTTTTTTCCTCTTTACATTAGGCTTTGAAGGTTAAGAATTAGGATATTAGGAATAATTGCTCTTGCAATATTTTGGGCCGTCAATCAAATTACTGCTCACAAAGGTTTATAGTACAAATGAATTAAAAATGGAACGCTTTAGATAACCCAATTGCCTCAGTTTAGCTTTCTACATAGCTGAATCCTACATGAGAGCAGCATTTTACTAAAATATTTCTTTTTCCCTCTCATACTGGGCATAGACCATCAGCTACGATTGTCCCTTAGTCGTCTCAATAGGGGTTTAATGCTTCTGTAGCTAGTTGAGAGTCGATTCTTAGCCTAGGATGGCAATTATTGCATAACAATGTCCACAAATTAAAGTTGAAGCAAAGTTCTACAAACCCTTTGATATTTTCTTAATATTTTGTTCACTTTTTATTGCCCTGTAAGGCTCTGTGAGACATTATCAACTACCAGCAGAAGCATGAAAATGAATGTATAAAATACAAAGTGGATGTAAATTGTAATCAGGATGTATTTATGTTCAACTTATTTACTCATCTTCCATTCCAGTTCCTCGTTTGCTTTCCGATATCGAATCGATAAAAATAAACGTTGAATGAGAGAATTAAATAAAGAAATCTAAATCAGTCTTTTTTTCTGAATCCAGTTTAAAAATAGGATTTTTTTGTGAATCATGAAAGTGAGTATTTGAAAGCAAAAACAATTTAAAATAATTTCCATTAAAATATTCATCACGAAAAGTAAATAAAATATTCATGATAAACGAACTACTTAATAACATTTTTTATTATGAAAAACAATCTCCTGGGACGGCCCCAGATCCGGCATCTAACCAAACATATAATTAATTCAACCCCAAACTTAATTAATCACTAATTTCAGAGGAAAATTGAGCGCTGATTTTCTTTCGCTTTGAAATCCAACACCACTTTACCGATTGATTTTTTCGTTCACAATCTTTCATCACAATTTGTCCAACTAGGGCAACACCCAGAGAGATGGGTAGAGAGGGAGAGAGAAAAAAGGAAACGGAGCAGGAAGCGCGGATATCTAATTCAGCCTCGCCCCAATTCTGTCAGCCCTTCGTCCGGAACCGGAGAGGAAAAATTCACTTTTCCACGTTACGGTTGCACAGTGCGCATCCATTTTCACACCGCCACTAGCCCGAAAGTGAACAAATCGCGGTGCTGGATGATGATCGTGTTTAGCCGCCGGGAAGAAAGATTAGTTGTAATGCTTCAAATCCTTTTCTCGGTTTGTTCTTTCGCACGTGTAGTAACGCACGCGTAACGCTTTCTAGCGATGAAAGTAAAAGCCATCGGCTCGAGCCGCTTTCGAAGCGAGCCCAATTGCAGACTGTTCTGGGCTTTGAACGATTATCTAAACAGAGGTCACAATACTGCTTTTCCTTTCATTTTTACGATTCTTACTTCTTTTTTTTTTTCGATGTAAACTCTTCCAATCGGGGTGGATTCAAAGAGTTCCAAAGTTTCCACAAAACCCGAAATTATGTTAATCATTTATTGTGACAGCTTTCAATGTTTCCGTGTGCACCGTGTGTAGTCCCTGCTGGTGTACCATTTTACGATGTACGCCCTGTGCTCTGTGTATTTTTGCATCCGGTCCAAAAATTATTCGGTCGAACGAAAACCGCAAAACAAACATTGACCAGCGCGAGGTTCGCGTGGGTTGCTGTAGCTTTTTTTGTGTGTTTTATTTTTCCTTTACCCAGTGAAGCGGTTATAAAATTAGCAACCGGTCAATTTCCGTCTCTTTGTGGGTTTGCTATTTTCGAAAAATAACACCATTCCGCCGGTTGTGCGTTATAGCCCGCCTTCATGGGTGGGCTTATCGGAGAGGGAAAGTTTTTTTTCTCTCCTTTTTTTGTTGTAACAAAATTAGGGGTTTTTTCAAAGTTTCCTTCGGTGGTCTGCTGTTTAAACGCGGTGCACCTGACCGAATCTGTGCTTATTTCGCATTCATCGGTTACCTGTGGCAGTTGAACGAGAGTTTTAAAAAATGTATCGTTTAGGAGGGTGTTTATGGTAGTTTTGTTTTATGTTTTCTAAAACCACTGCGCGTCCCAAAGATACCCGCCTAAGATACGTGATGATGGGTATTATTTTGCTACGGTCTCATTGCTCTTGTTGGGTCCGTTTGCAGGTGACCCTTTTCTCATCACTATTTTCGGCAACAGACGATGCGTTACATATTTTGCTCTGATCGGTAAATTTTAACCCAACACTGAACTGAGTTTAGCTACAAAAATGGGACGAATATGCCGTTCCATGTCGTAGCGAATTCATCATTTTATGCACAGCTATATTATGCTAGTCAACAAAAGTACAAAATCAATCATAACGGACCGACTGAAAGAAGTGCGTCATGTTTACGTACGACATAATAAAAAGGATGGCCACCACCGTTGTTCACGGTTAGCATGGGGTTTTGTCTCACGGTGTGGTCATGATCGTTGTGTAGAGCGTAAAGCGAGTAAAGGGAACTGTTAATAGTTCAAGCTGGGCTAAACAATATTTGTTTGATTGCACTCACTGAGAAAACCATTATTATGTTGCAGTGAATAAACTTTAAAAGAAAATTAATTTTGTTCGTCAATTACGCATTATATATAGACGCCATGAAGACGCCACCAAATCTGAATAATATTGATGGGCTCATGATTAACCTTATTTTATGCTTTCTTTCTACTTTCAGGTGAGATGATGATTTAAAAAAACAAACGACCACAGTGCATATTAAACACTAGCTCACACTCTAACAATTGATCTGTGAGTATTCTAAACGACAATATGCCCAACGGTTGTAAAAATATGTTCCAGACGTATGCTACCACGGACACTACCAGAATACGAATCAGTACTGCCAAGAACTGAGCTCTACATACGTCGCATAACTTCAGCAAACAGGTCGCTGGCGAAGCCAATGAAGAGGAAAACTTCAATTAAATCCACCAGCCCAAGAATATAATAATTTAAATGGACAACGGTGACTCTTGGTGAAGCCATATCACTCATGACCAAGGTACAAATGCTGGACCCCATCCCTTTTCGCCCCGCAATAGATCAATATCCATTACACCTTAGAACCGTGCTCTTTTTCCTACCTATCCTATCCACCCGGTCAACACGTCCAGGACACTTCTGGTTGCATCCCATCCCAGACGGGTGGCAATCAATCACGTCCAGTTGTGTTCTCCTCATTGGTGATGGATGCAACCCGTGCAACCCAACCCGACGGTCTGCGTGCCTAGAATAGATCGAATAGCCACCGAAACGCCAACATCAATGTGAGCCAACCATTTGTCGCACGGTACGCAAACGCATTTGCGAGCTAACATGCGGCTATATGGCGCACTTGCGCCGTTTGCCGTGCCCCTGCCCCGCCCGTGGTTGTCCCACATTTGACCATTTGGCTCGAGCGAAAACCGGGCAGAGGAATCCAGGACATAACGGGAATAACGAGTCGGGCAAGCTCGGTCTGTATGCCTCTCCCCAAGACCGTGTGCGTGTTAGTGCCCGCTTGCAGCCAACTGGTCGGTTGGGGAGGCAGCATACACATATGCTGCACTCGGACGGGATGCGCATCGGACGTGCTGAACGGTTTGACAAACTATCACCATTCCCCGTTGCGTGCCGTTGACGGTGGAACCCTGCCCGGTTTTCTTAGCTGCTTGAGCGGACGCGGATCGCTTATCGGGTGCTATCGTTCGAAATCGAAAACCATTGAAGAACTACCCGTTAAGGTGGGTAGGGTTTTTCGCACGGAAATAGGCACAGGGCCAAGAGATCTGAGTAAAATTTGAAAGCATATGAAGTGTCAAACACAGCTTCCTATCAGGTACTCACAGGTACTCAAAAACAAGCCGGTCTCGAACAAAGGTTAACATATTATCAGCATTGCTCTCAACTACTTTTTGTAAGTTTTCTACAAGAATATTTTTTCTTAAAAACTCTTTTTTGAGAAGGTTATCATGGTTTTCCCAGCTCTCGTGGCCCAGAACCTAATAGTTTAAGCGTCAAGGTTAAATTTGCTCAACCATGATGTTGTAACATGCTTTGAAGAATTTAAAAGACTTACATTAATGAAGGTCCAGTCTTCATTATTGATGAAGTTTATGTTAAAAATGTAAGAGTGCAACAAAGAAAAATATAGCACGTATTAAATAATCACAACTAGAAAGGCTAGTGTAGTATCTGAGACTCAAAACCTCCCCAATCCCCACTGCTCTACTCCCTTCACTCACACAGCCGCAATCGTTGTTTTACACTCTAAAAATTCCCTACCAAACAATACCACACGGACGAACCCTGTATCGTTCACGTACGAAACACCTTCACACGTGCAGTCTGTTGCTCGCACCGAACCATACACCATCACCCTTAGTTCGATCAATTAATTTACATATTTTCGTTTGAAGTGAGCGATGCAATATTAAGCTTCGCCAAACTTCAACACCATTCAGAATGCTGGAGTGAAAACAATACTAATTCTTCTCCTTTCCTAGCCAATCTATTGCAATTGAAGCCTTCATTCTGAATGCTCAAAATGGTTCTCCCGAAATTCTTCCAAACACTTCAAGATCCGGGTCAAGCTTGACGATGATTGCCGAACGAGGGAGATTAAGTTTTTCCACCCAATTATTCCACCTGCCCGCATAACGCAGCTTTATTTATAGAGTGATTCTACCGTTTTGTTTTACGTTGCTTTCCACAATCGAATCGATTGTTGTGTTTCATATGCGGTGAAGATTTGCTCTTGCGCCTTGCATCGTGAAGTGGAATTTATTTGTCGAAGAAATTCTTTTATCGCTTCCCAAACCACCACCACCCGAACACGATCCACACGCTATCCAACTTTCCTTCCAATGTGTCATCAAATTCCCGTTTCGATTCAATGATATTCACTTTCAGCGGTTTGTTGGTAGTGCGGCACAGTTGGGTGGGGTGACCTAGAAAGGAAAGCAACCCAACTCGTAACGCCACCGGGATGGGTGGCGAAGGTTGACGTTACAATTTTCTAATTCACGCCAAAACCACTCGAGTTTTTGTTTGCCGACCGGTTGAAATCCACGACCGATGAGCTGTTGCAAATTATCACACACTCGATTTGTGCTGCCCGCTGGTGATTCTGCCGAGATACATTCTCAGGTGACCCAGTTTAATGTTGGCGTGCGAAGCGGACGCATTCGGAGGGGTCGCATTTCTAATCGTTTTCAAGCGAGGAACGGTAAAATTCTAAAACACCCCCATTTTACACCGTTCTTGGGAAAATTATAAATGATAGCTTGGAATCCGCGTTCGTATCGACACGGTTTCTACATAATTTCGACGCTAGATTTTCGCCCCAGTCGCTCATTAGAGCCACCATTGGATCCCATGTCTCGCTCAATTTTGCAAACCGTGCTGGCTTTTTGGTGTTCTGCATACTGATCGATCGTTCAAATCATCGGACAAACAGTTAGCCCTCTTGGCTACGCTTTGCCCCGGGAAGAACCTTCGCTCGCACAGCCCAAGAAGTTTGGCAAAATTTAATCGAAAATTTCAAATTTCCCACATCGCTGATGCGTTACTAAAGCGCAGCAATTCGGTGCGAGATGACGTTAATGAGCCATGAACATTTGCTCAACTCGCGATCACTTCATTATAGCGCCCGAAATAGCAACGCGTTGGCGTCCCGCATCGGGATCAAAGAAAACCATGGAGGAGGAAATTATGCTTCTAAATTTGTTATTATTAATTCTTCCAAGCACATCTCGGGCACTATCAGCAACTGAGTTGCCGTGAGCTTACCGACTCAGTTTGGCTCTATTGAATCGGCCGAAACACCAGTTTGCAGACGTTTATCCCACTGGCCACCGGTCAGTTTATCGGTTTTTCGGTATCAGTACGATACCGCTAGCCGGCTTGATCTTCATTCTGCGCAATCAACTATCATGATAATATCGAAGAACGATGTTGTATACCGTTGCGATAACACTACTGAATAATAGAATAACATCCCCACCCAGACCCAGAGAAGATCAAACAGACCACCTGACCCAGAAACAGATGGAGGACAAAACTGGGTCAGTGGTTTGAAGTGGCAACGTTCTAGCCCGCGATGTGATGTAATCGGGCCGCACATAATGGATCAATTTTATGGAGATATAAAGCTGCGCCAGGGCACAATACGCTCATCAGAAAATACTGTTACTAGCAGCACGCTTTTACGATTTGTACAGTTTTTTTTTTTTTGTTTACTGTGGCTTCCTCTGGAAGGGTATATAATTGTTCGTTCTCTTCGTGCGTAAAGATTTATTTTGTTTAACACATTTTAAACTGGACCACGTGTGAAGATGAGGAATCCGGTATTATTACCAGACATCATTATGCTGATAACAATGGTGGCTAGTTAAAACCAAATTAGGTAGAGCTTTTAACCCAAAAAACAAACCTATTCCCATCAAAATTAAACCTTCATTGATTAAGATTCATTGAATTGAAACCTTCATTCAATTACGCTGGAGGAACCGATAAAGATAGTTGAAAAAGTATTGATGTAATGAAGAACTCATTTAGATATGTGTCCAAGAAAAACGAACGTTAGACTCAATGGTCTCCAGGAGTTAAGACATAAGGTATAAATAACTAATAAATCTGCCATATTTTTAGACATAAAAACATACAAAAAACGTTCCCTCACATCTCATCAATAACGTCACTTGCAATTAAGCGGACACATGTTCCCAAATTCATTACCACCCTCCTTAGCAAGCTCACCAGTAGAAGGGTTTCAAACGTTATGCCGCTGCAGCGAATTATGCTGCCGAAACTCTCCAAGTCTCTCGTCTGAAGATATCCGTCTCCGTCGCTCGTCCTAACACTTTTTCCCCCAATTAGCTACCTCAGCTCGCCAACCGAACACATTGTCCACCGGACGGTTCCTCCGGACCGACCCGGTTTCACGCACGCCATACGCTTCTCCTCCATCATGTGTGAGGATGATAACTCGGTCACCGGCCGGCGTGTGAGCTATTCCACTTCTGACCAAATGTTGACCCCAATAGTGTGCCAAGCGAGGCCTCCCGTGGCAGCTTCGTAAATTAGTTGCTCAAAGTAACCGATCCATCCGACTGGCTACAGATAAGGGAGTGCGATATGCTCCAGAAGCTTCACGCAAGCGTCCGTCGAAGGTGCAAAACTGATCAAGATTATCACACCGGATCCAAAAAAAAAAAAAGAAAAGAAGGAAGCAGGCACGCTTCTATGCATCTCTTCGGAATAGACAGATGATGGCGTTTGATTTGGCACCAAGACGATTCGGTGCTTCCGGTTGGTTTGATCGCGCGAGGGCGATAACTCCCACCGTGTCTAATGATCTGTGCCTGGGAGACCCAGCGAGACAAATGATTCTCCTGATTCGATCGCTTACCAAAACCACCAACGATGTCGAACACCTATGGCCCTCAGGGAAGAAAATGTTTAATTTTTTTTTTAGCTTGGTCGACTTTATTTATGACTTCCGAGCGCACGGGGTCAGTCAGTCAACTTCACAGCTTATCTTACGCCTTGCCTAGATATGGGGGGCCTTTTTTCTCCTCAAAAGAAATCAAATTGCGATCATCACGCTGCGCTTATCATCAATTATGCTTCCACGCATCGTCTTTTAAACCGTCGCTTGCTTCAGGGGCAAGCTCGATGATGATCTTTTCCCCTCCTTCATAAACTAGTAGACAGCGACCCCTGCAACGCAGTATCCAGTACTGGGTGGGTGGAATAGGTTTTTATTTTCCTTTGATATCAAGACGACAACACACACCCGTTCGGTTCGGGACCGGCGATCGGAACGGAATGGGTCGGAAGATGGAAAGCAAAATAAACAGAGCAAGAAATGACAGCAAAAGAGAAAGCCGCTTAAAGACTCACGCAGTTGCACTAGCAACAGCGAGTAGCGAAGACGCTTTGCTTTTGGGGAAGCTGTTGTTTGGGGGTTGAGTTTTCGACAGTAACCGTCAAGGTTACGCTTCTGATCGCCCAATTGACTCACCGGTGAAGTGCTAGAAAAGCATGATGAATGCTAGGAATGTGAGTTTGTTTCTTTCGGGCTCCACCCAGCAGCTTGTTTTAGGTTTGGCGTTTGGATTCAGCGTGGTGCGTAGTAGCTGAACAGTGACAATGAATGTTTTGATTTGATTGGCGCTCAGATGTGATCTCTTTTATGGTTTATTTGCAGAATCACGAGAGATCTTTAAACAAGAATGTTTTGCATGTCACGACGATAAGGGCTGGAGATTGATTTAAATAAAACATGAAAGAATTTGGATAACTTCTCATCATTTGTTATGAAATCGATACATGATATTTCAGTGCACAAAGCAATAATCTTGTGATCGTATCATTCACATTACTTCTAATACTATTTTACCATCATATTTCTAATATTTCCTCTAATGTTATTTTATATGTACATTTTATTCACAAAATAGTATATCTAAAAATACGATAAACAAATTAAGCAACCTTGCGCATCCATCTGGATTAGCTCAGTAATCTCCAAACATGCTCCCAAAACCTCGTTTATAAGCGTCTCCAACAATAATAACACAGCGCTGCTCCAGTGCTCAAATTACGTTTATTTGACTTTAAACGAGGAAAAGTGCAAACATTTATTTTTAGCCAGCGTCGAAGATTTATTCTGTCTACCCAACCGCTCAGCACCACATTAATTTTAAACGTGACTAAGCCTCTGTTGATCGCCGGTTGGAAAATGTGTATCCTCGTTTTTTATTTGTTCTCGGCTACACCCAACGAGGCAAAGGTCAAACTGAACAAACAGACCAATAAGACAAAGAACCCGAACACCTCACAAATAGAATGCCACCCACACTCCCAGCTAGTAATTTTCCGCATCATTTTATCCAAGATTTAAACGAAAACGAACAAGGCACATAAAAGCGTCCTTTCTTCATTTGCCTCGCTGTGCCAGTGGGGAGCTTCGGACTCGGACTCCGAATTTAGAATAGACGATAAGAAAAAAAGCTTTAAATGAAAATTTGAAAAGGTCCTGCTTTTCGCTGGCGTTTCTTTGGTAGGTCAAAAGAATTCGAATTGTTTTTACGATGATCCCCAGTTCTAAAGATTTTATTTGTCTTTTGCGTCTCATTCACAAGCATGAATCATTTGTGTTTGTGTCTGGCCTGTAATAATAATCCCCGAAGAGCTGAGATAACATTTTCTCTCTGCCTATCCAAATAAAAGATCATTACCTACCTTTTGGGATGGGCAACTACATCGGTTGGGATTAGCTTGCTTGAGGATAAAGGTTGAGGTAAGACCTCACTAAAGTATCTAATCAAAACAGTTTTCTTCGGACAGCCTACCGTATGAAGCAGCTCAGAACGCGCATAAAACGAAACCTCCAAAACTCATCCCCCGACGGAGTCACCCACGTCGTTTTACCATTGTGCTTATTTGCCCAATTGATGTCCAAGGCTTTTTCAAGGATGATGGTGCAGTTTTCGCATTTCTTGTTCACCCCCTGTTTTTTCAAGACTTCTGGTGTCTCTCTATATGGCCCCGAACAAGCACAATACCACATACACCATCCGTTGACTGGCGAGCGTTTTCCTGCCCGCCCGAAACCGCTTCCGAACTGGGCTTCCCGATGTCTGGAGGCACTGAAGAATGGGACCGATTTTTCAACCTGTGAACCCTTGGCCCAATTACTCGGGTGATTAATGAACCTTTGCTCGGTTGAAATCGTCCGCCCTCGAAACGGACACACACGCACGTAGCGACGCCAGGATCAACGATCTTGCGGCTTTAAGTGGATCGTTTTACGGGAGCCTTATTATAAATTTGCTACGCTACGAGAGTAAAGAAGCTGTGGGAGGGATCGAAATAGGAGCAACTGTTTGATTTATTGTAGCTTCCTTTGTAACGCTTTTCGTAATATCTTTATATTGGAGCAGTTACCTACCTTTAGTGGAACGTCTAATTACTGGTCTCCTCCATATCTCGAAGGCTGCTGAACGTTCTCGGGAAGTGAAATGATTAATAGAGCTCTGTACGTACTGTGTTCGAACAAACGCTAGGAGGTCTGGGTCCGAGTGATTGGAAGAGATTTTTGAGATTGATTTTTACCACTTACAGACGATTCGTCTCACCTTCCAACGGACCTTTGAAAATAGAGTATCAATGCATTTATTAAGTTTCTTGCAAACAGGAGGGAGAGCAGGGCTATGGAGGAAAATGTTCAACGGAAAATGAAATTACATCCCTTATCATCCGTATACTCTTCTAATCCTATGGGCGGTCCATAAAGTAACATTCACTTCTGCTCTTTTGGGAAAGGCTCAACTGTTATAATTAATTTATCAACCTGAAACGGCTCGTTGTATACCTCGACTAAAGCATCCATAATGTCGTGTCTTGTTAAATTTAAATTAAATCATGCCTTAATCCTCATTTTTCTTCCCCTACTGTTTACGGCAATCCACGACAGCTCGACGATATGAATAATAATTGCCATCCAAAGTATGTTGCAGTGAAACGTTTATCCACTTTATCTTCGTCCCAATAATAACGGCTCACCCGTAACGGAAACCGTCAACCGGAAAACGGCAGGATAATTTGCTTTCAAGCCAGACCGCACCACCACACTTCAGCCCAGTAAGGATCCTTTGCATCCCGTATGAAGGAGCAACGGTAAGGGCTTGTACGACCGCTTTGCAAAACGGTTTCCTAAACGATTTCCAGCACCGGTAAAACCACTTCTAGGTAAATTGTTTTGGCACCGAGCCAAATCGCGCGAAAGCTGTTTGATCCTTCGACTTCTGACGGCTTCTGAGGCCCCGGCACACAGACAACATTCACAGCCTGTCTCATTAACAGCCACTTGCGCACCGCGTTCACGCGAACGAAATTTATGTCCTCCGTGCAGGAATGAAAATATTTATTCATGAAAGTCAAACGATTATCGTTAGGTTATCAACGAGCCAGTAAAAGCGATAACTAAAACCATTCTGTTGCTACAGTTAGTTTTCCGAGAAGAAAAGACGGCAAGGAGGGATGACTTTTTGCTTTTATTTTGCACAAACCACGAAACAAAAGTCTGCCATTTGTCCGGTACGGGACCCTCAAACCGGCTTCGACCAATTTTTGGATTATACGGTAGGGATTTGCAGATGAAGACAGATCGGAATGGCTTTCAAACGAACGTGTGTTTGTGTGTGTGTGTCTATGTGTGGCAAAGGTATTTTACCCTTCGTACTACGGTTTTTGCCTAGTAACACCAGCACCAAAAACCCAAACGAATGTGACTCAAAATTAGATCAACACCACAAAACACTGCAGAGGGCTCAGATCAGGCAACATCCTCGGAGCGATGTGCCCGTGTGAGTGGTCGTGCTGGTGTAGGTGTAGGGATTTGGTTGAAAGGACAATCGAAAGCTCTACCTAGTGCACACCGGTCCGGAAAATGGATGCAGGCAAACGAGCTAATGAAAGAATATTCAGGTCACCCCACTCGAGGAGGGACTCGACCGAACAGGTCGTACTATCGAGCTAGAGTTTCGTGAATGCCGTTCGGGCGAGATGTGCCTTTGGGGACTGTGTGTGTCTCTAGTTAGCTCATTCCATTCAAGCTTATGGTGGAATTAGTACCCTTCTCGGAGAGATAATTGTGTTTTTGAATGTCATTAGGCGGTGTTTCGGTATGCACTATCTATGGTAATGTTCTTCAATTCGTTTCTTTTTTTGCTAACATAATCGCTTAATGAGATAAATTGATGCTCTTGCTGTTAAGTACATTCCAGTTTTTAATAGTTATACACAATATAAAGCTATAAATTATAAAATAAAAGCTTAATTTCTTCTCCACCATCAACGGAACCACCGCAGCCGTAATCTTTCAACGATTGCGTTATACCTGGGAAAATACAGTATTCGTGCGAGGGCTTCCCATTTCACTTTCGTACGGAATTTCACTTTTCACCGTCACATAAAACAAAGAATGTACATTGAAATTAATAATGCACATCACCCGCTGCGACGCTGCCACCAATTGCTGCTGCAGAAGCTTTCTTGCAATTCAACCACCACCACGTTTCCCGGTCGGATTTTTCTCACCGGATTTCGCCCTTTTTTGCATGGCAAAAGTCTAAATTCTCACCCACCTTTGCGCACCACGCACCCGGCGACGGCGACGAAAGTGACGACATTAACGCTGTGGCCAAACACTGTGCCCCCATCGTGCCATCCAGACTTTCCGACTTTACCGAGGGGGCGGAGAGGGTCTGCAAAATTTACACTCCACTTATGGGCGTACGCCACCACCAGCAACGCAACACGACCCCTAAGGGGAAAGAAAATTAATTGCCTACACCCTCCGGGCACGCGATTAAATGGTTCTGCTAGCGTCACCGGTTTCCTCCCGCTCTGGCCGTGTTGATCGATCGACCTCTACCTTTGCTGGGAAGCAAAAGGCTCCTGTGCGCTCTACCGAGCTGACGTTCGAGTGTGTTTTAGAGGTCCAATCTGTTTGCCAAGTGCCTCGCGAAAACTCATCCTGCGTCACAGCCATGGACGATTTATGAATCTTATCGTACGGCTCGTACGGCTGAACTGGAGTTCCAAGTAGCGAAGGAAAGGAAATCCATTTTAAGGCTCCTTTTGTGCCAATATTTAATAAGGCAACAAGGGAGAAGGACAAGAAAAAAGCTTCACCTGCAAGCTTTCCCGCATTTTCAAGTGGCTGTTCAATTTACATCATATTTGGAGTAAACTTGTGCGAACATCTTCGTGTAGAATTAATCTTGATGCCACTTCAGCACTAACGTATGCGGAGCATGACGTCAACACACACACGTGTCTAGAGTGGACCGCTGTTCGTGTGTGTTCATTGATTGTATTTTTTTTTTTTAGGTCCCACACCTATATTTTCCATCCTTATTCCCAACCTTGCTGCTGCGCCCACTCAAACACGGAGCACGAGGTCATGCCCTACCATTCTTGGCAAACGTTTACCTTTGCCATTTCCGGTTTCCGCTGCTCCGGGGAAAAGCCAGGAAAGAGGAGCACAGGCGAACAAAGGGCACGGGGAGGAATAAAATAAATACACAACGCATATCGTTTGAATTACGCCAGGGATAACACACTTAACAGGTCGGGGGGTGCCGATGAGGTAACTTGTTATGGCCGGCAAGAATCGACGGGCGAAAGGCATCACCACCACCGGCTGTTACCATTTTATTACACGTTTGCGAACAGTTTATTAATATAGAACGGTTGGTGCTGGTGGCACGTACAGCAAATGTTGGCTGATTTTTTTTAAATGAAGTAAGAGTAAACTCAAGGATAAATATTGCCACGCATTTCCGGCCATTGCAGGATTGATTGGGAACGGTAAACGGTTACCCGCTTGCCGAATACGATTGGTTCGTAATGATAAGGTGATTGCCGAATGAAGTTCACTATAAATAAGTAGTTTATGTTTGTTTTGTGATCACGTTTCTTTTGTTTAACCATTATTAATAAATTGTTTTTTGCGTGTCTTTAATTTTCTTATGATATGGGATGAGATGAAGTAGAGGATTTTTTGTTTCTTAAGACACATCGTCCCTAAAAGCTTATCAAAATTATTAAACATACTTTATTGATATCTAAATGAAAAAATAATTCCCCTTAAGCTACTGAAATTGGTTCTACGCACACACACACACACTTTCTATGCATGACGTTACTACCATAAAATCTCGCTTACCGCAAAAAAGCACCGACGACAACGTGCAAAAGCTTAACCTCCAAAGCGTCTGGTCCTGATTGCTGCAATCACCGCTTTTCGTTGAATTTTTCAATCCTCCCACGTATGGTTGAGCATCCGTCGGAGTGTGTAGCCCGCAAGCCTGATGCAATATTCTACGTGACCATGTCGGCATCAGAAATTGTGCCCGACATTACACTACTCCCTAGAACAACAGGACCTACACGTTTCACGCACGAAATGCCCGAGAGTGAAGCTTGCCCCTTATGTCCCGTCATCGATCGAACGCTATTCCCCCTCCCGTAGGTGTGCAGGGTGGCATTTGAGTTGTGTTAGGTTGAGTCGCCATTTTTAAAACGGTCACCAAACCGTAACAAATGCAATCCGATCCTTCCCACTGTGTCTACTACATTGCCTTTGTTTTTTTTTTGCTTGACGCCTACGAAAAATCGATACTTTTTTCAAGAACACTCATACTCGCACACACACAACCACGCCGGAAGAGCAAAACCCTATCCAGTGTTGCAAGTAGGATGCTGCGCATACAGGAATCATTCAGGAGATTTCCACGTATGGGAAAATGTGACTGTGCCCACCTTGTGCTTTTACCTTGTTCCGTTTTTAGGAAAAGAATACTACGACAAAAAAAAAGTGGGCTGTAAAATTTACTGTTTACCCGACGCTGCAGCAACACACTGCAGATGGAAGGCTCGAAGAACTCGTGCTAGATTTGCTGCTCGTTTCAGGTCACGTACCAGCCAGCTTGAACGCTTCCTTTTCCACCCTCTTCCTATCGATTCTAGCATTTTGCTGGGTCAACGTTGTGACAGCTTCTCAACATCCCAGGCGCTAGTTTGCAACCGGAAATTTTTTTTTTTTCTCGCTGCCTTTATATTTTCACTCTGTCACTGCTCTGCTTTCTAACCAGTTTCTTTCGCTTCCTTCTCGCCCTGCCCGCGTACAGAGAGCCGAAAACTTTTCGGTGGGTACCGAATTACGCCAAAGTTCTGCAATGCTACGCGGTCGCTGCTGAAACGTGAGCCGGAACGACGTGGCCCTACGATCTGCATGTTCAATCACGAATGCTTCCAGCGGCAGGGTGAAGTAGTGGGTGCCTGCATGGATGGGTTTCTGTTCGGGACCTGCTGCGAGTTGCCGCTCACGAAGGACACCGTGGCGACGGACGCACTGATGGAGCAAATCAACACCACCGAACAGTCGGCCCAATCGTCGCTCAGTTCAGCCATCGCCAGCCAGTACGAAAAGTTTGGCAGCCAGATGACGAGCGGTGGGTATGGGGAAGGTGTGGTGCATGTAGAGCAGGACCCACCAAAGCCCGATTCGCTGGAAACGGACACGAGTGGTGGCTACACGGCGAGCATTGAAAAAATCAAACCACTGTTTACGAAAATCCAAAACAACAACTACATCGTAAATGATGATCTGGACGAGGATATCGTGCTGAACAGTATCAGCGCAAACAAGTACGATGTGGCTAGCGATGCGGTGTCTGTGTACTCACCCTCCACCAACAAGATTAAGACGGAAAGCGATGAGCTGCCCTCATCTTCGCTCGGTTACCCTTCCACGACGGAATCGGACGAGACGCACTACGTGCAGGTGAACAAGGATGGTGTGTACAGTGCCGAAATTCCTTCCCTGTTGAGTGCATACGGTGAAACGGGTTCGAGTGAAACGAGCGGCACCGGATCGTCCTCCATATCGACGGAAACAAGCACCGACATCACGGCTACCGGGGTGCAACAAATTGCCAACCAAATCTTCCAGGAGAACAGCCAATTTTTCGACCACAGTGACATCACACATCCCGCTGCCGAAACGGATCTACTCAACGAGCACGGTGCCGTTGACCAGAGCTATGCCAACCCGAATGACTTTTCCGGCGTACCGCAAGCGTCTCAAGCGGTGCCTCAACAGTCAGCACCAACGGTAAAGCCTATAAAGGTAACCTATCCGAAGCCACAGTTTAAGCCTCGCCCGAAACCGACACAACCGAGCTCGAATGAAGCTGCCGGCAATAGCCAGTACGTTTTGGTGCAGACAATCTCGAATGACACTAAAAACGACACACAGTCCAAGCCGACTGTTTCCATGAACAACATTCCCTCGATCGAGTCGATCATTCTTATGCTGAACGATTCGAACGTTGGTCCACAGTACGAAACCGACGATGCCAACGCTACGAAGGCTTCGTTCGAGGCATCTACCGCGCCGTCCACTTATGGAACGGCTTCAATCGACTACGACAAGTACGGACCTACCAGCTTCTACATCACAAAGCCACAAAAGACTGACGCACCGACGGTTACACATACCACCAGCAATGTTCCATCCACGAGCTACGTTTACAGTCCAAAACCTACGAAACGGCCCACTTTAGCACCGGTTGTAGTGCAAGCCACCCTGCTAACGAACAGTGCCGTCTCCTATGGGGGATCTGCTTCACCGCAAAGCGAATCTCTGCCCTCCTCGACACATCGACCACCACCGACGAAAATTATAGTGTCATCGAGCACTTCCAAGCGACCGGTTCTTATCACAACAGACACGTTAGCTAGCAGTGGCTATTATACCGGCCCAACCAGGCCCGCATCCACGGTCTCCGTTTCTTCCGTGCAACCAACGAAAAAGATCACGACGATCGCTACCAAACGTCCTATCGCTACCACGATCAAGCTGCCAGAGTACATTGTACAGTCTTCGACATTGTCCCACCAGAACCCGTCAACGTTGGCCAACGTTAACTACATTCAAATTGCAAGTGCCTCCGATAATCCATCGCCCACCGTACACATCACGCCGAAGCCTGTCGTTGGGCTTGTAACGTCTTCCACGTGGAACAACAATCACAACAACAAGATAGGATCGTCGGTAGCACCGAGCAGTTCTCGGCCCGGATTCTACGAGAACACACCACCCGTCTACATGTCGTCGATTGGAGATTTCGAGGATGAGGGCTACTTTGGATCGACTAGCCGGCCAGCCTTAGACAATACTGTTACCTCCACCGCTATCTACACAATTGTGGACAATAATAACAACAAAATCAGTAACTTCGCTTCGTCCACCTATGCTCCTTATGGACCGACAGCATCGTACGGTTCGACTCCATCCTATCCGATAGGAAACCGTGTACCACCGAAACAGCCTAGCTTGCAAACTTACGGACCACCGGCAGTAGTTGAAGTGTCCACACTCAAGAACGAACTCTACACTACGCCAGATGATATCAACAATTTCCCACCGGTGCGCAATCCTAACCTTAATCTGACCGACCCTACCACCATGTCGAACATTACGAAGATCGAGAACGGTATTTACGGTACACCGGCGAGCGAGGAGGACAAGGTTAACATGCTCGTCAACAAGATTGTGCAGACATTCAATGGTAACTTTGAGGAACTGGAACAAATTCTGAAGGAGCGTAAGAACCTTACCATTACCAGTACCGCTGGATCGCTTGCTGCGACCACTGCAGTTGCACCTGCATCAGTTTCGTCCACTAGCGAAGGATCCGCTCCCACCTCCAGCACCACTCCGAAGCCTAAGAAGAAGAAGAAGCGTCCGAGTGGCAACAGGAAGCCTTCCAATGGTACCACCACTAGCTCTGGAAGCTCCACAAAGAAACCAACCACTAAGCCCACCGTGTTGGCTGACAGTGCTGCCAGTAACGCAACCTCCGTCAAACCATCGTCTCGTCCTTCGAAGAAACCAACCAAGGTACGACGTCCGAGTAACTCCACCAAACCAACCAGCGGATCCAAGCCAACCTCCGCAACAACGCTCAGCAAACCGATCGCCAACGATAGTCCGGCAAAACCGGCCAAGCCGTCCAGCACGAAGCCGAAACCTTCCACATCCGCCAGTACAGCGTCCGGCTCACGGCCGAAACCCTCCACATCGCCGAAACCATCGACAGCTACCAGCACGACCAAGAAACCGGTCCGTGCGTCCACCACCAAGCGGCCAACGCGCAAACCGAGCACCCGGCCGACGCTAGCCGATGCGGACCTCACCACCACCCAGCTGACGACGACGCGCAAACCCACCAAAGTAGGTTCGATTACCAACTAGGCATGCATGATAAAAAATTAGCAACTCCACTTTTTATCAGTTGAAAAAACCACTCTTATAGGTCACGAAGCGCCCCACCAAACGCCCATCCTCGACGACGACGACCACCACCGCCGCCCCGGAAGACGAAACGATCGACGAGGAGGAAAACGCCGTGGACGGTGAGGACGAGGAGGAGGAGGAGGACGAGGACGTTGGTGAGGAGACGAACGAGACGGTAGACCAGCAGTCGGCAGGAGGGAGAAAGATTCGTAAGCATGCAACACATGGGAAAGATGGGGAAATTCGAATTTGTACCGGGGTTCTTAATTCTGATGCAACCCTTTCTCGACTTGCAGTTTGTGGCCAGCGGCCGTTGATGAAGAGTGGACGCGTGGTAGGCGGTAAGGCATCGAAGTTTGGCGAATGGCCCTGGCAGGTGCTTGTTCGGGAGTCGACCTGGCTCGGACTTTTCACCAAGAACAAGTGCGGTGGTGTGCTGATCACGAACGAGTACGTCATCACTGCCGCTCACTGTCAACCGGGGTACGTTGCCGTCGATAATGTCGACGAGAAAGAGCTTCCTCCGGTGCAGCACAAAAAGCTTTCTTTATGGGAAAATTAAAATGTATGCAAAAGTCAAGTTAAAAAAAAACGCGTTATAACCTAAAAGCATCCCTCAGCTGCATTCCGAGAGATCTCCCAATTTTTCTTCGGCAAATGCAGGGGAAAACAAAAAAATTTCCCTCCACTACAGAAAGCTTTCAATGTGCTGCTCTGGGAACTTTTTCACGTAATTGATTCCTTTTTTCAAAAACCTTGCAATAAAACACTTTTTGTACCCTTCATTTTGTAGCTTCCTTGCCTCGTTAGTGGCCGTGTTTGGGGAGTTCGACATCTCCAGCGACCTGGAAACGAAGCGTTCCGTCACGAAGAACGTGAAACGTGTCATCGTTCACCGGCAGTACGATGCGGCCACCTTCGAGAACGATCTAGCCATCCTGGAGCTCGAGAATCCCATCCATTACGACGTTCATATAGGTACGTTTCCACCCATCCACCCTCCCTTCCAGGGCCACTGTTCACCTCCCATCCGGATTGTTGACTTCCTCGGCTTTCTCGGCGTTTCGTAGAAATGTCAAATACTTAGCTCGTTTGTATGCAGCCAGTGCGAACTTCTGTCTTCATAATCAACTTCCTTGGACGCCCACACCGGGTGGACTGTTTCTCTTAAGAACTATCCTTCTCCAGTGATCCGGCTATATGCTTTGCTAACTTCCCTGCTCCCAAACCTTTACATAATCAACTTAATCCACTCCATTACGTGGGCAAATCACAGCCAACCGGCACACGGTCGTTACTGATTGCTCGCCCATTAGTCGGGCAGCAACGGCAGCCCTGCATCCCTCCGATCTACATCCGATTGACCCTATTGCTATTCGAACCAAGCTCAGTTGTCTAACGTCCACGTCTTCTCCATGTTCCACCCCTCCCCTAGTGCCAATCTGTATGCCGGGCGATGAAGCTGACTTTACCGGGCGTATGGCAACGGTTACGGGCTGGGGCCGGCTAACCTACGGTGGCGGTGTACCCTCCGTCCTGCAGGAAGTTCAGGTAATTAAACATTAAATCATCGCATTCGCATCACAACAACTCGCATTACAACTAATGAGATTTTCTTTCCCTTGCCTCCCGCACGTACCTCCCGGAACATTCATTTGCATACGGCGCCATCGCTCACCTGCTCGTGCCTGCCGTACCGACCGTTTGCCGAACGTTCAGGTGCCGGTCATCGAGAACAGCGTCTGCCAGGAGATGTTCCACATGGCCGGACACAACAAGAAGATCCTACCATCGTTCGTCTGTGCCGGTTACGCAAATGGAAAGCGAGATTCCTGCGAGGTACGAAGATGGTCCCATCCGGGACCACGTCCATCACGGTTGATTTCCACCCACACGGAACGACCGTGGACGGCGGGCTTCGGGGCCCAGTATTATTGATTGGGAGCTTCGGTTAATTAATTTCCGTCATCTTCTGAAAGTATTTCATTACCATAATCAACAAAAATTGCTGCCGCTTCTGTTGAACGGTTCCGGGGAGGTGTTACGAATGCCACGTCCCTGGGACCGTGGGAACCGTGGCATGTACGTGCTTTCAGGTTTGCAGGGAAGTTTACTTCCATCGGCAGACACAAATTGCGATGCGGATGATAGCGGCAAGGATTTGCTGTGAATGTTTAATTTATGCGCTTGCAATCGGGTGCTTGTTTTGTGTGATAATGATGGTACAAATTATGTGCTCGATTTTTTTGTTTAAATGTTCAAACACGTTATTTTCGTTCGAGTTCTTTGAATAGAAATCGTAATTTACATATAATAATTGATTAAAATGTATTACTTTACCATTGACCCGGCAGATGGGAATTGATCCTGCAAGCTAGTAACAAGGCTATCTATTCTGCTTTAAATTAAATTATAGCATCATGCATGCTATAAAAACAGACCGAATGTTTGATACAGGACACACCTGAAACTCGCTACACAATGTTGCGATACGCCTTCACACACTGGTTCCAATTACCTTGCATAATCCGCCATCGTTATTCGGCTCTAATATGATTCCGGCTGCATCCTAGCTGCTTCTAATTACCAAAATACCGTCCAAACAACCTCCCCAAATTCAACATTTGAGAATTCATCCCACGACAAACCCAACCACGCACGTATCGTGTGCATGTGATAAAAATGACATTACGCTTATAATTAAAACGAATCGATCGTCTGCTGTACGACTGCAGCCTGATGGCAACAACGAATCTTTGTAATGTAATTAAATACCTGCTTTCCCTTCCTCCTTTGTTTTTTTTTTGATTACGACAGGGTGACAGCGGTGGTCCGCTGGTCCTACAGCGTCCCGATGGCCGGTACGAGCTGGTCGGTACCGTGTCCCACGGTATCCGGTGTGCCGCCCCTTACCTGCCCGGTGTCTACATGCGAACAACCTTCTACAAACCCTGGCTACGAAGCGTTACTGGCGTGAAATAACATCCCTAGCCTGGGTTCTGCCAAACAGCACGGCTACAGATACATGGTGCTAGTGTGCATGTGCATCTACGAGACAAGGATCGGTGCTGCATGAGTACACGTGTTTATATTTGTGTGTGTGTTTGTGTTTGTATGTGTGCCTCTTCGTATGAATGAATGTATGCGCGAGAATTTGTGTATGTGTGCCCACCTATATGTATGTATTTGAGTATGGGATTTATGGCCCCCAGCAAACTAAGAAAAAAAAACCCAACCCCGAGAGTGCATCCCGGGTGTACGGGTTCGGTATGTGTGCGATAGCAACGGTTTAGGAAGTGTGTAACACATGGCAGAAAGATTAGGTTTAACCTGGCTTCACATTAAGAAGTACGGTATGCACACAGGCACAGGCAGATTGCACGGCAAGTAGTCGTCGTCCGCACAAATTGCACAAAATGGTTTCAAATGCAGAAGTATAGTAGTATAGAAAATGTTGGATAGCGAGTGAGAGAGTGTGTGTGAATGGAGCTAAGGTGAGCAAGGAAGCGACAAATTGCATTCATAGGCATCTGTTAGGATGTGATTCGGTGAGTCATTGTTAAGCGTAATTTATATTAATTTATTAAACATTGTTGTTAGTGGTTCAAACTATTTATTAATGGATATATGTATTTATTTTGGATGCTTCTGCGTCGGTGACGCAGCAAGCAGCAAGTTGAATGTTAGGTGGACCAGCCGCAAGGGTCCAGTTCGATAGAGGGTAGTTACTAAAAAAAAGGAAATTGGTGTCAGGAGAGCAGAAACGTGCGCGCAAAACAAAATCAAACCGGTGTAGAAAACGATCATGTGATTATTTTAATTTAACATACAAAACAAACACGTTAAAATATAGAATGGTTAAAACTTTAGAGAAGTTACAAACAATAAGTTTCCTCGAGGCGTACGTTTCGTCTTTTGTCCGAACAATGTTTTAAGAATATCTATTTCTCCTACGCACATCCATAGATAGCTCCTCTCCGAACGTACAGCTCCGGAACATTGCAAACCGGTATAAAAAATGCATACTAATTAACTTTTGATGATTCTGCTACTCAACTGGCTTAATCGAAACGACAAACTTTTCCCGGTCCGGCTTTTGCTACGGGAGCACTGGTTTCTTCCATTTGTAAACGGTTGTTTCGCAACAGGTTGCATTTTATGCTGAGATAGTCCATAGTTTACTGCTCCCCGGGCAAATGCTTCCAAGGACTTTCCCGCTCTGGCTGAGCTAACTTGAGTGTTTTGCATTAACTACCACCGGCGGCCACCGAGCGATTACTTATTCACGGCCACTTGATGCTGAATAATGTAGGATTACCATTTAAAACAATGTTCCTCGTGTGCAGGCAGTGTGTGTGTTTGAAGTTCACCCGGCTCTGGAAACTGGACGCAGCTGGTCAGCGATGGTTATCGTTGGGTCAGCTTTCCCTAAGGGAAGCTATGATGAAAAGCTAAACCTGTTGCAAGATGGCTGGGGAGGTTGTTCATAAAGAGATTTAGTTGATTGATTGCGAAATATTAATTTATCTTAGAAGAAGTCTTTGCCGTACAAATATCAATCCAGCTTGGATCGTCCAAACAGTGAGAAAAAATTTTGTTTTACTACTTCTCGTGTTTTAGGGAATAAAAACTTAACACAATACAATCAAGACGTCTTCCTCAAAAACCAATATTTAAATTCTATGCATAGATTTAATGAACCGATGAAGCTCCGTTGGGATCGATGCAGATTTTAACCTACCTACCAGCACGAATCACGTCCTAACGCGGCAGCAAAGAGCAAACACTTGCTCTAATTCCCTTCCTTGGTCCTTCTGCAAGAAAAAGGCTCTTGCCATTTCGATGAAAATGCAAAGCAAAAACAGTCAAACGACAGCCATTGCTTGAAGCTTGGTGTGGCTTCATCGACGACCAACCTTCTTCTAACGAAGAAGCATACAAAGTGGAAATAGCATCGATTAAGCTTAAGGCGATTTATAGATGCAGCTGGCAAAATCGTACTACGTTTCACACGGACGCTTTTCCTTTCTTTTTTTGGAGCTAAAGCAAATACACGGCTGATAATTCGTACGAAAAGTTGTGGGTAATGAATTAGATCTCTTCATTTTCAAGGACCGTTGTTTGAAAAAGATGGTAGCTCTTGATAAGGCTTAATTAAACGGAAATTAAAAATACAGTAGTAGCATGAAATCAGGCGGTAAAATATTTCTTTTATCGCTTGGAAAAGAAAGCCAACAAAATATATATTGAGTACGAATCGTTTTACAGTGTGGCACATTGTTTCATAAAAAGTTTAATATTAAATTTCCACTTAAAACATTCTTTTTTCTCTCTTTCCGTGCAAAAGTTAAACACTTACGCCTTCCGCACGATAACACCTTTTCGCTTTTCGCGCTTAGTTCAACTACGATATTTACCCAACTCGAAAACAACACCACCGTTAATGGTTCGCGTTGCATGGAAAACTTTGGTGGAAGCTTCTTTTTTGTTCTTTTTTGTTGCATAAATGAAAAGTTGTGCCTGCTCGTTACCCAGTGCCCTCGCAGCGGGCGAAAACGTATCCGCATAACTTGCACGGTAACGAGAATATTCTGCATCCGAGTGCCGTACTTGTACGGCTTGCACGGTTTCAACCAACATTTATTATCACCGCGCTAGCGTAAGGCTCCTGCAGCACTTACCCGTTCAGAACAATGGCTTCCTGCTAACGAGCAAAGGATCGCTTGGTATCAATATTTACACAAAAACAGGAGAACACGACATGGATACAAAATGTATCGAGCGGATAAGAGAATTCTTCAATGGTTCTCTCTGCCATATAGCGGTTTTACTTTCAAACCCTTGCAGAGTTATCCTTCCTGAAGTGCGGTTAGGCAAGCGTGTTCTTCGCTTGCTTTTTTCGGTCGACATCTATGGTGCACTATAAAATTATGCATGCACTGCCTTAATGCATCGTCAGAGGGTTTGTTGAAAAATCCTTATACTACAGACGATCATTTGCCAAAAGACGTAATCAACGCCTGTGTTTATCTAGTAATCGAAATGTGTTTATAAAATTGAATGCGTATGGTGGCATATTTTAATGGACGAAATGTTCTCTATTTCGAAATACATATTCATTTGCTAAAATAAATTCACCCTGATAAATGAAAAATAATCCTTTTTGAATCTCTTTGAATCAACCAATTGTCTCGAGATCGTCCTCTATGCTTGTTCATATTTCATGTGGTACAAAAATAGCTCCAGTTTTCAATCTTTTTTTAACACCTACACCTGAAAACACATCCAACAAACCGACACAACGGAGCAATCTTTTACCGACGTCACATCCCTATCGCCATCGCAATCATCGTCATCGTTAGAGAGAGCGTTATTTACTTTGCAAGAAGTCGTGGTGAGCACTGGGGATGTCAAGCTAAATCTGCTAACTGCCTTACGTATAGGTGCAATCGGAAATAAAGGAGATAGTTTACTGCATGACGAACATGAGGTTCTTTCTCTTGTCGTTTAACATTAAATTTTCTCTGAAAAGTCATTTGAAAAGTAGGGTAAAAGTAAAGTAAAATACATACATGAAATATTTAAAGTGAAGTCAATCAATGTTAGCAAATTCGAGGCTGACCGGTGGTAAAGGCGACAGCGGCGGGGATCAGCACACGACAAAACTGAGTACTAAATCTCAACAGAAACGTTTCGCCTTAGTGAGGACTGACAGGTTTCAAAAAAGCCTATGCTGGCTAAAGATCTTTAAATTTTATGAAATTCAACTCTGGACTAGAAGGTTGATGGACTGACTCAAGGCCATGGAAAGTAATAGCTCTAAACAAGAAGGTCCTTCGATAATGTAGAGCATTGTAATGAATCTTTTTTGATATATTAACAAAAAAAGAATCTTTTGAAGAGTATATAGAACAGCACTTTCATTTGATGTCTACTTTTTCCACACTAAAGAACTTTAAATCTCTGAAAATTACCATAAAGACCCTAGCCGATGCTGACATTGACGATATTAATTCAACCAATAGCTTATTATCCTTTCAAGAAACTCCTATCTTGTGAAGTTCAGTCCCGGTGCGCTTGATCACCTGCCAATTCTGACACATTCAGATCTTACAAGCCACATGTTCGTCCTTCGTCAAACTGGCCATCCACCGGGGCACTTTCCCAGAATTACACCGATGTACTGACCTGCACACAGCCTCCAGTCTTTGTAGCTATTTCTACCATTTCCCACAACGCATGACCTATCTCCATATTCCCGTGTGTTATCCATGCGCCGTCATACCCAACGGCAGGATTTTACAAAACAGCCACACAAATAGCATAACAACATATCTGCCGCTTTGTTGCTCGGTGCGTGTCCAGAGCACATTCGCAGCGTCTTGTTCGTTCCAAGAAATAGCCAAAAAGCACCCTATCAACCGTCACCTAAACCGTGAGCCGTTTCCCATCATCGCTTACGAAAACATTACGCCGTACACGTAAAAGCGTCCTAGTGAGGTAGAACGTGTGCTGTCTGCCGTCGAGGTGGAGTTTGCGCACATCCATCCCGCGAGCATGCTTCTGCTGTGAACGTTTCTGCTCGTTTGGTTTCTCGCACACCAACATCATACACAAGCACCCTGCTCTGAAGGAACTCGTTGTGCCCTGACTCGTGGGGGCTTTTTTTATTTTGTTGTTGTCCAATTTTCCGGACAACTCTCTTTATGCTCTTTAATGCTCATGATGCGAGTGCCATTCATTGGGCCACTTGCTTTCCATGTACTTGAGAGCCGACAAAAATGTTTTTGAATGCCGATTCTCAAACAAATCACATCAAATGGACTATCCCAAGGATGGTTCCAGCGAGGGTTTGCCTTAGCCTACCCCAAGAAGGCGTTTTTTATGTTGTTAAGCATTGTTAGAAGATGATCGAGGGGAAATTCTGTTTTTTTGTTCGAATGGAGAGCCTTTGTGAAGGTCAAAAATACATTTCTGGAGTTTCTTATTAAGTTCATGTCATGTAATAAGCTCTATATAAATCTTTTCTTTTTATGTAAAATTTTAAAACTATAAAAAACCATACTTTTTGCAAGATTTATAAAACTTTCTTGATGCTTGGTTCGTCTTCCCAATTCAGTGAACTTGAACATAATATTTTTTATTTAAAAATATTTTAAAATAAAATATTCAATTCACATACAATATCAAAAGACAGAAACAACTTGCTGTGATGAACTGAGAGCTTATTCTAAGTGTTTGTGCTTTTGTTGCTTTTCGCTCTCTCGGTTTATCTTTCCTAAAAAAAAACCCCGAGCTTTCTCACTTTTCCGAGAGACATTTACGTTGGCATCCTTGGTTTCTCTCTCCCCCATTCACTCGTTTACGGTCGCTCTCGCAGTTCAAGGATATTTGTGCCGAGCTTTTACGTTCGTCCTCGGACAATTTAGCTCAGCTAGCCCGTGCCATTGACAAGCAGTTTACTCCTGACCGTGGAATCGCTCGCTTGGCAGAGCTCCCGCAAAACCCGTACACGCTCCAGTTCCAGTTGTGAAAGTGAATCGACTAGTGCAGAAGAAGGATACCTACACTACCCGCCGGAAGTGAGCTTTTTGTTGTTGTCGTTACGTGGCTTAAAACGCAAGTGCTTGATAAAACGGCAGCTAGCAACGATTACGGAGCTAAAAGCTAAAACCAACCCGTGGGCTAACGTCTCGTGGTACCCTTTTAATCGGTAAGCATCCGGTACCGAGCATCCGGAGCGAGCAAAAGCGTACGCTCTTTGACACGTTTCGACGGTCTTAGACGCTTTCCTTCGCCATTGCCCTATCCCAAGGCAGCTTGTCAGTGTTGCGGGTGGTTCTTCAGTGTGTATCCCCGTGTATCCACACCACGTGCAAAGGGGTGTTTGTGAGTGCGTAAGTGTGTTTGTACGTGTAAGTGTTACAACGTCACCGCGTTTGCTCCGATTATCCCTAGAAAGCATTATTTTTGTGCGTCTTCTTGCCCTGCACGACCAGCGACCAGTGAGATAAGCGGGTGAAAATTCAATTCCAAAAATACAAAAGTGAATAGAAGTGAAGTTAAGTGTTGGAGAATCTGAACAACAAATCGTAAAACGCAGGCGACTCGTTTGTTCAGGATCCACATCCGACGGACGGCCAGAGATTTGCGGCAGCAAGAATCGTTTAGCGTTAAGTGGAAGAAGCTACTCAATAATTTGTAAAAGGTAAATTGTGGTTATACCTTTGTAATATAAAAATTATTTCATGATAACAAGCAAACAACGTAACAAAACTTCACGAATACATCAGCTGAAGGACTGGTATTTAAATTTATAATGGATAGTTTTACCACTTTAAGCAAATGCATTGTATAAATTGCCTGGCGAGTACTCTTCGACACAGAAAAGGGAACAAAATGTATAATTAACGTTGACATTTACATTTTCCACTACGGGAAAAGCGCAAAGGAGACTCGAGAGAACAAAACAAAACGTTTGTAAAACGTATGTGTCCCAACCCATTCCATACAGCCTAATGTAAACTGTCCACGGTGCAGGACTATTCTTACTTATTCATGCACAGTTTTCAAATGGCAAAATCGATGTTTCTTGCTTTCCATTATCGTTGATTGGGTGCTTAGAATGATCCAATGATTTTTTTTTTATTTTATAAGTAACGGCCTGACCTTTTTGGTGTTCGAATTGTAAATTATATTTAAAAAATATTCATTTTTAAACAAATTTTGATTATTTCCCAGGGTCCATTTTCTGTCTTTGTTAAGCAAAGTTAAGAATAGAAAATAGGGGTAAAAGAGGTTCACCAATTACTGCTCAAACAGTGCATTAAAATAGTTTCTTAACAATCAGATCTAAGCTCCTTCTCTAAGCTTTGATTGATAAAACTTCATGTTCTTGAACGATTCGTGTCGCCAAAATTCCAAATTAGCTCCTGGAGTCCTTTTTGAGGATCCCGCTAACGCACACAATTCTATTTTGCTATAAAATACTAATGAAAAAACCCGGCTCGATACCTGGTATTCAATTCGATCGAAATCAATCGGGATATGAATTTCAATCCAGAATTGAGATCTCGAGGTGACGTTTTTTATAGTTCAACTCTCAATTTTACATTCAATGTTTTATCAGATCTTAAAATAAATCTTAAAAGTGAAAAAAATACTCACTTAGTCGTATAATTGATTTTTGACTGAAAAATGCTAACAGGCTCACTTGCCCCAATCGAAAACTTGCCCCAACTTCCGCTACGATCAATTTTAGAGATTCGAGATCATTTGAATGCAATAGAGATTTTTTCTGAGAATCGATCTGACGCTACACTACACGTGTAGGAAAGTTATATGTATTTAAAAATATTTTTTTAAACACTCAGAAGAGCTTCCAGGACAATACGACGACGTCATACTTAGTAATAAAAAAAATAAAAGTGTTTCCAAACAAAACTTCCACACAAACGGTGCAAAACGGTTCAAACTTCTAGTACCAAAAAAAAAACAAAAAAACCCTCCAAAAAGCTGCACATCATTCATCATGTCACACACCTTTTCACTTGTTGATGAGCTGTGTCCTGATCTACACGCAGAAAGCTCCCTTGTCATTATGGGTTCCGTTTTCGCCGGAACCGCGTGATTGATGAGTGTACTCTTTTAACAGACGTATTTATTTTGGGCGAGTCCCTCACCATGATAGCGATCTTAATATGGCGAGTTGATTTTCTCTTGCGCAATTTTTTCCGTTTTATTAAAGCCAAAAAAAAGCTCATTTAGCTGCGGTCAAAAATCTTATCATACAAAATACTTGTATTTTGCACTGTCATCTACAATTATCGATAACTGAGAAAAACTATTAATTTATACTTTTGTCACGTAATAATTAATTCACTCCCTTTACCAGCATTTCATTGTCTAAATAAACCGAGGACTGCAAATACGGGTTTTTGCACAAACCATGCAAAAGTTCGACCTGCCATGCTTGCCAGGAAAGCCTTGGGATGTGTTGAGACTAATTTTGTCTTCACTACTATCATGCCATCCCCTTTTAGCGGAAGTCAACAAATAAGCACCACAGCAGGAGTTTCCACCCCAGGGAAAGGTAGTATATTAGGTGGTTAGGATTGTAATTAAAATACCCATAAAACCCAGCAAGGCAGTTCGTTTTCATTTGCTTGACCTCCCACTGTTGGTGTTTGGGCTCGGTGGACCAGGTGACGATGCAAAGGTCATAATGGGGTTCAACTTTGCAAACACTTCCTGTAATACTTCCGGGGCACAAAAATCTACAGTAGTAGCGTACCGCACACACATTCTTTCGATGAGTCATGTCAGGGACATGGAAAAAGTTTGCATACACAGAAGCAGTCTTAGCTTCCATTACTTTGCCAAAAGGTCGATATTGTTTTAGAGTTGCTCAAGAAGGCAATAAATTTTTGCAGGCCGGCATAGCTTCCTGGATTATGTTGGAATAATTCCCGAAAGTATATTTAAAGTAATGGAGCAGTTAAATTACTTGTGTAATTAACAGACTGTTGGTTTGTTAGTAATTGTTAACTGAATAATAATCACCAGTGTCGTCTTTATGTTGGAAGAGGATAGACTTCCATATTACTATTACTAGCTTTGCATAAAAAATGCTCCAGAACTAGTTACGATTTTTTTTTTTGTAATCAAATCAACTGCTAGCTTTAGATCAAATTCTCAATTCAATGTTCTGTGAACATCTAATAGTTTTCGCTTAAATAAGCTTACTTAAAACTTTAATTCACATTAAACAAGTTCACTACTCATAACTATCTTTTCAAAAAACCAACAAGAGATTTACGGTATCAAAAACTTCTACCAAAAATTTTAAGTCTTCCCAAAGTTTTCGTCACCGTCGAACTTTGGCTGTCTTTTGGTATCAACACTTTTCCTGCAACTACCATGCATCGTAACAGCTGCATACGTCACCGTAACGACTTCCATGAATCTTTTTCCTTCTGCATAGTGCCCAAGACCTGGTGCCCGTTCGTTTGAATGTCATTCTGTTTTTTTTTCTTCGGTCAGAGCTTTTTTTTGTTAGACTTTTCGTACGTTCCTAGCAAAAAGGTGCAATGCTAGCGTACAGCCTTTCTCTAGGCGTATGGCGGCGGGTTTTTTACCTCTGCCATACACAACGCGAAGCGAATGGCAAACGAACACAGCACAGAATCACGACCTGTACGAGGAGATTCAAGTTCACTGAGTTTATGGTTGGCTCTGTGTGCACTTGAACGGGCAAGTAATTTGCATATATTCCACATAAATACCCTGCCTAACAGTTGACATTGTGTTGCCGGGCTAACCGGGGCCAACCATCCATGCTGAGGAGAAATAAATCTGCATTTCTTGCAGTGAGAGCTTCGTGTTGATGGTGATATGGACACATAGCGGGCACAAAAAAAAAGCAGAGGAAGGATCACGCTATACGTGCTGGTGTAAAAACTGTCCCAGTTGACTTATCGTGATTGATTGCAGTTTCAGGCGGTTCGAAATGCGATCTGTACCAGACAAGTTAAGACACATTTTTAAGAGTTGTGTTACTGGTACAATACTCGAAATTTTGTGCTTAACTCTATGCCCACGAGCTTATGACATAAGTTTTTTTTAAAGATTATGTTGTCAATTAAACTTTTTATGATATATGAGCAATTGAACGTGTGAATCTACGTAATTATTGGATTGGATTGGAGGTTCTCCAAAAATGTGTTATTCGAAAAATTGTAGAGGCTATCTGGAACGATCTGTAAGAAGTCTCTTAGATTGACACGTGTTTGATGGTTATTATTTTTCTAGGCAAGCGTTTTTCATGAGAGATTTTTTAATCAGAAACCCAAGGGTTGGTGTATTAGCAGCTTCTTCTAAGATGCATTTTCTACTTGAAGCTCTATATCTAAGATTTATATCAGGCGTTAAAGCTTACTACAACATTCCTCTAGAAGTCTTAGCCTTAAAATTCTAACATCTGAATTACCAGCCGGAAATTATTTTACCATACAAAAATTGCTGCTAAAAACTACTTCATCTGACTGCTTTATACGGCCTATACTTTGATTGGTAGCACGTAGTTGAATAGTCAATCTACCTTCCGTCGGCTATATTAGGCGAAAAATCAGCGCCGAAAAATTGCAATTGCAATTGCAAAATTGCAAGGTGCAATGGTGTTGAATGCCAAAGGAGCACTCTACAGCCTCTACAGACCAAGCTCATGAAGACCTTTCAGGTCAACCTTTTGTACAAAAAGAGGTTCCAGGCACAACAGGATCGTGCAAAGAATCCCAACAGTCTGTCTATCCATCCTCAGGACTGACAATCCATTCTACATATTGTAATCCAAGACTAAGACTTGTCGATGTTCTACAGACCTTGTAAAATTAATCCCACTTAATTTAACTGTTTGAACATTTATGACCAAACATTTGTCTTTTTTTTAGATACTAATAAAATTGAAATTTCTTATAAATATTTATAATAATTATTGACTGTTCTTCTATTCTAACACATCAGCGCCTCAATTTCAACATGAAATCCCCTGCCCTGTGGATGGCCATCGGTGCGATTCTACTCCTAGGCGGAAGTGTGAACGCATGGGGTGGACTGTTCAACAGATTCTCGCCGGAGATGCTAGCAAACATGGGCTACGGTAGCCACGGAGGATCCTTTCGGCCACAAACATTTCTGCAGGTAAGCATACAATCATATTTCAATTCAAATATTCGCTAGATCTAAATTTGGTAGTTGAAGACCAAGAAGATGGAAACGAAAGCGAAAACTTTTTTTATAGCACGATAAGAACGTAATTTGAAATTCATACTTCCATAAGACCTTTTCGATAATGTTAATCAACAAGAATCTTTTTTTTTCCCCCGCACAACTTATAAATTCATGGAAAACTTTTCATAAAAAATACGCCTTGTGATATCGCTACCATTTTGTGTGCATTGTTTCAGGATCGATACTTTATCATGCTCCATCTACTACGATCCCGAGCATACTATCCATCCATTCGATCTGCGCCATCGGGCAGAAAATAAATATTGACACAAGCCCAGTACTAACAAAACCACCGTACGTACAGCAGCGGCACCAGCATGTTCCATCGCCCTGCAAAATGTGTATGCACAGGACACACTGTCCGCCTGTCCAATAAAATGTTATTACCTTTTCGGTGAATTTCTTTTTTTCTGTTCCTTCCCCCCCTTTTTTCTGCTGTCTCCTTTGGTGTTCTTTGTATGTGCGCGTATATACACAAAGAGTTTTATTTGCTTTGAAATAATGTGATAAAACCACAAGATAATATTCGCCATTTACAGTGTGGTCCCACGTAATTGACTCAATAAAATGGAATAGAAGCTGACGTCCTGTGCTGACGCTGTTTCGGGTTTGTTTTGGGTGCGATACAGTGATCCTTTCTTTTCCATTCGTTTGTTGGATTTTTATAACTAGTAAGAGAGGCAATCGATTATTTCTAAATATCTATAAAGAGGTGGTACAAGTATATAAGAGCTTTAAAAATTAATTTAGAGACGAATTTCTTGCCGTTAAATCGAAATTTAAAATCCACAAATTGCAAAGGTCGATTTCTAACGTTTATGTCACCGTAAGATCCCATCAAAAAAGCCATTAAATCACCGTAAAAGTGTGATCGATTCTACCAGTAATTGAGCTACTCAAATCCAAACGTTAATTCAGATTTGAATCAATACTTCCTAATCTCTGATCCGGGATATTCAGACCATTTACCTTACGGCAACAAATCAAACAGAACTTAACCTTAACCACATTTTCGATCTGACATATATACGTCTCGCAAAAAAAAAAACCGACAGGTAGAGCAACTTCCATTTGCACTCTACTGGCAGCGCAAAACTAATCACCAAAACATGTTTTTAAACTTTTCATCAAACCTCCATCGGCTGCTCGTCCTCGTAGCGGCTGTGGCGCAGTAATGCGTGAAACTATGTCAAAGAACATTCCAATTTACCAAAGCAGTTAGGGAAAACGCGAAGGCCCGTGTGGGGTAGGACGGCACACGTGAAGGGTAATAACATTTACATGGTAATTTAATCAACCACCAACGCACATATCGCACACACACACACACACCGCCTCCAAAAATCACCCTGCTTTCCACCACACTTTGTTTGCGTGTGCGAGCGACCAAAAAAAAAAAAAAGAAAGCCAAAACGAGAGTTTGTTGATTGAAGCGAGGATTCTGGGTTGTCTCCCACGGAATGGAAAGTTTTCCTTCCCCGGTTTCTCTCCCCGTTCGACAACGAGAACGCTTCCATTACAAGCGTTTCATGTTTTGGGTGATTCCAAATTTGGATCCACCTTACTCACACAAACTTCGGGCAGTGTTTGAAGCGTACGAGTCGGGTAGCTTTCATTATCTGCTTCGAGGTGCCGCACCTACTCCCTTGTTGGCCGTGATGTAAATGAGGCACGTGAAACTGACAAAGGCATGTGTCCTGTGAGGTAGACGTTATGAAGCGTTCGCGTACGTTACAGGACGGACGTAATATCGATCACCTATTCGCTTGAGACGCGGACTGAGCACGTCGGTTGTCTAATTTCATTTAGAGTTTTCTGGATCTGATGAACTTTTCTCGTTACATTTTCGTTTCCAATCGAGAAAGGTTCACGTTTTAAACACACATACACATACAAGTTGTGCTAAATTACACCGTTTTTTTTTTTTTTTTGGTTGTAAATATAATTCAAGTTCCGACTCACCCCTCTAATGTATATTTTACACGGTCTTTTTCCCTGATTGCAGAATGAAATTCTAGACGAGGAGCAGCAAAGTCCCCGCTACGAACCGGACCCTTGCTATCCCCGCATGTGCTCCGCTAACGAATATTGCTGTCCAGGGTATATCTGCGTAATCATGGATAATGGTAAGATGCATCAGCTCACTAATATGGCGCTGTTAATTATGTCTGCGTGTTGTGTTAAATCTTTAGTCCGATTTGTCTTGTATTCTTCCGTTCTCTTGGTGTAATTCTAAGCGAATGGAAAGACCTTTTGTTCTGTTTGCGAAAGATATTAATTAAATTCAAGCAAGAATAAGAGCATTATTCTTTCCAGACTACAGCTATGATGTAGATAATGCTATCCAACAATATTTGGAAGCGGGCGGAAGGCCAAGGTGGTAGAGACTATGTACTTGCTCCGAACGCAGGACTGACTGATCCAGTAAAGGCCAGTCAAGTGAGCCAATAACGACAGGCTATGATCTCTTAAAGATATTTAAAAAATATATGGAATTATTTCCAAATAATTGTTTATTGTTTCCAAGAAAACAAAAGTACATGCGATAAAACGAAGTACTACAAATACTATGCTTGAAGGATCACAATTTCAAACAGTCATTTCGAAAGGATTCATCTCTGAACCTTCCTCAACCGCAACCACTAACCGCGGTGAGTTAGTCCTTTATTTCGCTCATGAAGCCACATCAAACTGCTTCTAAACAGTAATGTGTCATGATTTCCAGAAGTCCTTCCGACCTTTTGTAGTGGCTTATCATTACTTACTTACTTCACGGAACGGGTTGAATGGGGGCGTTCGCGTACCGCGTGGCACCACTATGACAACCGAAAGCAATTAAGCTTGCCCGCAGTAGTAGAACTTCAAAAAGAACCCACCAATGCACTCGTTCCATTTTCCTGTGTTGCGGTTCACGAGCAATGATTAAAATCAGTTACCCAGAAAGGGCTCATCAAAAGCACAACTACCGCGCCAACGTTCGCCTCCGTAAAGGGAAGCCAAATTAAACTCTAATTACATTTTATCGCTCCTCGTAAAATTGGAAAAGAAATTTCGCCCAGACTACTACCACCTGTGTAAAATCAACCATTGTAACGGGCTGCTGTCTGTCGTCGCCACCAATGGAAGATGGCAGCAATCGGGACGCCACCGAAGATGTAATGCCGAGAGGTGTAATATTAATTTTGATTTGTGTTGGCGAGCGAAGTGATATTTTGCGATCCCTTTTTTTTTGGGATCAACCTGTTCTCGAACACGAAGAATCGCAAACTAGCGCAAACGAGCGAAGGTAATCCGGTTTCATCAGCGATTGGATTATGGGGATCAATTTTCCCGGGGTCTCTTTATTACGATCCCTGAAAATTCTTTCATTCACGCCATATATAAGGTTAAGAAGTGTTTTTTTTTTGTGGCTTGGTTGTGCTTGGGAGTCCCACGTTTGGGTAGATCCTTGCCGTACGTACCGTAACAAGGTGCACAAATCTCAATCTTACCCTATATTCTTGACCCTAATCCTCTGTCATTTTGAGTTTTTCTTTTGTAACCGTGCCACTGCTCCGGCTGGCAGCGTTATTGTTCTTTTTTGCCTACCCGGTTGCTAGCAGCGCAACGATGTCTAAGGCCGGCAAGTCATCGTCTGTAGCACGTCACTCTATATTAAACCTTCATCTTTTAAGCATCATTTCACTGGCTTACATTGATTTAGCCTTTGACTCGGATAGCGAAAAAGAAGCGAAACAAAAGCTGAACCTGTCTAGCGATTGTGGGAACGAATCGATAGCGCTTATCGCGCTGACAAGAACCCGGTATGATACGATGCACGCGACCATGGAGATAATGATATTACGATCTCGGGGCTTTCTTGCTGTAATGGGAAGGATCGTAATTTATTTATAAACTGAGGTGTATTAAGATCTTTTAAATCCTCCTTGATAGGTGTTAACACGCTGATGCTATTATCTTGAACAGATTGAAGCAAAAAATCACTAACAATTTCAGAATGTGTTGTAGACAGGTAGAGCGATATTAATCACTTTTCAACGTATAGTTTAGTACAACTGGAAATATAATAAAAATACTTTCTATACAGACAGAATTGATTTGTTTTAGCTAATATTTTTAATTTATGTAGCCTCAAACAAGCAAAACAACCTGGAAAGGCACACCAAACCAAAAACTCGATGGACCATGTGTGCGTTGCACGTAAAGCATAAATATTATGCGGCAAAACATCGCACCACCATGTCCATAAAGTTGATTTTCACCCATTTTTTGAGGCCAAAACAACACCCTCCGCAACTGCAAGAGCGTACAGACAACAAACAATCACAGGGCCCACTTACAAACAGCACCCTTTTGCTGCGGGCCAATCAACATCACCCAAAGTCTCTACCAGAGCCAAACACAACCAAAAATTGTCTTAAAAAACCGCACAGATGAAAGTACACTCATTCGTTGTGTACACATCAGACCATGTAGGACTATCGTTGGGGGGCATCTCTCGTCAAACACTGATGGTACGTACCATGGTTTGGGTTTCCATTCCATGGGTTGGACTGTTTTACTGCGCTTCGAGCGTCGAGGACCAAACCGACCATGTTGCATACGCTCGCAACTACAAGGCCCCCCCGGGGAATCCTTTTTTTTTTTTGCTTCCTTGTTGTTACCAACCCATCCATGCGTTCTTTACGATACGGACAGGATACACTTCACTTTTGCTCGCCTTCTCGGTACAGACAGCTCTATATTCAGTATGATCGGTCGGTTGAAATAATAAGTGAAAGATTGCACTGTGTCGCTCAAAGTTCCCGCTGATGTTCTACACGCATGTAGGGAGTGTCAACTGTTTACGTGTATCTGCATACAGCAGGACGCTCTGTGTTTCAACGAGCTAAATTCTATCGATAAGCATCACGGCAACTATGACATGTCCCTTGTGTGCTCGTGTAACACAGACCACCAGCACTCTTGAGCAAGACAGCTTTTTTTGTTTCAGAGATACAGCTGGTGTTACCAAGCACTGTCGTAAAGTATAAAGATATGATAGCAAAGGAAGTTACAGTGAAATAAACACAACGTTTCATTGTACCGGAACATCATCCCGTATTTCAACGGAGCAAAACGATAAACATTGAATTATGGCAAACCGTTTCTTATACGTTCGATTGAAACACATATCCCGAAGGATACCGGGCGTCAAGTATAGTTTACTTTAGGGGCAGTGGAAACTGAGTGGAAAATGATGATAAATATATTTTCTATTTGTACGATACGAAAATGTGGATGAGTGAATCCTTGAGGCAGATGGGGATTTTTTTTTTACAACACAACAAGAAGCTGTATCGTTTGACAGAAAAATATGTTTATAACTTCCGCAGCAAATATCTAAAGTATCACTCATTTTCCCAAAAAAAAAGCACAGCTTTTCCGACCTTGGCAAAGCAAATGGTATACATTTTTCTTTTACACTCGCCATCCATTTTTCGTTATTGGAAAGGCTTTTCCCATCGGCCATAAAAATCAAACATCAAAACCCCGAACCGAATTTGACAGCATTTGACAGTGCGTTGGCAAACCGTTTGGGGCAGAGCAAATGCTAAAAATATCTCATTCATCCTTCCTCGACAGCAGCCACCGGGCGCCTCCATCGAAGATCGATTGCATTGTCATTATGCCGGAACGGTTCGCTTGCTAGAAAACGGTGCCCACGTAAAGCCACTGCTATCTTTTTGGCATCACAATCTACCAGACATAATGTGTTTTATATTATGTAAGCTTTGTTTCATAGCAAGAAAAAAATGTCTGCCATATCGGTGTAAATAAATAAATGGACACTTTTCATGACGGTGTCGCTCCTAGCAGCGCAGCTTTAAGGTGAATTTTAGGTTCAACCATTGGAATTACATCGAAGTCATACACACTTTTACAATAAATATGTACAATTTTCAATAAAAAGAGAGACTAATATGAATAGTTTATGGCCACAATAGCTTTTTTTTACAGCCATAAACTTAATATACATAAAAAAATTGAAATATTGGCTCATGCATTCTTGATGAGTTCATGAAATTAATCATCGTAAAATGATTAATTTTAATAATAAAATGATTAAATGAATGTGGCTTTGAGACTACATTCGCCTCACTACAAATCTCTAGGATATTGTTTCCCTTACTGTAGTGTCGTGTAAATTTATGTAACTGTTTTCTCACTTGTTTTCTTCTCTGTCCCTTTTTTTCTCCACCAAAGATTCACCAATCTCTGTAAGGGGTACGTGCATGCCGCTCTATGGACGAAAGTACGGCGAGCTGTGTCGACACGATTCCGACTGCGAGTCTGGGCTGATCTGTGACATTTCTGCCCTGAGCGGTGCGAGCGTCTGCCGACCGCCAACCATCGTGGCCAAGCAGTACGGTGAAGATTGCATCACTTCCAGTGACTGTGAAATTACACGGTAAGTTAGCATTAGCAAACACTGCACATATGAGATGGAAAGTGTATGCACTGCATTAGAAGAGATAATATAAGTTATCTGATGATTTTTTTTTTCAAATTACTTGAGCACTAGTAGACATGGTTAGGCACTTTTCAGTAATTTGAATGTTAGATCAGTGCCTATTTGTCTACCTAAAACTGTATTTCAAAAAATTCCCCTATATTTGTCATCAAAAAATTGATATTTAGAGTTTTATAGCCAGTGTAAGGTAAAATTTATAACATAAATTATATACTAACAAATATATCAAGCAATGAAAATTTCTACAACTCAAGTGTTGTCAAATTTCAACTATATTCAAAAGTAATTATAACTTACAACTTATAATTTACAACTTATAAATCAGTGACTAAACATTTGAAAGTAAAAAAAATAATTAAAAGATGCTTCCCGATACGCTTCAATTTATAAAAGATAAGGGTTAGGGGTTTTCTTTGTTATTTATTTCATTATTTTCCATCCCAAAAAGTAACAGTTAAACGTAGCTCGTTAGAATCACGAATCACAACACAGTTTCGTAACACATTTTTCCCCATTTTGTTACTCTCCTTTCACTGGCTTCAACCTACAGAGGATTGTGCTGTCAGGTGCAGAGAAGACATCGGCAAGTGCCTCGCAAGGTAAGAGTGATCATAACAATAGTTTTTTGTCGTCGTTTCTTCTATTCGTTTTTCGGAAAAATGTGTGTCCCCTAACGAAGGAAACGCTTCAGCTGACCTTTATAGCAACATCCTTGTCAACAAATGGGTTTCTTTCTGCAGCTGACTTTGAATTGACGTCCATTTGCTTAACCCTATTTTATGACTGAAATGTTCTTCTTTTTTTGTTCTTAATCTGACAGGTATGCTCGTACTTCAAAGATCCATTGCTGTGCGTTGGAACGGTTGCTGCCGATCAGGTCAGTGTGTGATCTTGATATTAATGTTTTTTTTCCTGGAGCCTGAATCAATTGTTAACTAATAACCTAATTCGTTTTCGTTTAATTCGCACTTAGGTGAAACACCAGATTGAGCATACTGCGGGTGAGAAGCGCATCATCTACAACAAGCACTAAACAACCAAAGCCCAACCATGCAACTCAAAAAGAAAATCAAACGATCAGTTCCGATCGAACAGCAACATATTATGATTCTTAATCCAGGCAACCTCTCGACAGCTCCGACACATGCTGGAAGCGTGCGAAAGCTGATGCTTACTGAATCCTTGTATGAAAAGTCATATTGTTTTCCCCCACGCCCAATCAACACGTAGCTACCGGCCATCCGCGATCAGTCAAAAACGGCAATCAAAAAAACAAAAACCAAAAAATCCCCAGCAAAAGGAAATAATGTAGAGTTCAGCAAATCAATCAAATATCCAGTTACGTTATATTGTAGCAAAAGTAACATAAAGATGAAGAAAAAAAAGCTTTGTTAAATAGAGCGAAAAGTGCAACAAACGAAACATATCCAGCAGCAAAACCAGTTAGTGCATTCTAAGGAACAAAACTATCGGAACGAATACATATCAAACTCACACACAGACACATTTTTAAGCAACACAGAACGAGAGGGCTAATGTGCTAGTGAGAGAATGAATATTCTTATTTCTTACATGACTCAGATAACATTTTTTTCTGTTCTCTAACACTTATATTATCAAAGCCTTACAATTTTGAGGGGCTAATCAAGGGTACGCTGTGTTCCGTAAAGGGACACATCTTACAGAAACATATTATTTGAAACGATATCAACCATGTACAAGCGTTGGGATCATATTTTATCACCTTCTAGATGTTCCACTGTGATTGACGCCAAGTGTACAGTCCACACATTATGAACACACCCAAAAGATTGTATTTTCCTCTTATGAAACATCTTTTTCTCTTCTCGATATACTACTGCTAAACCGTCTTAAGCGTGTATGTATTTGAAGCTGTTGTGTCGTTTATCATTCGTCCTGGGAACTCAATTTTTGGCTTGTATGATAGCGATCGGAAGAACGTTGTATGAACGTTGGATAAAGGAGAGAGAGAAAGAGAAAGTAGAACTGCCTGGAAGCTTGCTTAACTGTTTTTCGTCCATTACAATTACATCGCATACAAGTTACTACCGAAACAAAGCAAACACACATTACATTGATTGAGAACTACACAATAAAATACCCTTGCTGATATAATCGGTTCTTATGCAATGAATACATATCGTTATACATGAATATAAATAAATATATATATACAACAACAAAAAACCCACTTAAATATATATAGCAAATCAGCAGTCAAATTCCCCCAGAAAAGGTTGCAAACAATTCACAATCTAGGTGTAAGGAATGCAAGGAATGATAATGAGAAAAAAATGATCCTAACAAGTTATCGTAAGTTAAGAAGTAAACAAACCAAAAAATACCATTAATTAAAAACTCCCAAAAAATATCGCAAAAAAGTGGAAGAAAACTAAGCAAAAAACTAAGAAAACTCAACAAAAAAAGAGAAAACACCTTTACAAATTATTCATACTGGCTGAGGCATTTTGAACTTTTAATCTTCTACACATACACACAGACTTAATGTAAAATTTTCCCACAATGAGTTGCTAAGTGTTTTAAAAATTGGCGTTAAAGCAAAACAAACACGTTGTGAAGTGAGTGAAACAAAAAAGCAACGGCCATGCTCCGGATGAATCCGCGTGGCATGAAGTGACCCAAGAAGAAGTTATGGTTCAAATGACGATACTCTTACGATAGGAGAAATGAAGATTGAAGTATGCGTGTATCCCTACTACCAGGAAGCACGTTCCGCGTGTGGGTGATCGAAAAAAAGGAGGAAAATACTTATGACAAGACGTTACCCATCGGTACACGCCGCCATCTCACTTCAAGCTTAGCCGAAGGTGCGTTTTTGTGTTGCGGTTGTTCTTGCGACCTTCTCAAAAAGCTGCTAACCTGTAACGTCCGTTTTGCGCCCACTCATTATCCTTAGGAGCCCTTTAATGATGGTTTCGGTCGACTGGCCGACCGTTGCGTGCCACAATGCGGACATGCTCGTAGCCCAAATGATGTAACAAATATTTCCATTCAAAAACGATCGCGAAACACGGGGAAGGACGATCGATGTCGGTTTGCTGGCGCGCACTTTGGTGGGCCCCTTTAGATCGAAGCGATCAATTAAATGGTTCCTGCGGCGAGAGACAGGATATGTTGTCGAGTGTGAGCGGAAAACAATTTTTAGCTCTCGGTTCGGTACCGTCCGCACGTATCCGAGTGGCTCCTTTGCTGAGCGCGTTCGTTCGCGACACTATTCTCTTGCTAAGTCTAAATCGAAAAAGTTCTCCCCATTCGGTCGAGCGGCATCGATTTTCCCATCTCGATACACTACGAAACCTTCTAGCCCCGCGACACAAGACCCACAAGTCGTCCCAATGGATCCGACCAGCGAAGGAGACATTCAGCGTGACCCGGATCAAAGCCTGGGGAGCCGTACATCGATGCGGAAAGAAAAAATATGTAATAACCTTTTTACATCTATACTAATGAGTGAGCCCTTCGAATGCGACAGATAACTTATGTGGTTACTATCAAACGACATATCAGCGTGTAAAGAAAATGCACAAAATTCCACAACTAACATTACACATTACACGACACTATTACATATATACACTAAACATGCTGCTGTTGCTAGAGAATCGGAGAGAGAGCGAAGGAAAGGATCGCCTAAATCAATATACATATCAAATACATCTACGTACAGAGCAAAACGAAGAAGGATGCATGATTGGAAGAGGACAGTAAGAAATGCACGTGAAATAATATCTAACTCTATGCCAAGCTGGCGCTTGCAGGCTAACAAATGTGAGGAAAAATCTTGTTGAATAGAAGTAAAGCCCCCTGAATCGCACCTTGCATACATATCAATTATTGACTTAAGATAAGACGACGATGAGACATCAACGATTTACACGAACCACACCCCCAGAGACTCACACGAGAACGAGTAACCTTGCTAGAAGAATGGCAGCGTACCACGAAATACACGACCTACTTACCATGCCGTTGCAATTGTTTTGCACCAACGTTCTATGCACGAGTCACGCCGTAATTTTCCCTGTAAAAGCCCCTCTAATGTAACATTTTAACAGAAGCATGACTCCCTGTATCACTAACTCTTCATTAATGCAAAGGGCAAATCTCCATGCTTTCTAAATCCCGAACCTTCCATTACCCGGTGGCGTGTTTCGTACGTAAAACGTGGGTACGAAACAAAGCACCTGCATCCCCTTAAAAGAGATAACAAATTATGAATGAAAACCCAAAATAGAAACTATATGTGTACATCTCTTCAGCTACCGGTGTAGTTTATTTCAGGACCTGGATCCGAAAACTAATGCGTTAAAAGCTATACCGAATGTAGATTTGGTATTATTCCTTCAACTACTGCGCTGTTTTGTGGGTCCCTAAAAAGAGATGATAAAAAATGGTGATATTTATTGTAGACCTTAGTCGGTGGTTAGAACGCAGATCCAGACACCTATAAATCAAACAATTGCTCCATGTTGATAACCTTTTTTTCTATGTCCAGACAGTTATGGTTATTTGCAATGGGCAATACGAACCTCGAGAGATCTTGGGCTGCTATTCCTGGCTTTCTTGACTTAATTCATTCGTACCAGGAATCCTACATGGACTGAAAAGTATTCGATACCTGATTCTGACGTAACGTATTAAAAGATCCTTACCAATCGGGGACCGATTACCTAAAAAGAGGACGGACTTGGGCTGGGTTGGGTACTACGCAGTACTAATATGTCTAGTAAGCCATTAAATGGCCGGCCTGACCTAGTTGGTCGTTAAGTAGGTCCAGCCGCTGACTAAGAAAATCGTCCTCAATATTTAAAAATCGAGTGATTGTTCCAGGTGTCCGGATATCCGTTTGAACCACTGGATTTTCATTTTAAACTCAACTCAATTCAATAAATTGTTTTCAAGAAACAAATGATCTTACCACACCCGATAGAACATCGGTCAGTTGATTGCGCCGGTATACTTTTCATCAAAGCACCGAATAAAATCGATCAACTCTTCCGTCATCTCGTTCAAATCGTCTATGGCACCGGCAATCGACTGGCGCTTTACTTCTCCACCCTGTTTCGATTGTACTGACGAACGGATGCTCCACGGTATTGGGTTTTGCTCCGTCTGTTTTGGTGTTTCGGCACTAGTACACCGAAACACCGACTGTGATGTGCTCGGAATGTTTGTTTGAATGGAACTGGAACTCGCCAAAGGTGTCACCATCAATGTGCATGCCGTAGAGCTACTAACGGAAGCATTCCGTTCAACCGAGTTTTGAATTTCCAACATCATTCGGGCTCTTTTTGGTGACGTTATCGAAAACAGTGTCGGTGATGGTCGGCTAAAATCCAGATCCTTTGTAAGGTCGTTATCATCTTCTTCCGCTAGCCGTAACTCGTTCTCGCCTATTTCACAACTATCATCCATCGAAAATACCGTTTCATCGATGCAGATACCTTCGTCCGGCTTAGCACACTCGATTACAGCGGAATCGTTAGCAACCGAGGGCGTAACGTTTGCTAGACTGACACAGCTTGGCAGTGGAACACTTTCTGCTTGAAAAAAGATCGGTCCATCACCTTTCTCAACATCCGCACTGGCCAATCCGAGAGATGACTGCGTAGTAGTGCTTGGTTTCGGTGTAACCCTTGTTTTCCGCACAACTGAAATGCGGTTCCGAAACATCCTTTTCTAAACACACTAAAATCCGCGACCACTCGAGTTCTTTTAACCATCTGTTTCTGAAGTGCCGAGCGAAACAACACTCAATAATCTGTTGCCATGGGCAACGGATATTACCATTGCTACTGTTTGTTTGCAAAAAAGGCATCGCTTCTATAGCCGTTAGAGTTCACATCAGTTCAAAGCTGCACGTGTTTCTGGACGACAAAAGTAGTTTAAATGGGGCGATGACCGGTTTTTGTGAGTTCAAAGCAATGATTATTATACGACTTGGTATCGAGTCTCAATGCAAGCACTTTAATGTAAGAATATTTTACATTTTTTTTAAATTGCAAATTTATTTTTTAAACATATCTAAGCAACTGATCAACTTATCCGTGGTATAATCCCGCCAACGCTTCCTGAATCGCCCGTAGACAAGAAATGTTCGTTTGGAAACCACCCGCTTTTTCTGCCAGATTTTCCAGTCTGTAAATTCAATAAACGATAATGAATTTATACCCGTTTAACTTTTACCTTCAACGCCAGCTAAAGCTACTTACCGTATATGCCTTATGTAGCCACTTTCGATCACTTCCTCTAGCGCGGGCGGTGTCGGTCCATCCGTTTCGAATCCTTGAGGTTCATACGTAAACAGTGGCCCCTCTTCCAGCTTCGGAACAGCCAGGAACCCGTGCTGTCCTTGAAATCCGGTCGCGATACCCGACGAAAAGTGTGTCTGCTTTGCAACAGGTGGCGGAGCGACTGGTTTCGGCAACTGAATCTGCGATTGTTCTGCCTTCTGGGTAAACTTGTCCACAATCGCACTCGCATCCTCGTAACTGGCCATCAGCGAATCGATCAGTTCCTCCTTGTTTTTCGTTTTCTGCTTCCGATTCTCCGCCTCTATCATGGCCAGTTCCTTGCGGCGCTGTTCAAACTGCTCCTTCTCGTACTCGACAATCTGTTCCAGCTCCAGCTCGTCCTTGCTCAGTTTGCTCTTATTCTTCATTATCACGTCCCTGTTGTCGCGCTTGTACTGTTCGATCCGTTTGTTCGTGTTGATGATGTCGATGTTGTTGCAGAGATTATACACGAGCTCTTCAATCATTTCCAGATAATCATTGTACTCGTCCAGCGATGCAAAATCATCCTCCTTTTTGTTGAAATCCTTCAGTATGCGCTTCCGTATCTGTACCTCCTTGTCGACGTTGGAATCTTCAAATAGCTGCACACGGAAGTTGCTTCTCCGCAGTGCCACATTACACTCCGGACACGAACCGGACCCTTTCAGGAACAGCAGCTCTACACAGCTTTCGCACAATGTGTGACCGCAAACGTTTACCATCAGCTTCAGGGAGGGATTTCGGTATTTGGTCGTTTTACAACGCGGGCACACTTGGTCATCCATGTTGAAGGTTTTTTTCCGGTGGGTTACAAGCAAATTTTAAATGAAATTTTACACTACAGTAGCTTAAAAATATAATGCTCTTTTGTTCAAACTATGAGTAAGGCAGCTATCTTGCTTTTGTGAAGAATATTGCTAAAAGAAAACAGAAAATCTCCAACCAGCGACCAGGTTTGCTCAAAGAAAGAATGTTTGTTTACATTTGCCGCGCAAAAAATAACAGAGAGCGGCTCGTAACGTCAAATGTCAGTTGGCAGCTGCCAAGCGAGTGAGTCTGTGGTCAAAGCTGCTGCATATTAACACACTATTTAATTTTCATTGAAATCAACCAAGATATAAAAAAGTAGAGGAGTTTTCCTCCACAACTAAAATGGGAATTTTAAGCATGAAATGCAAATCATGCCTCATTCGAAATATGAAAATTTCATGATTTTTCATCGTCCAAAAATCATCGCAGCTGTCAATGGTGTAACCTGACCATATCCGTACCGCTGTGCATTAAAAGTACACGTTTTCGTACAGCGGCACTGTTTATTCTAGTCCGGCATCAAAGCGGTCAAATGTAAATAACACGCAGAAAACAGCTTTTTCCGCCGTTTACAAAGATTTCTGACAACAAAAAAGACAAGATTATAATCTCTACTGATACGTATAATTATCTTTGTTCGTGAAACTTTGTCATCGTGTGAACTTTCGTTAATCTATTGCCCGGTGTAAGTATGAAACGCAGCCACAGCACACAGAGCACATAAGTCGCGTGATGTCCGGAATCGGTCGTTGGTCGCGGAGAACGGGAGAAACAATTTCACTGTATGTTATCAAATCCCGCGATCCCAACGACGGATTCCCTCGAAGGCCAATCGGCCGACTCTTATCGCCATCGACCGTGGTGTTCTTTGCACCGTGAGCCAGTCGCATTCAAGAATTCGCCCAAGCAAGCACAAATCGAGACAAACAAATCGCGTGCATTATTGAACATAAAAAAGGTAGTTTTTGCGTGTTTAGCATTTTTTTTTTTTGGCCACATAACCGTCCGCTTGTGTGGTGAAGGTAAGCGAAGTCCTCCTATACGACATTTGGTGGTGAACATTCGGACGATATCGATTCGAGGCTACTCTTACGTATTGTTTGCTTTCGTAACGTGAATCGATAGGAATAAGACCAGAAAATATTAAATTAGTGAATTAATGGTCCCTTTCTTCAAACCCGTACTTATCCTTATTCGCAGGTAAAGTGCTGAAGGCTCGATTCTGTGATTAATTTTATAACTAGATTAAGATGCACGCGCGCTTCCTGTTGGTATTTTGCGTTGTGCTGTTCGGCTGCTGCTCACTATCGACCGGAGTGTTTTTCAACCACGGCGGCACCTACTTGGGTTCGCTGAAACACATCTTCAGAAAGTATGCCCATCTGCTAGAATCGGAACGCTACCTATCGCCCGTTATTTTTGGTAAGTATGTTTTGTTGCCTTGCTTTGTGCGAAATGTATGAAGCAGGAGTTACAGCTAAATGGTGTGGTGATTGCCTGAGAAGGTCGCTTATCAATAACAACCTAACAACGGCAAGTGAGTCACACGAGTTGAGAAGCAAATAAAGAAAACAGATTTACGCAAATGATCGCACGATGATCGTACCACCCCATGGGAGGCAAAGCATTAGGGGTTGCGCGTAAACAAATCATGTTAGCATTGAATTGCCGTAGGAAAAAAAAACAAACATCCACATCGAAGCAATCCTTTCTTTTCAATTTCAAATATAACGTTATTTTAAACACGTCGTTTTTTTTTTTAAACTTCAGTTCCGGGCGATGGCGGAAGCCAGATGGATGCAATGATCGATAAGCCCAGCAAGGTGTCGATCCTGTGTCAGAAGCACACAACCACCTTCTTCAACATCTGGCTTAATAAAGAACTTTTGCTTCCGCTTGTGATCGACTGCTGGATCGACAACATTCGGCTGGTGTATGATAATGTAACGCGCACCTCGCATAACGCTCCCGGCGTTGTAACGCGTGTGCCAGGCTTCGGACAGTCGGAAACGGTCGAATGGATCGATCCGTCCCATGCATCGGTCGGTGCGTACTTTGTCAACATTGCCAATGCACTCGTTTCAAATGGGTACGTGCGGGACAAATCAATCATTGGCGCTCCATATGACTTCCGGAAGGGTCCTAGTAAGTGATGCAGATGATCGAAGGAACGCCCATCTGTTTTGTTCTTATTTCCTTTCGTTCTTCTCTTACTCTTCCCATAGATGAGCATAAAGAATATTTTCTCGCGCTAAAGTTCTTGGTCGAGCAGACGTACACGCTGAACCACGATACACCGGTCACGTTCATTGTGCACAGTATGGGTGCCCCGATGACGCTACACTTCCTGCAGCAGCAAACGGCGCAATGGAAAGCGAAATACATAAAGCGTGTAATTTCGCTTGCTGGAGCCTGGGCCGGCAGTGTCAAAGCCCTCAAGGTGTACGCGATCGGAGACGATCTGGGTGCGTTCGCGCTGAGCGGCAAGGTGATGCGTGCCGAGCAGATCACTAACCCTTCGCTGGCCTGGCTGCTACCGTCACCATTGTTCTGGAAACCAAACGAGGTGCTCGCACGGACACAGTCACGCATTTACACCATGGAACAGATGAGCGAATTTTTTGACGATCTCGACTTCCCGGAAGGGTGGGAAATGCGCAAGGATTCGCTTCCGTACACGCTTAACTTTACTGCTCCCGGCGTGGAATTGCACTGTTTGTACGGTAGCAACATTAATACGGTTGAATCGTAAGTGTCTTGTAATATCAGTCTAAAGAGCCCTACAATTGACTGATAATAATACCTGTTTTCCGCCCGCAGGTTGGATTACCAAAAATCGTACGATCTCAGCGGCACTCCGGTACTGAAGATGGGCAAAGGAGACGGTACAGTTAATGCCCGTTCTCTAGAGGCTTGCAAGCAGTGGACTAAGCAACAGAAGCAACCGATCGTTACCAAAGAATTCCCTGGCGCCGACCACATGAGCATACTGGCCGATGTAAATGTTATCGATAACATCGTACGTCTGCTGCTGTCGGATCTGACTAACTAAACACAGTCCAAAGATGATTACTGCATGTGGTGCCATACCTCTTACAGCCCCTCCTATTCACTATCCTTCCATGGCAAAGAAAAATCAATTTTGCTTTCCATTCCCATACCAGCGAAAGATGCACCTCAAGATGACTTCAAACCTCAAACTCAAAGACTAAATAGAGACCATAATGTGATTTTTGGTTCCTTCGAGTGTTATTAGTTCAATTGAAGCTGATGCTTGTACTGTTCGTGAATCTCATCCACTGTTTAGCATTGGGCTGTTTAGCATTATAAACTCCTTTACTGCACCGTTCTGATAAATAAATTCAATAAAACCTACCTTGAAGTTAAAGTTTTCTCATGAAGCCTATTCTCTGCATCGCGTTCGTTCGAATTGCAAACTCTGGTTTCGATTGCACAATCCGCATAAACGGCAGTGACGTGTGTTTCTCCAACGAAATGGCACGGTACTACTGCGACAGGACATGCTGTCTGCAAACGTATTTGCACAACGTAAGGCAATACCCCGGTATAACAGATAAATTCAGCCAATAGTGACCTTTTCAATTGCTGGGTTTCCTGCTAGAACCGCTGGCGGGATGTAGAATGTGCGAACGATTAGGTTTCGGTTTGGAATAGCAGAACGAGCGCAGCGCATGAATTGCGTACAGCTTACGTAATACTTCCGACGGTCACCGGTCTCTGGATGATATTTCCAGACCGTCTGTTGTGGCATTTACGATACGCGAGAGTGTTTTGAAAGAAGAATTGATTATAGTAGTGACAACGACGTTATGCTTTTGTTGAAAATATACTTCTCATGATGTACACTTTTTTAAATATTGAAACATCACATATTACGTACATAAAAAAATCTATTCGTTGGAAGTATTGTACTTGGAACAAAATATAGCAACAGGGGTCATTAAATTCTATCCAGAATACACATTAGCTTCAGTGGCGTCAAGACTTCAGTACGAACTTGACAACAAAATTCCTTGGACAGCGAGATTCTTTGGACGATAAGGTCTCTTTGTAGACAAAGTTCCTTAGCTAAGGCTAAATGTTTCCTTAGTAGACGATGTATCATGGTCAAAGAGGCTCTTTGGACGACGAGATAGACAATGCTTCTTGATCGGTGAAGCACCTTGGATGATATGAACTCTTGATAACTCTCGCCATGGGCCCAAATACGGCAAAATCAGGCTCAAGCCGAGACTAGCATTAGATGATGAACGTCCTCTAACCCACTTCTCCCATGGTGAAAAGCGTCACTGTAAAGGCGAATAGAAGGCCTTTGGTGGAATGGATATCCGGGGCCTATCATTATCTAAATCATAAGTATTGAGGGGGACGGGGGAATTCAGGTCCTTTTTCCGTCTGTGGTTCCCACGAGCAAACTTGATAGACAGCAGCATGGGCTGCACGGTTGCCAAACTGTTCTTACAGACTTCAGACAAGGCACTGCTGTAACCGATCGAGTTAAATCCATTCAAAATGCAAATGAGGGGATGCAAATTACCTTCAACTAATCTGTTCAGTAGCTTAGCAAAGCAAACATGAACATTTTGAAAACGAAAAGCTCTCTTCCTTTTGTCCAGAGCAAAGCTTTCCGAAAACGAGCATGTTGTTGTTACGAACCCCACACGCGGTAGGAAGATTTTGCATGGATGGTAAAAATAGCACGTGTGCTGCATGTCACGACCTATTTGAGGAGTTAAATTTTGGAATATGTACTACGTAAATGGCCGTAGCTAACAACCGTCGTTAGCTTCGAAGCACGTGGGGCAAACACATATCAACCAACCTATTATCTTTGTGTGTGTGTTCCATTGAAAGTACTGCTTCCGATCCGGAATCAGATAGTTATGTGTGTGTGTATTTTTTTTAACTAAAGGAAGAGAGCAATAAAAGAAACAGGATATGGGTGAGTGTGTGATTTTTCCGGTCATTTCCCTTTCACCCATCGGCAATGCTCGAGGCCACGTGCTTGCAAGCAAAGGCTGCGAAATGCCGGCGGCTCGACTCGACCCTACAGTTACCATCGACGTATCACGTGGGCTGTGTAAAGCAAAGGGGTTTGAAATGCAATTTTCACAGCAGCTCACCGAAAGCCAATTCCCGTGATCCAGTACGGTTGGCGGTCGGTGGCCGCGTAATGAGCCTTAGTTTGTGCGCGTTTTTTGCGTCGTCTGTTTTTTTTTTTTTTTTAGCGGCAACGTGTGCGCGTAATGAATTTTTCGTGTTATTCCTTCGGTCGAAGAACTCTTAATGCGTGCTAATACAAATATTTTTTAGCTCACAAACAATTATGCTACAAAGCTTACAAATGCAACCAAACGTATGCGGTAACGGTGTTTAGAAAAGTACAGAAAAAAATGCACCCGTAAACATTCACCTTACCTAACTGTGTCTGACTAGCTCCAGCATCCCCGGACCACAGAGGTTGAGACCGTTGGCTGTGACGGAACTTTATATGCGTCGCAAACAACTACACCACAAAACCACCGTGGCTTCCGTGTTCCGAGCATAAAGTTTTTCGGTTAGCAAAACATCAACTTTCTCCACTGGTGACTTCTCGTTCTGGATGGACTAGGTGTTATGAGATGAACTTACTGCCCCGAAAGAAAAGGACCTTGACGCGAGAGTTAGGCAAGTGTTTTACGAAATGGATACGGCCTGTGACCACTGCCAATCATTTAGCAACACTAAAACACATGATCCCAATCCCATGTTCCGGCTCATTCCTCATCTCTGGAGGCTACATTTGACAAAAACAAAGCACACACATGCACACGCGTGTGTACCACCTCAACCGGGACGATAATACGTAATAGGAAAAGTTTTGCGTGCCATGTTTTCCACGAGTTTTCCGCTATTCCGAAGCCTACAAAGGCAGGGCCACAGGAGCAAAGGGTGAGCAAAGGTGTGAGCTACAAGTGTGGGCTTACGTGAAATTGTTTACGATCGTTCCTCTTGCCCTGTTTGATCGATATTACGTTACGATATGTGGTTGGCATGTTTGTCCCTTTCCTTATCATCTGGAGTGCCTTATACTCTTTATGGTGAAAGACGTAATCGACTACTGTTAGCAAAGCTCTTTGATGTGTGTTTTATGTAGGCAAAACAAAAGCTAATGGTGTCGTAATAATCTAATTTTCGAGAGATGCTGTTGTTTGTGGTGCAAAACCTATCTACTCACACACAATTAAAATTATGCATTAAAATACGATGCGAAACGAATTGGATACAAAGTTGTATTTATATATATATGTGATAGCGAGGACGATAGGAACGCTCCCATAAGTCGCTGGTGCCTGTTAATCAGTCAATGCAAATTAACGGCGTGTTCAATTAGCATGACGAGGGTAATCAACAGCTGCAGGAAGAAGGACACTGATCTAGATATGAAAACTGGAGCAAAAAGCACACCGAAGCTTCATCCAAAATGACCGTCAATCAGACGAACATTAGCACCGTAGGTTGTAGGTTAAATCTCAGCTGGATTTGCCTGCCGTAAGATGTATTAACACTCTTTTCTGTAAGACATGTCATGTCTAGTAAGCAAGATATGACTGTCGTTGCTTTCTCCACAAGATATAGGCCTGTGATTTCTGATTTCCTTGACTTGATTCACGCTCAGCTGGATAGTCTGTCCAGCGCTTGGGAGGCTGGTCCATGGCCAAATAGAAATTATGCTTGACCAACTTGTATTTTGACCGCTATAACTACCACAATAGGACATCATGACCTAGTAAGTGCGATAGAAATTAGCAACATGAAGATTTGGCAAACTTTTGGGGAAACCCTTTGATTCTTCAAGGCATCCAGGCACTAAAGCACCAAGGAGAGGGTCCTTCCTGGTTCCTCTTTAATTTATCATGTAATAATTGCATCCAAAACTTTGGATGCTTTAACTGCTTTAAACCAATCTAGATTCTGATTTTAGGTCTTCCTATGTATCAGATGCTTAGCAGTAAATCGAGAAAACTTATAAAACAAACACTGAAGTTAAAGTGACACCACCTTGATCAGGCAATGATCTTTTTATGAAATATTTTTGTCTGTAGGTATATTTTAGAGATAACTAGTGAATTTCTCTCCTCAACGTAACTGCCATTGCCTTGCAAGTTAACAAAAAACCCCTTTAAAGAGTCTTCTAAACAACCGCTCAAAAGAATGGTTTTGACAGATTTTATATAGGAGCTGTCAAAATCCTTTTTTTTAGCAGTAGTTTAGAAGTTTCTTTAGTGAGTTTTGCTAGTATGGTGCTGATTAATATTCTGACTATTAACATACTCCTTTGGGACGTGGAATGTGTGAATAACATAAATCCTTCGGAGGAGCCGCTACAATGACGTACTCTATGATGTACGGGAAGATCAATCCATGATGCATGGAATATGGCTCAACAGGTCCCAACAAGACAGTCTTGTACTTGGCTTAATGACCATCTAGGTCACGCCGGTCATCGAATGGTTTACTAAACCTGCCGATACCACGTAGTTGGACAATCAGTCATCTCTGCGGGGAGATGATCTCCGGATGGGATTTGAACCCCGGTCCTGCCGTTTGAAAAAGTTGTGCCGCTGTCACCTGTACCACTGTATTTTCATCGTAAGCAAGAATATCTTACGAACTTGATTTCGTCATATTTTAAATGACATTCACACCCAGGCCAATTGGCGGAGATGAATTCGTCCAAGCCCTTGCTGTGGACCTGATTATATTCTTCAGCTCCTTTTCTTCCATTCTACCAGGAGGTCGAAGGCCCGAATATCATTAAAATGATATTAAAAGCCGCTTTTGTACCATTCATTCGAACAGAAACGGTACACAGCATGTCACAATCGTATTATCATTAACAAATCTCTTCCAGATACTACGATGAGCCTAATGGACTGGCATTGAATGATATCCATTATAATCCAGTCGAATGCACGTGGATGCACAATGCATTCGCTCATACAATCACGTGGTTCCGTCTAGTGTACCAAATGCATGTTCATGACGCTCACCAACAAACACACACGCACACGCAGGATATGAATTAAATATTTATTTTTTGACACCATCCCCTCGGGGTCGACGTATGACCGCTCGATGTACCTCGCCTAATGAAGGCTCATCCTGTTTGATGTGACGGATAATGAGGGACGAGTCGCCGATATAGATATTTTCGCAACGTGACAGCGGTTGGTCGACCGTGGCCTAGGTCAGAGTAAACGATCTTGGTGCATAATACACTGCGTATCACGTTTGATGCGACCTCGATGCAACCGTAAGTACACAAAAATTTGCATCATTGCATAGCCACAGTTGAGTGAGTATATTGTTTCATCATGACGACCACTACTGGCAGCCATTAAACTCGCCAACGGTGGAAAATGAACTTTTCATAGATTTATAGCTTTCGGATACAAATTTCATATTTCTTTCATGTTTTTTCATAGTCCAACCACTCGTTTAATATTATTTAATACAAATGCTAAACTTTATTTCACCGATATCGAAAGAGAAATCATTATCGATCGTTAAACATCGGTAACACGGTACCAACCGCTTACACAACTACAACACTTACCAATTAATAATACAAGAACGGGTACTGTACTCAAGGGACTTGAAGGGGTAAAAGAGGAAAAAGCAACATCAAATCGATCGTGTAAAATGCTTTCGCGCTTATCACTGATTCCTGTTGTCCGTGCCCCATTCTGAGATATTAACGCTATCAATCACGCTTACCAAACTAGATCAGCGAATCCCACACCGTTAACAATTAGCGAAATTAATCTAGGGGAGAGCTAGGAGTCTCAGTTCGTTGGGGAGTTTTTTCTTCTTTCTTGGTAATACACAGGGCGAAGGTACAGCACCCGAACCCGGGGCTGTTTTCATCGTTTAGCCTAATCGATTTGTAATCGTATTACAGCGTACTTATGATATATTCAACAATAGTTGAATACCGTTCTACTCTCGCTCGCTTTAGGCGTTGGGTAGTGGTTGATATACCCTGTACTAAGTTTAGAACCTTTTTCGCTTTTTCGCTAGCTACAGCTGGTTGAGCTTCATCAGTTGTATATTGTTGTAAGTACGCTTTTTTCTTTCTAATATGTATTTCCTTCTACCCTAGCTTAATGTCAACGGTAGGCTCCAGCTTGACCATTCAATAATTTCTATCCGAATCAGGGTAAATATAATTTGATATCAGGCTCACCCACACGCACACGCGTACTGGCACTATTAGTAACAGTGATTTAATTTCGTTTACCATCTCAAATATTATGTCCCTTTCCAGGGGTTTTTTTTTCTTCAATTTGTCTCATCCTATTTCTTATTTGAAGTTTAATGTTAATGTACCTCGCTTGAAGCACGGACTATGTGTTAACTGACATTTCATTTCCTGTAATGGGAATTTTTATCGCATTTTCTTACATTGACATCCATTAACTCGGGATATAATATTATTTATTTCAGAGGGTGTGTGTGTGTGTGTTTGAAGAGTGCCTAACAGTATAGTGCGCTTTGATATAAATACAGGATGCAGATTGTAGTTTGTTTGGACACATTTTCCTCATTTACGATCACTCCTTCGAGTTGAAGTTGCACAATATGTAGGGAGGAAAACTGGACGAAAGAAACTTAACCTTACTCACAGCCTTACTTGAAATTTTAATTTATCCTTCCCTACCATGTCTCGTCCAATTGAGGGGAAAAAAAAAGAAAGTAAAATGCTTACGAAACATTTGATAGGATTCAGAGATTAACAAAAACAAGCGGAAAGTATTAATAAATAAGCCTATTCTTGGTTGATCGTTTGCAAATCATCGCTCAGCATTCTGGTTGAGTATAATTTTCTTCTCCTTTATAGCAAACAAAATTCGACTATCTTTACACAACCCAATGGCATACCCCTGGCCTTCACTACAAATTTATGAATGACAGAAATTGCCAACAGAACAACAAACTCATTCATCTCTTAAAAGGGAAAAAACCGTTCAAAAACAACCTCTATGAACGAAAGATCGAATCGCACGAAAACCGTCGATCAGTGTGCCGGTTTGTGAAGCAGAAGAACATCAATTCTATCTTTTTTTACTTCCATCCCAAGTGTATGACGTCTGAGGATGCGCTGGCACGTCCCATCGGTGCGGGTAACAGAAAAACGGGGGCGGGGGGGGGGGGGGGAAACAACGCAAACCCCGTTCAAGCATAACTTTCCACCACGAGAGAGAAAGGAATTCAAAAATAGTTAAACTTCGTCACACAGATCACAGAAGGAGGCGCGTTCAAAACAATGCCACAACCAGGGGACGTGACGTACGACCGGCAACTGCTGGAATTAAACGAAATACCCCACTGTCTCCAATATCTTCCCTATCTACTGCTTATTACAATCATCATCCGGAAATGCCAACATCCCTCCACAGGCACATCCCATCCCCACGAGCGCACCGCTTCCTTCGCTATGACGTTTGTCACAAGTTTGCTTTACCGTACCTTTTCCCCCAGATCGGTTCCGGTGAAGCAAAACCAGCCGGCCCACAACCGTGGACCGGTCAAACCGACGTAAAAATAAAAAAGAGAAAAAATCCCCAAACAGACCAGTGTACCGTACCGGACTGCTGAAGGAGGGATCTATTTTTACGATGAGTCAAACCAACCACAGTCAAACTCGCATCGCCGTCTAATACGCGTCCACACATAGACCCGTACACCTTGTTCGAAGGTAAATGAGAACTAACCAGACGAATTCGAACCCGGGGAAAGAAAGGAAATTATTGAAAAGATCTCTGCCACTGACAGGCCTATGGTGGGGTAGTCTGCGATCAACCGGGTCTTGACGGATGCGCACTTGCGTCAAACCGGTAAGCTCACAAAGAGTCGACGAAAGCAATGCATCCCCCTTTTTTCGAGAATGATTTAATGGCCGGGTAGGACCCGCTACGCTTTATAAAGCATTTTTATTCGGAAGCTTAGAGTAGTGCTGTTTGTTTTGAATGACGTTGATGATTGCGTTCGAATGCGCTACGCTATTTATTGCTCGATTTGCGGTAGACATTTGAGCAGCAAATAATAGTCTTCCAATCCGCAGTCTGGGACGGAAATCGGAAATAGATCGTCATACGGTACAGATCATAACCGAACGCCTTCGCTTTAACTGGCGTTATCACGTTTGATTTGTATCATACACACACACACACGCCTTCTATGCGAGTAGGTGGCACAGTGACAACGAAGTCTTGAAATGGCTAAATACAGTTTTTGGTGTATAAATAATACGTAACACACCTGCTAATTCTGGAGCGTCATTCGCCCAAACTAAATGTCTGTAACTATAGTGCGTAGTGCGATGAACAATAATCAAACAGGACATTATAAACCGTTTCTCTACTTTGTTTTCACAAACAAAAGATAACAAGCTTCAATATGATTGGAACGTTCTTGAAAAACAAAATTTCGCCCAGTGGGCACAACCACTAGCTGCAAAACCAACACCCCCCACACTGGATGAGCTCGATAATTGGTACGATTTGGTGATTCAATCAGCTCTCGCAGAAACACTACTTCAAAACACAGCTTTATCCAGGTGGAATAGAGTATAATACACTGCCAGGAATAAATTTCCAGCAAAATGTAATTTTCCCGCGAATCAATCAGCGCAGTCATCGGTCCCAAAACGCTTTTGGGGCCTTTTTGTTTTTGTTTCCCTGTTTTCAGATTCAGGTTGAGTTTGACCAATTCCACAAACAGTCACTTGAGTGGTATTGCGAAATGGAATCAGTGGCAATGAAGTTCGTAAGTTCCTCAAGCAATATTTTTTCAGCGTACAAAGCAGAGCTTTATTTTGAGCTTAACGAGCTGTTGTTTTGATCGTTGTGCTAATCGTTTTTCGCGAGTTGGAAGCAATTTTATTGTTACTCGTACTCATCCTTTACATCGCCTTCTTATTATCATCTAACCTAAGGGAAAAATCCCATATCCTACTTCTGTCACAGTAGCGAGAAAAAGCAAGTGGAAAGTTTCCATCCCTTTATCACTCACTCGCGCTCCTGTTTACGTATCCTGGCCTCTAAAGCTCCGGTGTGGAAAATTACGGCCGCCCACATATGCTCTGCCCCATGTGCTCAAACACATGCATCTGATTATACCCCAAGGGAAGGTGAGACTGTCGGGTTGTCTGCTGCTATTCGGATACTCTTCCTCGCACCACGATTCACCTTCAAAAGCAAATGATGCGAAAGAAGCAGATTCCTGCTAATGTTCCACTCATCCCTTACTTTCATAATTGCACGAAAACAAGGGAGAGCTAGCCTCGGTTAGACACGAAAGCAGATAACCAATTACCACCACCGTATATCAAATGAATGCCACGTGGAACAAAGTTTGGAGAGTTTTTGCCTAACTTTTCTTTTCATTCACCGTATGGGAAAAACAACTTCCCGAAACAAAAAAAAGTTACGCCGACGACTAAGTTCACCCCGGCAGCTTCCGGTAGTGGTAGCTACAACGACGAATCAACCCAAACCCATACAGTCGGCGCATCCAGGCGACACTAATGAGGCTCGATTGGGTGGAAAAAAACGCTCAGCGTGAGGAAATTTTCCATTCGAAAAGGACGACCTGCGCTTTTTTCTCCCATCCCACCGATGGTCCGCCCTTTCAGTTGCCGTGGCAAATGTCGAGCATTCTACTGGCAAAACGCTCTGCTAGTCTTATTGGTTTGAAGAAAAGGCGAAAATCACACGCTCTACCGATGCTTGATATTGATTCGCGGGATGAAAAAAGAAAATGATTTGCAAAATGATCAACCAAACAAACACGTTCGTGCGCACACAAACACCATCCTGCATCCTGTTACGCGATGTCTGAGGATTCACTACCTTTAGCTAAAACGATAAAGGCGTTCCTCGAGGTGCGCTGAAGCGGAATAGAGGCCTTTTTTCCGGGTGGGGGGAAGTGAGTTAAGTAAGGTTAAATAGGATTAAATCAAGAACGCATGCAATCGGCTCCGTTGATGAGGCTACTGATAGTAGAACCGATTGAATCGAACCGGTCGAGGCAAGCGGGCGGACGATACAGGTTTTTGCTGTACCGAGCCTGGTAGGAAGGAACAAGGCCAGTACGACGGGATGGTGGAAGGATGGAGCTTACGATCACTTCCAATATTATTTCTATCATCACAAATTTTGTTAGCCCCAAAACATCCATCCGTCTGTCATACCGTGGCTTACGTGCTGTAACTCGTCTAGCATACACCTTCTTCATCACCGTGAGATTGAGCGTGATACTGTGCGATGCATACTGCGACACTGGCACACCGCTGCTTTGTGCTGCTTTGTTTAATTGCTGTCCTCGGCCGTGGTCGACGTCGGTCATAGGGAGGCAGTCGCTGTGAAGGCCTGACGTCGCTTCATCACACGCGACTTGTGCAGCTCACCTTTGTGACACGGCACAACCGTACCCTGGCTGACTGGGGGCTGCCGTGCGCCATTGTTACCGATCAGCGTGCCTATAGTGCAGCAAAAAAAAAAACGGAAAAGTAAAAGCAAGAACAACAAATAAATAATTTTGAAAATGCAAAACTTTGGCAATCTGTTTTACAACAAATTCGTAAACACACACTTACCGAACATTTTGCTGACGGAAAATTTGCGTGGCTTGACAGGGCGGGCCCGTGATTCTACCAGCAGACGCTCGAAAGCTTTGTAGAGTGCGGGTGTGTTGTCGGCAACCGAAACTTCACAGAAACCGATCGCGTGCGAAGCGGCCAACGATGCTCCTTCCGTTTCCTGGACCTGAAGAGATGAGAGAAATTGTTGTTGAATATTTTCCCATGAGCGAATTCCTTTCGAAACAGTCACAGAATCGAGCAACGTGACACCAGGAAACTGGGTTAAGTGGTTTTCACTGTACAGGGGGATGAGTTTTCTTTATCATATTTTTTGCATACATTTTCCTCTTTAAATTTTTCCCTCACGGCCTTTGGCACACCCTAAGCGTTCGTTTAGTGATGAGAAATTAATGGAGCACTGTGCTCCGAAATGGTTGCGCTTGGCTCTTGGATGAAAACAAAACATTAGTCAAATCCACGTTCCTGCCCGATCTCGCTCGATCTTGCACTACTGCCACGGACTAACAAATTGGCACCGATTGGCCGTATCCTAAGACCAAGGTTAACGAACTGCCACCGAGTGTTCACACTAGTGTCCGCTGGTACCGTGACAGCTTTCGGTGACATCTTAATCGTCTGCAAATCTACAACCGACTCATTTTATTTATTTTTTCTTTTGCCCAGAAAAAAACCTTCCCCTTCAAGCTCGGGGATATTACTCACTGTACTAGCAAAAACTAGGTCAAACAGATAGCAGTCTGGATAATGTCGTCGCCAACGACTCGCTGAACCCGCTTGTCAGTTCTAGTTGATGGTGTTCTTGGGGCGCGCACGACATGAGCCGACTAGCCGATTGGCATCATAATTAATTTCGATTAGCCACTAACAAGCTTCTCTCTGCGCACTGCCACTGTCGACATTGCAAATCTGACATCGACATCGACACAGCTGCTGCTGTTTCTGCTTCTTCGCTTTTCTTTTCTTCTGTCCACTCAGAAACCCGTTGCCAAATTACACGTGTTAATGAGAGTTCTTGTCCTCGGCTGCTTAAGAGCTGCTTAACGGCCACCAGCTAAGGTTAATTTCATGTGAAAGATGCATCCTGCAACCGTGACTAATGAGCGCAGCGAGCGTTACAAACAGGTGACTGCACACCATGCGATAAACCTATGCGCTTGCCGTGCTCAAAAAAGGAGGTCAATCCGGTTTGATGCTGTGTTCCCTTCTGGGACGGAGCGTTTTTTTTTCTAATCCTATAAACCTACACGAAGCTCAAGTGTGCTGATTGTCGAATTTGTCGATCGATCGACAGCTCACCCCCGTCAGTTCGGTAAGATCATGCACGATGCACATGCCTCAGCGCTGGTGCAACTGTGCATCTCCTGCACGCGATCACGTACTCATCCGGGCATAAATAATTCCTTGGCGAGTGTGGGCTTGTATAAACAATATCAACATTTTTGCTCCAGAAACTGGTGAGCATGGTTCTCGTGCTTGCGGTTATTCGTTTTACTTCCTAAATATTTATCTCGACTGTAAACGCGGCCCGCGTACGAAACTTCCTTAGTGAAAATGAATACAAATGATGCAACAATTTGCATATTACTCATCATAGCTTGTGCTCTTTAATAGCTACACACAAAAATAGATGGTAATCAAGAAGAATAAAACACTTTTCAAGCAGTATTGTTGGCGTAGTAACTAAATAACTCACGTACTAAAAAAATTTTCAAAAAATAAATTAAAGAAAAATGCCATATTCATGATAAATGGTTAAGCAAACAACAAAAAACCCAATCGATGTTTTCATGAGTTGTCGACGGCCACTTGCCAATCCAATTCACACCACTGCCCAGTTCTCAAACCGTGGACCACTTTGCAACCCATCGATAATAGATTTATTCCTGCGAAAGCTGAAGACTAGACCAAATCAGGGAAGAAGTCAAGTGGAGTTTCCTCACCACAAACGATCGAAATTTCGCCCAAGATCATCACGAAATGATCACGTGCAACAAGGTTTTGAAAAGAGAAGAGGCATATCGAACATTCCTTCACGAGGGACTTTCCCGATTTTCATCGATGATCACCATTGTCCAAACGTTTGGAGCTGTCAGTGGAGACGCATGGTGTTTTTCGCGGTACCACTAATAACCCAGCAACAGTATCAATGTTACGGACAGCATATGCATACCGAGCACACCCATGTTGCGTGAATGTTTATGTAGCAGCGTGGAGAATGTTTCAATGAGCATTCGCTCTTCCCAACGTTGATCGGGAAGTATATCGAGCGATGTGCGATAGCACGTCTATTAAGCAAATCCAACCTTCACCGTTCTTCTGTCGATTCGCGATTTTCTCAGCCGGTGTGAAATGACTCGCTGAAGAAAAAAAAAAATGGTCGAACAATTTGGAACGATCGAAGCCCTATCTGAAAATTGATCAGCTAACCAACATTCGATGGGAAAGAAAGTGTACGAGTGTAACATTTCCATTAGCTCTGGTCTCGCTCACCTTTTACCAGCTGTCAGCTTGCGAGAAGAGAAAAATAATTCCAACGTCGGAGTGCCTCGGAATTTTTCGAGAAAAAAAAAACGTCGGTCCCACCATCCCTTGACGTTCGTTTTAATCTCGGGTTTCCATTCAATTTCACGTCACGCTCTAATTGCTGTACGCATATACGCATACGTTTGGCATTTTGTTGCTTCTTGGTTTACTTTCTCTCTCCCTTCTCCTTTCCTTCGTTAGCCGACCCATCTGTGGATTGGTGAAAAATGAACATTTTCGCAACATAATCCAGACGCAACCCATGAAGGTTGAGTACCGTTTGCCCTAAGAAAAGCTACCGGCGTAGCAAAAAAAAAACGGTTCAAAACCATGCACTAGTCTCGTCTCGAATTTTTGGAGGCGGGTTGGATCGTTGGTCTTAGGTTAATTATCAATTTTATACTTTGCAACACAAGTCAATGTCTCAAAAACATAAAATGCCGAAGGTTGATAGAAAGTCATTTCTTTTATCGATTAGTTTGTTCCACTTGCTTGAAAGTTCATTCCGAAATGTAAACGTCAGCAATGGATGCAACAGTGCTCGGAGCGATAAATTGGAACTACATGAGTGCATCGATACAAGCAAAAGGTGTGTAGGTTTTTCGCATGGAAAGGGCAACAAGCTAGCCATCGAATGTTGGAGAGAGTCTCAAGGAGTGGAGTGCCATCGGCAAATTACTATTCAAATACCAAAGGGTTACCATGCACTCTCTTGCACAATCATGATGCAGCCAATTGTCACCTACGACAACACGGTTGTCGGTTCAACGCAATCAACATGCCCGGTGTGCGATGGTGAGTCTAAGTAGTTTTCTATCGCACCATTCGCACCCCTTCCCAATGTCCAACAGGATCTTTTTCCGTACGCTCGTCGTGTTGCCACCTGGAGAACGAGCGCTTCGCATCGATGCGAACCGGGAGCTCATTCCGAAGTGGGAGTCCTCCAATTAATCGGCCCAGTACCGGTACCTCCGTGCTCAAGTGGGTTCAATGGCAGCCAAGCAGCCGTACACTCACCTCGCGCAAGTGATCCAGATCGGCCTTGTTACCGACCAGGTAGGCTGACGGTGCGTTCTGTAGCTGCCGCAGCTCGGCCAATGACCGCTGGGCGTACTCGTAGCTGCCCCGGTCGGTGATGCTGTACACGATGAGACAGGCGTCGGCCCACTGGATCTGCTCCACCGGGAATCCGTTGTCGTTCTCTGCCGAAATGTCGACGATTTCCACATCCAGCACGCCACTGTCGAGCGTCACGGTTTGCTTGTACAGCAGGTCCGTGTTGGAACTGTACTCGCCGATAAACCGTCGGGTCAGGTAGCGTACGGTGAGGGCTAGAAAGAGAGCGAATGAAGAAAATGAATGTACATCAGTTAAACCCGTATCCTTGAGTGTGATTTGCTTTTGCTTCCTATCCTTTCTTATTACGGTCCTCGGAAATCGAGAGCATCCTGTAACTGGCAGTTACTGCAATTTTGATTCATTTCAAAGCCCTTTGCATTGCCGCACTGCATGAACCCTGGTGCCAGTTACTGCCGGAGGGCACACGTGCCAGTGTTGCGGCTGCTGTTGCTGCTGCAATCTACACTGACATGTGGCAAACACGAGGTTACGCTTACGACAGTGTTTGCAGCATACGCAACAGTGGGAGTTTGCTGTTGGTCATTTCAGGCAGACGCCACTTAGCAATCTTATGCAGTACGGATGAGATACATCAGCATTTGCTTTCTTTTTCGCAAAAAGCAAAAATATATTTTTTAAAGTGAAATTACAAATGTGTGAATGATCGGTTCATCCCGAGAACCCGTCACGATCGAAGGCTAATCGTTAACATTTCAATGATTAACTACACACCGAGGTCAGCCGGAGGGAAAGTGAAAATGACACCGCATTAGTCATTGAGCTTATGTCGATTACGTCTGCAAACTGTGATGGCTTTCCTTAACCTCAATATTAGTGGTACGCTTCGCTGACGCTTATGCTCGTTTTTTTCTTCTCTCGGTATCTTTTCGACCACCAGTCCACCAATGACGGGCAAGTGTATTAAAAAATTCAACCACTGCTTGCATGCACGATGTAAAGATAAAAAAGACCCCAGTCAATCCTCAGATTAACTTCCCAATTGCGTGCTTCATTTCTCAACCGACTCAAGTCCACTTCAAACGCAGCGGTTACTGTGGGTGCGGGATGAAAAATTTCCTACTTCCTCACTCGCAAAACTCACGGACACGCGGAAAACGGTACCACTTAGCCCATCACTTCGACGAGTGTGGCATACCATATCTCAACCCAACGTTTTTACGACCCACACGACGTTAAGCAGCGCACACAACAGACGAAAAATGCAAACAAATCGACCGCAGCACTGACAAAATGTGGACCCAATCTAGGTCAAAGACGCGTCGATAGCTGAACGCACTACGCTACCATCTATGCTTCATAGTATCATATTTTTCCATAGCAAAAGAGGCCTCAAGCGGTCCTTTCCGCACGCGTTCGACTGTTCGCCCACAGCCATGGGACAGCGTGTGAGTGTACATACGGACCGTCGGTACGTCGGTTTGTTTGAGCTAATTGATAAATTTGACAAACATCTGCCGGCAGCGGGTAACCTTGTAAAATTTACTTTCATGTCCACCATTACAATCCTAGCTAAGAAGCAAAAGGGGTCGCTTGAGCAACTTAAAGAATATGTGGTTTCTTTCTGACTTTCTCCAAAACAACGCGCAATGTTCCACAATCGGTTATGGAGGAAGCGATGGTAGTCAAACGGATCAGAAGATTCGAGTGTCAGTGAAAAGTGATACACCGATCGGCAGTAAGTGTGTCAGTTGCTTGGGACAAGCAGGAGGCCTCCTAATACACGCACACAGTACATCCATACAAACAAGCTTCTTCCAAATGGCGCTCGCGCATCTTGCAGAACGTCCCAGATTGTGGTCATCATACCACCGTGTGTCACCAACGAATCGAGCTGTCAATCATCAGCTCGGCCCAATGTTCGTCACCAAAAAAAAGGCAGAGGAGGTCTCGGTTAAACACACAAAGTCTAGTGAGTTTGGTTCAAAACGTTGTATCCTCCCATCAATCTCGTTTTGGCAAACCGGGGGGGGGGCCAGAATAATTGAGGTCGACGGCCTCAAAGCTGTCAACGAGAGGCCGCCTACTACGGTGCCGTGAAAGATAAATGAAATGTTCGGTTCGATCATCAGCTAGTCGATCATCCTGCTTTGTAAGGCTTGATGTATGCGTTAACGCGCGTGTGTGTGTGCGTGTTTTGGTTATTAGACATATGCGTGTTTAGTAACCAAAACTATCAGCACGATTCGATGCGAAAAGTCGAACGGAAGTTGTCACGAAGGTGTGACACGCCCCAGTCACAACCTTCATCACGAAACAGCGGAAACGACTGCTCACCGTGTTCACAACTAATGGACACTTAATAGTTTTCTAGTCGTCCGGTCAGTTCGTTGGCCCTTAGAAATGACGGCTAAGACAAAGGATGGTTAACATAAACTTCATGCACATTTTTATTCATTTCCAGCAGTGAAACGACATCTAACCAGGACAAATGCTTACTTCCCGACCGGAAGTAGCACTTTGCCTGGGTACCCACTTGCATGGGCAGGGTGCGTAAAACGTCCGGCTTTGATTTTGTTGCTCTTTGAGCCTTGACTCACCGGTGTTGACAACAGTGTTCACTTGAGTAGGTCCTCCATCGAACAATGTGCAGTACACACAATGTCAAACCTCCCTGTGGAGTGCCGGATGGTTTGCCCTGCGTTCCAACAGTCGTCGACGAGAGACCCCTTGCTGAGTGATTGAATTGCGTTTGATCGGCCCGTTTAATCCGGGCCACAGCACTGGCAGCAGCTGGCTAGTGTAGAAATAAATCAATTTCAAAATATCCCTTACCCTTTCCCACTAACACTCACGCAAAAGGTTGGACACTTCCGATGTTTGTACTCTGAGGCGGATAAAAGCGGCCGGCTTGCATCAAGTGCAAAAGCATCTTCGCACAGCGTGATCGCTGCACTAAAGCAGCTCATTCGGCGCGTAATATGTTTACTATTTGCAACCTTTCAAGTCGTGTCAACTTCGAGTCTTGCGCTGGCCGGGTCATGGAAAATGTAAGTAAACCATTCGGGGCGAGACGAATAATGTTCGTACAATCTAATCGAACATTTATCGGGATTGTTTTTAGCCGAACTCCGATGGCATTGCGTTGTGTACGGCATGGGGGAATAGAAAATAAATACATCGATCGACACGTAAAAGAATCATTAAATTTGCTAAACGATCACACGTTGCGCTTAATGCGCTTTTGCTGGCACGTCAGTTAAAAGAAGGCGTAGTTTTGTAAGATGCTTTCAACATTTGTTTCTCAGTATTTATTTTTTAAATCGTACTCTTCCACACAAATACAACATTTACCTCACCGTATAAGATTCGAATTTGTTACCATCGTTAAATTACGCCATACGAACCTCCATTCAAACAGTTCCCGCTCTCACGATTGGTTCAAGATTGGGTCGGAAATGCAGTATTGCACGGGAAGAGTGGGCCCATAAAATCATGTAGCTTCATTGAGATAAAATGTGCACACATGCAGCGCGTAAACAAAACGCGCTCGATACAACAAATGGCTGCTGTTTACGGCTGAGGTTCGTACGAAACGGAAAGTACAATACGTTTTCGATGAGCGCGCGAGCAAGTCGGTAAGATAGTGATGGAAAATTTCTACTCGTCCACCTGCACATGAATGCACAATTCGGTGCATCATTTAAACCGGTTCGAACGGAGAACGTTTATTTGTTTGGCTGTAGCCGCTCCGATCCGTCTCTTTCCACAGCGGATAGATCTCGCATTTGTTTTCAGACCGTTTGAGGGGCGCCCTTCGTACGAAATTTGAAGCTAAACTAATGAAAACGTTTGCTGGGTGACAGATTCTGATCGGTATTTAAACCATCCCCCCACCTTTTTTTCGGCTATCCAACCCTGCATTCTGCCTGCGCTCTCGCTATCCCGGATGTAGTGAGTTTGATTGCGTCACCGAGAGTCATTAGCGTTCAAACGTTTCCAAAACATCTGATCGTTTCGGAAGTCAAAGATCCTTCCTCCTTAGGGTGTGAAGGTTCCATACATTAACCTTCCGTTTCAACCTAGCGTTTCCAAGCTATGGGATCGTTTAAGCAAGCAAAATACACAAAAATGTTAAGAAAATACACAAACAACGATCGATTCGCTGACTGCAAACGATTGAAAAGCGTTTTTTGTATCAACCTGTTTAAAAATAATATTTTCCATCCCGTGAATGATGCACTGCACTTCTACCTGCAGTCTTCCAAAGACATCCGGCACACGGCACTTGAAGGTCGCTTTCAAGTTGGTGTGACGGAGTCACCTGAAACAGAAACCCCCGCTGCGGAGATTTCCCAAGCACGACTCATAACGTGAAAATAATATCCCGAAAATCAAATGCTCCACCAATCGGAAGCAAGATGAAAAATTTCCCAACAAATCGATCAGCTCGGTTTTGGCACCGGTTACGCGGGTGCCGGGTTGAATTGATGGATCACAGTTTTTTTGGCACCATCCTGCTTTGGCGTTGGCATCGAGCGTCGGGTGTGACGATGAGTGACGGTTTCATAATTGTCGCAAAATGGCGAACCGTCGTGCCAACTGGTGGAAAATCTTCTTTTCATTCCTAGCAGCACGATGTTTTTCCCAATTTTTTTTTCTAACAGAGAAGGAAAGAAACGAGTCCGTCTCGAGGCGAAGAACAATCCTGAATGTACTTAAGCAATCTTTGCCGTTGTCTACGGAAAGAAAGCCAGCAAAGCAAGATTTCCTTTCGTTCTTTTCTCTCTTGCACACTTCCATCGCGAACAATATTCTTCGACCGGTTGTATTGAAAGGGCGCCAAAACGTTCGCTTACACACTCGCTTGAATTTTGCTTTCCTTTTTGCCATTGCTCATGCTCGTACCGTTAAACTGTGTATTTTAAAGTCCTCTTTTGCCCGGGGGTTTTTTATTATTTTTTTTGAGCATAACAGATGTGTATACTTGCGGTTGTATCTATTCAACGCAAGATGAGTCACTGCGAGGGCGCGAACTACAACAACAGCGCCATAGTCCAGACCAGCGTGCCAAAAAGCGACGAAACCGCAGCGTAACGTTTGAAGGAACCAAGCGTTTTAAAGTCACACCACTGAATCCAAACAACCCAATGTATCTGTGGGTGGATATCGTTACAAGTCACGTACGCTTCTTCAATGAAGTTACGAACCTTTAATACTTTCTTCTCGAAAATAGTGCACACCGAAAGTCTTCCTTATGGTGAATAGTGAAGTGTGCTTGTATGTGTCAATAATTGTTAGCTCACCCGCCGATCCAATTGTTCTGTGAAGTAAGCTGTGTAAGAAAATAAATCAGTCCATCGTTTTGTGACCATCATCTTCGCCAAGTCCACGGTCAAACGGACAGGCCCACACGAAACGGAAGGACACAACTGTTCCTTTTTTTCGTTCATCTCCCACTTCGTCTTCCCACGCTAAAGCAAGCGTGATTGTTTGGAAAACACAGAAAAAACCAACAATCGCGTTTTGGTCCTACGATTCTGGAGGGCACGATCAAGGACTGATGCGTTCGTATTTCATTTTCTCAACTGGTGTTTCGATTAGCTGCATAAGAACCGTTCGTGAATGGAAAACATCTTGCGCCCATACGGTGGCGCAGTAGCAAGCGAAAAAGAAAGAATCAATCTAGCAATTGAGTGGTTTACATGGTCAAAATTTTCCCGAACTTGATCCAATGTTTATTATCATACAGAAGACTTTGGCGTACTAATTGATCGAGTGGAAATGGAGAAGCTCAAGCCGTGTGTCCCAAACATCTCCTCGAGACATGTATATTGTTTTATGTGGGTCCTAATACCTCCTCCTGTTGTGTGTCTGTTTATCTACCCTTGTTGATTCATACACACGGATTGGATTGGTATGAAATATTACTACAATATACCACATTTTCCTTAGACAAAAGTATCTTTTGTTGGTTAGGCTTTTCATTGTAATCTTCTGTTGGTCTGTTAAAAAGGCATTTATGAAGCAAAACAATGTTACACTACTTACCAGACTTTCCTACATTTACGTTCCCGAGCACGGCTATCCGCACTCGTGGCACATTTGTTTTCTCCTCCGTTTTCATCGTGCTCGTAGTTGCTGGCTCGACGATTGAACAGTATTTATTGTTGTGCACTAGTTTCGGTTAAGCTGAAATGAAGGAAAGTAAAGTTATTTATAAGATATTTTTTATAACTTTTCTACGTTTAGTAACACAAATGATTTTGCTAATGGTTGTAGGGTGGAATACAAACAAGCCTTGGCTGTGTTCTATTTCTATTTCGCAAAGAGCTGTTCCACATAGAATACTGATCATTTCCCACTGCAAATTAACGCAAAAAAGCGGTCTCATCACCACCATCGCTGGATCTGTTTTCTTTATCAATTGCTTGTGTTTGTTCGTCGCACCACAACCGCTACCGTTTAACGCTAGCGAACAGTGTGCCTGGCCAATGGGTGTGTTTAATTAACTTTCCACGCTCACCCAAGGCCACTTTACGCAGCATCGGCACCAACTGCTGTTGCCCACACAATCCACCGTTCGATTTAATTTAATTTTTCAATACGATCGAATCGAGGTTACATACTTTTTGTTTCGCACACCATCGTCAATAATAAAAGTGTACCAGAAAATCAGGTTCTATTCCCTACCATACCCGCAGGCAAAATATGCAGGCAAAGCATGAAGGAGGCGTACACATGGAGGCGCATGGTACTTTTGACCGAGTTTCCGAAAAATAATTTCATTAATCGTGTGTTGCAGTGGTAAATTTGATAAAGAGATTTTTTACCAACTCGTGCATAAAAATTACCACAACTTCTGGAAAAAAAAACATACGCTCAAAAATACACTATCATCAACATTTGCCAATTCTCCATTACTGTGAAAACACGTGCCCAATTATTTGTTCCAATTTAATATGCTTGCTGCCTCGATTTTTGGTAAAAACAGCGATGCTGCTCTTGAACAGAATACATAAAATCAAAACCATAACCACCAACACAATCCATGGCAAAATGAGCAACTTATCAGCCTGCGTGTGGTACAATCGCCGGGCGTTCGTTTTCTGCCTTTCTCCTCTGCACTAAGCAAACTGAGTAATTGTTTTCCCAGCGTGGGCCCTCCTTGGTTTGGTGGTGCCTACTCCTCCGTGCAAAAGTCAAACCCTCGGCTCATAACCCATCCGCATGCCGTTGTCAACCGGGCAAACGTGCCGACAGTACGTCATGGATGCTGGAGTGACGTCATTTCGATAAACTTTGCTCAGAATGCTGGTGCTGCTGCTGCTATGACGCTTAGGAATAGTGTTGTGTGACATTTGCTGTATGGAAAAATCGGTGTGGGCTGTAGTGTGTTTTTCAATTTTTCATCTCTACCTTCTGATTACAAGTAGCGACCTACAGCTAAGCTTATCACTTTCTTCCCGAGACGAGGATGTAAATCTTCATACCGAGTAGTACACGCGTCTGTAGAAACAAGTGAAAATAAAAAAACACGCTACCAAATTGAGCCGACAGTTGCAATGACGACTAATGTTCGAAAATGAACCAACGGAAAGCGTATGAACTCACTAATCCATACTATTCGTGTCACGTGCGGGTTTTGTGTTGCGAAGTCTTGTGGCAGGCAATGGTACGCTTCGTTCGTTCGCTCTACAGCCAACACAAAAGGCGCACGCCGTACGGATGCTTCAGCAACGTGCTCGCATTGTTACAGTACGCCCGGATCGGATGGCCGGCACAATTCTGCCCAAACAAACACGCTACTGCTGCTCTCATTAGGCTTAATCCTTGTGGGACTTTGTGGGAAAGTTAGTGTCCGACTATTCCGCCCGATACAGGTGACGTTATTAAATGTTCAAGTTTCTGGACCTGTCCATCTGCAGCGCTGTCAGTTGGCAGCACAATCAAATCGCTTCACAATAGCTCTTCGTTCGAGTTGACTCTAGCGAGAGAGAGTTCGTACGTGGGCGTGAAAATGCTTTTGATATCGAACTAATCATCGGCATCGGATGGCGTCAAGAGGTACAGGCATAACACGCTCCTTCTTCCTGGAACGTATTCCTCCGTGCGGGCTCAACGGAAGAGATACAAAATGCCCCCTTTCTAGTTTGTCCAGCTTCAGTCCATTACTCATTTGATGGTTAGCAGGAAAACAGCAACATATTAGTTTATTTTGATACTTGCTCGAGACGGATGCACATCGTTGTCCGTTTCAATAAAACTGTCCACCAGACGGGCAACGGAACATTGGATCAAACGGCCAGTGGATTCAAAAATAGCCAGTATGGAATTTTGTTTGATGTTTGACGAGTTTTACCCAAAATAAATCCCACACGAAGGCAGGATCAACACATTTTCCCCCTTGTTTGATGGAATCGTTGAATCAGTGTCATTTCTTTTCCGGATCATTCGCGCATTGTTTCGACGGAAAAATATTTTATCGAAGTACATGTTCCACCTGCTGTCATCGGGTTGTTGAGTTTTTTCTTTTTTACATGCCCGTGATTTAACCACACTTATGACGATGTTCACACAACGATGGCACATTCCCGAGGGCATGGCATTCCTGCAGCGCGAACTGATGAAACATTTTCCCCCACCAGAACGAGTATCACTCACGACGCAATTCGAATCTGATTTGTCCTACGCTTGTGAAATTGGCGACATCGGTCTCGAGGGAGGCAGTATTTTTTGCTCATGTTGTGCAAAATTTATGCGAATACCATAAACATAAACAAACGCACGGATTTTTTGGCGTGCCGTTGTTCGTTCGGCTGCATTTTCTTTGCTCGCTTCGATGGCCGGTGAGTGAGTGTGCGTTTGCGGTTCAGAATTTGGGAGACAAATTTTACTTCTCATCACAGGGAAAAATGGTTTTATCCGAGAATGAGAAACGCCGTGAACACACGTGCCAGAGGAGCTGTTTGTTGTGCAGTTTTCGGTTTTTTTAATCGTTCGCTTTCAGGAAATTCCTTGCGATAAAACGACACCAAAACTCTCATCATCAACACTGAAGTGATCCCGAACAGGCCCCCTGACTCAATGATCGTCAACAGTGTGCACGCAGCTCAGCATTACATTTTAACCGGATTATGACGCTATTTTTAGTTGCAGTTAACAAAACATTTAAAAAAAACACGCTGAGAAGATCGCTATTTTTGCTCTGCTCACCGTTCGGGTGACAGTGTGGTGTTTTCAAATAAAAAAAGGCCTGTTTCTAGAGAAAATTTGTTGGCGTGCTTGTTTGAATTCTCGATCATGTTTTGCGGATCTCCCAAAACAAATCACGCACAATAAAAAAAATAAAATTACATTCATAGAGGCACAAACACGATAGTCGAGACCATTTGAACGACCAGATTAGGTGATGAAAAGGTAGCTCAGCCCAACGTAGAAGGGTTTGCGGAAAATCCAAATTCCGCTCGATTTCAACAACCTCTTTGAATCAATTATCCAATCGGCAGGCAAAAGTAGAGCAAAAAAAGAAACAAGAATTGGCAAAACATATCCAAACACCTCGCCTGTCAACGACCACATCATTATTTTTTAGGACCCAATCAAATCTGTTTTCTACCTCCTTGGTTCGATCCTTTTTGCTGCTGCTGGACACATTCCAACACCGATGGCTGGATCATTTTAGCCCCGGAAAAGCTGGTCAAAACATACTGTATCGATGTCATGAAAAAGAGCTCGCGAACAAATAGCTTACTAACATGGCCATTAACCTAGTTTTTGGAAAAAGTTTTGGCAACTGTTCATCAACCGGTTTTGTTGGCCGCATGCTAGTGTGTCATTTTTATACCCAAAAAATTTGGAAATTGATTTCATTTTTTTAAATAGTGCACACGATAAAGTTTGTTGCCCTCTGTGGGAAGAATAATGGCTTCCTGCACGAACGAACCAATTGGATTAACGCCAAGTCATTTCTTAAGCACGATCCAGCCATTGTTTCGGAAATTGTTATCAATAAATAATGCTTTATGTGCACTCAATTTATGAGCTATGTTGATACAATAATTTTCTACAATTATTCAAGAAGAAAACATTTTATCCATAACCTGCTAAATTGAGCCAAACTTATTCAGTAAAAAGTAGTACCAATTATTGCAGATAGTCTGCGCAAATTGTCTTGCAGAAATTGCGCTCTTTCTGTTTCAACACAATAAAGAAACCACCGTTTCCCGCACGTAGGTGGACAACGCAATTTAAAGTGCAATATTCTACCAATCCACCCGCAATACCGGAAGCTACTCTCGCTAGTCAAAGCCGGAATGAAAATTAAATATTGCTCCACGGGCCGAAGTGCAGTGCGCGGGAAAAAAAAAGATGTATCTGAGCTGTGCGAATGGTACCACAATTTGTCATCTCAGGGTGTGTGAGTGTTGGTGTAGCCGTGCGAGGAATGCGAGTAAACCCCAGGCACACCCGAAGCAGCCAGCTAAGAAGAGCTACGTTAAGCCCATACCCCAGCTGGTGGTGTCAGCAGCTAACGCCAACCGCATCTTAGACCGAGTGAAAATTTCATCCCTCCCTTAATGGGACTCATTTGTCATCGAGATCGCGATACTGTGAGATTGAATTTAACACTTACGAAGAACGCTCACTCACACACACATAAGGACACGTTCTCGCTTACCCTTTTTAGCTGCAGAGCGCCAACAGCTACACCCGCAACAGTTGCAAGTTGTGGCAATAGTGGACAATTTATGTATTACGAGCAGAATGTTTTGTTTTCGCCACTATTGCCACTGTTTATTGCATTGTGTTTTGGAGCGGGAAAATGTGCATCGCTTCAGATGTCCAGCTTCAGCGCGGTGGACAGAAAACGCCAACCAACGTAAAGCTGTAAAACCAACCAATCTAGGCGAGGGGAACCGATTTGTAGGAAAGTGTCAACTGGCGCCAGCCGGTTTTCTCGAACGTACCTCACATCTTCGCCCCGTCGTTGGTCCCATCTTTGTTCACCTGATGGCGATTATCGTGAAGAGCTGCTACACGCATTGAATTTCGTCACGCAGCGCCAGGCGACAAACTGACGACGTATTTACTCACACAACGCCACCCCGTGTGAAGTGAATTACGACTCACTCGGCATCAATAAAAACAAGCATTTGGTGGTCCACCGTCGGTGCGCCGGTTCATTCCGGCTTGACGGTGAAAGATCATGTAGATATTCCCTACCGCTAATCTGTGTATTGCTCGAATGCTTGCCTTCTGCTAACTCCTTGGTGAACGGTTTCTTAGGTGCAATAAAGATGTTTCTTGACGTTCGATTTGGTGCGTCCTGCTGGCGCATTTCCAGCATGTTAAAACGCACCCATCTGTGTCTGCTTTTTCACAGTCACGCTGTGACGGCCGTCTGAATCGAGTAACCCGTAACCGTAATATATCGATAATAAACATAATACTAACCTAAAACCTGCCTCAAGCGCCCATGGACATCCCATCCGCTTTCCCAGACATGTCCCTTTGTCCGGCTGAGCTACCTACTAGCCTCATAAATAATGCATAAACTAACTTCCAGTCCGCGCGCTATCCTCCTCGCGGTCTGCTGCTCCCTGTGGCAATGGCAAAACAACAAGAAAGCGCCAGCTGCCAGCGCCTAATCGGTGTAAAAATCGTGCCTCCGGATCAACACCGGATAAACTTGCATAATTTCACCTTCGCCACGTTGTGCATTCATCATCACGTTGTGGACGAGTTAATTTGCCTATTTTTAAAAGCGCACAAATTGTAATCCACTTCATGCTGGGGAAACATTGTTGCAAATGCTCTGCGTCACTGGTGACACCAATAAGCTGCCGGAGTTCTTCTGTCCATCGGTTCAAATTTCATCGTTTCTATTTCACCATCGATCGATATGTTTGTTGACGAGGATTCTGGCGCGGGTTTGATCATTATCCACTATTTTATGCCATTTTATTTCTTCTCGCGTTTGGTTGCCTCCGTCTCGCTCAGGGACAAAGGAATTAAAGCATTATGTTTAACAACGGAATCTGACCTTAGCGCCGGAACGAAGGTAAAAGCGATCCCCATAACAAGGGCAAAGAGGAAGTCCAGTTTGGCCTCACGTTCTTCATTTGCTGTCGGTAGTACCATCGATGACCGTCAAGCGGTGTTTGCTGTTGTTACGATTCATGCAAGAGACCACCTGACACACCTGATGCCCTTCGCACCTTCCGTGCCCGCGAAAGGACTTGCCAAACACAGAAATGGTCGCTCGTTGAAAACACTTGTCCACACCATCGTCGTCATTGGCGACTACTAGAGCGCGCGTTGATCCGATAAAAGGTTTTATAGCTGTGGCCTAATTTCCCTTTCGAGTGCACCAGCTTCTGAAGGCCGTGAATAGTTTTTTTTTTTTCGTGTCCCACTCTTGCCCCATTATACCTTTCCCCAGTCATTTTCCACCTCAAAATACTAGTGTCATTGAGCTGACGATGGATGGAGCAAGATTTACAGCTTTTCTAGATGGATTAGAGACTAAGCTGAAGCTGCCAGCGTTTCGGAGAGCTAGTACAGTGGGAAAGCAACTCCCTCCAAAGATCAGTGCTAACGATTGGTCCTGTCATAAACTTCTGCCGTTGCATAATGCCCCGAATGATGAGCTGCGGTTGGGATATGGAATTTTAAATGCAACCTTCATCCCAATCATTTAAATTGATCAAATGTTTTCACTATATTTTCCTCTCTGCTTCTTGGCCCTACAGCTCAATGCATGCGAGCGTTTTGAAAAAAAAAAATCCAACACACTTAGTCGGAAAAGCGAATTGTCGTAAAAATTCGTTGGCCTCGCTACCGGCAGCTGTCGGCCTGAGCAGACGACAGTAATTAAGATGACAGCCACAGCCCTACACGTGTGGGATCCTCCAGATGCAGTGTGTGTGTGTGTGGGTTGCCGTTCAGCGTACAAGAAAGCCAGCGATGTTCCATCCCCCGTAACAAACAGCTTCAAACCAATAAATAGTTGGATGAGAAACATGCGGTTCCGGGAAGTGTTGTTCCATTTGCTTCTACGGCGGATTTTGTGCTCACACGTGAGTGATTTATTTCGTGGTAGCACACAATCGATTGAAGCGTGGAATTTCATTGACAATAATCCGTTTGTATTGGGGGATATAATTTATGGAAAAAGTCCTATCGTCATCCAAGCCGCTCGAGCGTTCCAACACAACAGTGACATACGATCATAGCCGTGCTTCAATATGCTGCATCTCTCACGTGTGAATGAAATCGATGTTTTAAACGATGACGCTTTGTGTTACAATTTTCTGGAAAACCCATTCAAGTCACCGTTACACAGAAAATCATGCTCCACTAGAGCGAATAATTAAATTCTCTAAAAGAAATATCAATTTCATTTACACTCACTAAAAATTCCTTTTTTGTCTAAGTAAACCGAAGCATCATGCATCTCTGCAAGAAAATTGTTTTCCCTTGAGTCAGCGTGAAAATAAATAGCAAAGAATGTTTTGAATGAGCAACACATAAAAGGCAATAACAAATTCATCCCTTTTTACAATGATCATTAACGATCACGCACACACAAACATTCGAACAGTTTGTGATGATTTGCTTACTTTCATTCAACCCGGTTGCATACAATCAGGAAGTAAATCCCCATTTTCTCTAGCCATCTTTTTCTGGCATTCACTACACACAGGTAGCGATAATTACAGGAGAACATAACCAACAACTGCTATTGCAGATTTTGTTCCACTCCACACGAAAAAAAAACAAGCACAAATACAAAAAACCAACACCAAAATCCCCAATTTTTGAAGTAAACAACTCCCCACATTCTCATCCGATGAGTGAAACTAATATTTGGGCGCAATTTTACGATGTTTACCTCGCGCAAACTGGATTTTGAGTGGTATGAATGAAAACTTCACCCCAGGCACACGCGGTTGGCAGCATATTTTCGCTAATTGTTTACGCATGCTGCTTCCCACCTGGAACTGCGATGTTGTCTATTGATCTGTGACGTTAGCGATTGGATGCTTTTTCCTTCCTTACTTTCTCTCTCTCTCTCTCGGAGAATTTGCATCTTGCTTGCTTATCCGCAAATCACATCCAACTGGCATCCATGCGTGGGGCGAATGCTAAAATGCGTAGATACAATCCAAGATTAGAACGAGCGACGGGACAAGGCATCGTTCCGGGAATGCACTGTACCCTTCGGTGCTATTTATACGTCCGGAAAGGAATTTATGAGCAGCGCATCAAAGAGCAACATAAATATGCAGCGTGATGTTACAGTGAAGTCGGCCTGATCATCATCATCATCGTCTTAGTCGTTGTGATTGTGCGCCGAGCTGACGATTGCCATCAAGCGTCCCCAAAACGGGTGCACCTCCGAGTGAATGCATCCCGTGTGGCGTCCGTACGTCGTATTGGGTTCGAAAATAGCATTCCCAAATCCAACATTAAACGACTTCTTGACTCGGTGTGCGTGAAATGCAAACGTCTCGGCACGATGCACGGTCGATGGGATGTGGGGAAATGCACCCTTCCCGTTTTTTTTTTTCTTACTGCAATACCCTTGGAATGCAGTCGACTGCAACCCAGAAACTGATTTCGCTCAAAGCAAAAAGTGTGACTCTTTTACGCTTTTCGGTAGAAAAAGAAAGCACGCTCAATGAAGTTGGTTCTTCTTACCTCACTGATTAGATTCTACACCTTTTGCCACGCTCTCACACGCACACATGCACCAGCCAGTAACGCAGCGTGACAATTAGGCACGCATGTACCGACCGCAAAACAAGCGGAAATTCCTTACAAAACTTGTGAGGAATTTGCTCAGCACCGTCCCTACCGCCAGCAATCAAAGCTAGGGTTGTCAACCTTCGGGAATTAATTTAGAACTCCGTCCGTTTTACTTTCATCGTATCTGAAGACACACATGCCAATTTGCTAGCTCTTCATCAATCAGCACAGCAGAATTGGACATCAAAATGAATCGAAGGAGGACGTTTGAGACGGGTTCAACGGGAAACATACAGCAGTCCAATGCGAAAAAGGAAATATCGAATAATCTTTCGATGCTTTGTTTGCAGCGTACAGAATACATGTGTTTTCCATGGTTTCGAAAAAGAACTGACAAGGGCACATCACAAAAGAATCGAACGGTTTCAAGAACATTTGTACGCTTCCAGCGTACCGGAAAAAGGATCTGTTCGTTTCGCAAGGCTTGCAAAGCCTTAAAATGATGTGTATTCTTGGAAGGAGGATCGATTGATGTTGACAGTGAAACATGTGAAAGTGAACATTTAATCGCTCTCCTCAATCAAGCGCGTAACCAAATAAGGTAAAGATTCCTTTAGATTCATTTAACTTCATGCAACCGACCAAATCAAATCAAGTTTGCCTAGCTTCAAAACATTTGCATCAAACAACCATTATCTGGCCTGTTAGTGCATTCCGCTGGAATGTCTCATACAGTTCGGAATTTGCTTCTAACTGTTGCTTCCACTAAATCAAATACCGTACGAAAGCCGAGCCAGCTGAATTCTGGGTCGAAACGATAAATTGCTCCCGATAATGAGCTCGAATCAGTTCAACGCAGACGACGCATGCCTTCAACTTCAACAACCGATCGTACTACAGCTGTGCCGAACAGACAGGATTACTCAATCAACCAGCAAACGAGTGAACGGGCAGCTTAAACCGCCTGAAAAATGTTCCCTTACGAACCACACCACAGAAAAAAAAGCACGAATACTCCGTAAACTATAGACTTGAGATAGATTTCGGGCAGAGTCGTTCTCAATAGTCTTACCCCCATTATTCGCTCCCAGTCACGAACTGCGGCGCTGAAGTTTCACGTGTGTGTTTACAAACATTCCACTCAAACCACCCCAAAAATGCCGCGGTTAGCACAAGAGTCGGTGGCGGCATTTTCTTCCATGAGGTTCGGAAAGCTGAAGAAAGACGAAGCGTCCAATGGAGACGCCTGGTCGTTTATTACTAGCGGACCGTAGCTACTCACAGCCCTCAGCGAAAGGAATGTAATTTTCGCAATTATTATTTATCTACCTAGGATAGCTGCCCTTACTTCATGCTGTCTCCATACACGTCCACAACCAACTCCACTGCGTGACTCAGTAAACCGCGTCTAAACATCAGACATTTCGCCAGCGCCTCAGCTCTTCTGTCGGTGTCCCTTTTGCTTCCTCGACTCGTATCGAGTTTCGTTGCGCACTACTTATTGCGACAAACACACACACAACGTTCGGTTTGGGATTGGTCCGGCACGCACGCAGAGTGGTCTTGTGTTTCAAGTGGACCTGATCAAACTGTGCCATGGTGTGCAGTATCGTGTGTGTGTGTGTGTGCGTTCAACAGACTATACGCGTGCTTTGCACACCGATTGCTTAACCTGGGCGTCTCTCAAGAACGAAAAGGGGTTTAGTTGAAACGGGATTTACTTTTTCGAAACCTTATGCAACCCTTCAACCCATTCAAGCACCGTCGGAAATGTGCCCGATCTTAAGCCACATTCATCAACGCAAATCGTTATGGCGCCAGGGACGGTGCGATCTTGAAATCATAGGCGTATGGGGTGTTAGTGGAAAATGCGCTTCTCTTGAAGCGTTGCAAGCAAATTCGGCCCACTTTTGAATGATTAATGTCTATCAAGCGAAACCTTATGGAGATACCCAAATCAACGACCGACCTCCGTCTGCGAAGAGACATCAATTAGCTCATTGCAAATGGAGGCGCCTGGTCGTGGGCTGATGAGCTGATGAGCATGACAATGATCAAACATGACAATGGTAGTACACTAGCGCTACAACAATACACGAATTGCGGTTATGCTGTTTCGGAACGGTGTCCGTTCAACGGGCAGTCGTGTTGAGCATAAACATAAAAAAGCCCCAATCCGTTCATCTGCACCGTATAACGAATGCTAGTGAGAAGGAGCCAGCTGTGAATCGGGTTAACCTTGACATTTAGGACACATGTACACCGACAGAACGCTCTGGAATGTATGCCGTTCTCGATCATTTACTGCACGTGGGATGCTTGTACATAGCAAAATATTATTTAATGCTGTATATACCTCTTCTCAAGCGAGAACCTACTGCGCTGAAGATGATCCAGAAAGTACCATTCTGTAATTATTGATGCAAATTTCTTCTTGAAAATTATTATAAATGCTCACTAATACCTTTCCTGCTAAAAAATCATGGAGAATATTTTAGTTTAAAGCTAAATATCTTTCTGAAGAAATGTTTAATTGCCCCAGCTGAAACTGTGCACAATTTTCCCCAAAATGTCATAATCCGGTCAAAGTTCTCAACGTAATATGATTTAAAATGCAACGGTTAGGATTCTCATTGCTTTTTATCCCCCTCACCCTCGCTTAAATGCATTACACTTACAGATTCACGATAAACCACCATTTATGGGTTTCACTACGTCAAAATACCAGTGGGATAATGTACGGATTACGGTCAATTACTATCCCACGTACACGAGCACGCTTAATAAATTTTAGGATCCATCCATCGTTACCTCAATGCTGTTCCCGTTTCCATCTCTCCAACCGGAGTCCAATACGTGTACGAAATTGTGCACACGCTAGCAAATCATCTAATTTAGTTTGACTTCCATCACCAGTATCCGGTCGATGGAAGCACCGGTGGTGGTAATGAGTGATTCATGTGGGCGAATTTTCATTCATTAAATTGAACCAACCGAATTTTATTACGGCTCAATGGGGATGGAGGAAAAAAGTTAAACTAAACACCACCATTCTACCAGCTTCAAATACTTTTCTTTCTTACACCACAACCTTAAGTAAAGGGTAGCAAAACTTCGAAAAAAAAGAACATAAAGCAAACAGTAAATTCTGCGTAACTTGAAAAAGACAGTCGTCAGTAAAAGCCATCAAGTGAACCTACAAATTGCCTCAAATACTATAATTTAAAGAGCCAACGAACACGTGCGCCCTTTCTACCGGCATCCATCTTTTTTTTTGCTCGTGTTTCGGAAAACGTGTAGCTTGGTAAAAAGGCACGCAAAAACGTTCCATTGAATTTGGGTTACCCTTTTCATTCTTCACAAAGCCCACCACATCGACACATTGTCGCTAGCAGAAATTGAGACCGAGAGCAAATCCTTTTCATGGAAAAGCCTATACTCGACTCGGCACACTTTTGCCGAGTACGTGTAGGATGGGATCTTTTTCATGCAATCTTCATTTTAAAACAATTAAACCCATACATTTACAACTATTGCTCCTACCTTTTCGTTGTCTTTGTGGTGCGTGTTTTATAGCTCCAACGGGCTTTAGAATGTTGTCAAGGCGTTTCAAATACACCGCCTGCGGGGTTTGACTTTTCACACTGATTCTTGAGTTGGTGAAAGGCTAACTTCTACTGCTTGTCCGCTGATAGCAGTTCACTGTTCAAAAAACCATCCAATACCACCGTAGCACTTATAATGTCCGTATCGAAAATCAAGTCTTCACTTCTCACACTTGGTAAACACAAACTCCGTAAAGAACTGTTAAACTGATTCAATATTCCGGATAGTTGATAACATATTTGTTACGTTTCATATACCAACTCAATCCACTTCAATATCACCCAATAAATGTCCTGTTTGCTCACTGCACAACACAAATCCGTTGCGGTTTTGGTTTCGCTTAGCTTGTACCAGCACCCCGGAAACAACTTGTTGCTTATATTCTTCCTATGAGCCGTTATTAGCCGTGAACACCACTTCACACACGCACTTTTGGGAGAGTTATCCCGTGAGCAATAGAAAATCTTCCCAAAAAACTGCACTTCACACAGAAAACTGCTTGCTCGCTCGCACACACGGATGCTAAAGATAATGTACACCGAGCGATTCTGACGTCTGTGGTAACTGTGTTGGGTAAGACGATTGTTCAACTACATACACTCGTACATATGGAAAATAACCGGTACAGTTGGTACCACTAGTGAGAGGGTGTTTGCTGTGTAGACGGTGTGATCTGTGTGCACCGGGAAAACTGCGCTGTTCAACTGAAGCCGGCTCCCGATGTGGACTCTCATTTATAGAAAATGCTTCGTTTCTGTGCCGGCATCAACACGAGAGAGGAAAAATTCCTATGGTGAGCGGTTTTCCTTGGTATCGTTTTTGAGTAGGAAGAGATAGGAGAGATATTGTTTGCTTGTAAGCGCTGCTGATTTTATAGCAGTTCCTATAAAATCTTGGCCGTTAGTTAGTTGGCCTAAAAAAGTATTTCAATTCATTTTTTAAAGGTTCTAACATGTTGTTAAAAATGTTACTGCCAAAAGTAAAATCACTCATAGGCTGAAAATTTAATGTATATTATTAATTATGGCATCTAAATGCAATTTTGTCAACAATAAATTGTATGGTAAAATGATAAATAATTAAACTAATCCTTCTTGGTGTAATAAATAAAAAAGCCTTGCATATGCAACAAAGGATCCAAGTTCTTAAGGATGGCATTAGTCTTAAGAGCAATAAAATTACTAGCCACAACATTCCATTCCAATTACCAAACGATCTACAGTCTCCAGTTTAAGGTGAACTTGTTAATAACACGTACTATTATTTTGCACCTCCCCGACTCATTCTCTCGTTCTGCGTCGCGACCAATTATTCCACACACTGCAAAGGATTAGCAAAGGAATGCAACTCGCAACAGTTCATCAAAAAGCAAACACATCGTCTGAACGAAAAAAAAATGAAATAAACAAAAGCTGTACTTCACCGACACCCTTACGTGTTTATTGCGCCTGTGATAAGCCTCAGCACCACCGTCAACGTCAGCGAAGACAATATGGCTCACGAACACGGCCGTCCAGTCGCTGATATCCAAGATCTGCTTATCTTGCTGAAAACGTGTAATGCAAAACGTGGATCTGTAGATAAATGGACAACCTTGTGGCCCTGCTGCGGAGAAGTCCGTCGCACAGCAAGCACACGCCAACGTGAGTTGTCAAATCAACTTTTTGCAACGGGCTGGTGAATGAAATAATTCACTTCACTCAACAGGAAGTGGAAGTAATAACTAAATCGATCATAAAACACTCTGCAACAACATGATCGGTCCAAAAACTGATCTGCTTTTGCGTTCCATGCTGGACATCTGGTTTGCAGAAATACATACAGACAAACGAGACTCAGTTGGCTCAGCACGGTGCGGTGTTTTATGTTTATGAAATGGCACTGAACTTGACCAAGATCATTCAACTTGACCGTGCTAGGGACTGTTTCTAGCGTGATTAGAATTTCTTCCAGCCATTCCTTTTAAAGCAATAGCGCGTTGACGAGTGGCTAGCTAGTATCCTATTTCCTAATGCAGTATTTTTTGACTGACAACCAAGTTTTAGCCGTGTAAACAACTGTACCCCTCCATTATTACAGTTCATCAACTAAACACGATCTTATGACTGTTGAAACAAGACTCAATCTCTGGTTACATTTAATAATTCCTTCAGGTGCATGAACTCAGTTGTATGAACAATCGAACACGTCTGACAGCTTTCACACCAACTCTTCCATTGCTAATTACCTTGAACGACCAGCCACCGATCGTTTGCCGATGTAGCTACCGAACCCGCTGCACAGTTTAACACACTCACCGCAAACAATTCACTCAAAGTCTTGCCGCTTTTAGTGACCCATTACCAAGGGGGCGCACATCAATTCTTCGCAAAGAAAAAGACGTGAACAAAAAAAATCATTTCCAGCGAATGACACGTTACCGGCAACAAACCACCCCATTGGCTCGGGTCAAGACATCGTCGAAATCATCGAACTTCCTCAATTTGAGCCGCCTTTTTCTTTCGCTTCCCCCAAAACTCCATTACTTTTGTCCCACCCAGGGGATCCCAGGTTCTTGCCTTGGTAGCGAAAGAGTCACGTATCGGTTTCAAAACGTAAACAAACGAGGTCGACTACTTTGCGCCCGGTAGCATGGCAGTGAATGGAGCGTAAGGTAGGCCAGTTGTAAGTGTTGTTCTCCGCCGACCCGGGAACCAGCCTTAAGATGTTCGAAATGATAAAATCCCCTAGAAGAGCATATTGAGTGGTATACTATTTGTGGATCTACAATAAAGTGAAGATATTTTATACAAATATTTTAATGCTTAACAAAAAAGTAGAACCTAAATTGGCTAAAACAATTTAGGCTAAAAGTGTAGCAGTTTCAAAGTGCTAACACAGGTTTTTTCGATATTTCAATCTACTATTTCCAGTTAAATGGCCTGAGTTCCACAATGTATATTATAGATAAGAAGTTTAATTTGGAAATTTATCAGTATTGACGGGCATTATTGAGTACCTAAGAGTCTGAAGCGACAGAAGCATTGGTCTTCGCAAGGCAGAACCGGGGTTCAAACCCCATGTCATAAGCCATTCAATGACCAACGTGAATAAGGTCGTTGTTAAGAGACTGATGTTTAAAAGTGAAGTTGGTTGGAGCAAATAATTATCAATTAATTTGTAAAAATATCAGGTTTGCTCTAGATTTATCTGGGTAAATTTACCTACATAACATTTCATTGCTTCTTCCTCTTCTTTTTCTTAACTTAAACTTAACGACCTTCTAAGGTTCCGCCGGCCATCGAAATGGCTTACTAGACTTGACGATACTACGATGTTGGATAGTTAGTCCTCACTACGGGGGGACCCCGGTCCTGCCGTTTGAAGACCGGCGCCCCTGTCGCCTACACCACCGGGCCGCTCCTATTTCGTTGCTATTTTATATAATTTAAGCTTGATTGAATGTGAATTAATAAGCAACATGATAATATTTTATAAATCACAATGTATATCTTCTGTCCCTATAAGAACAATAATTTTTCATCAACAAACCCCGTGGCCAATGGCATTTTGAAAGATGCATTTATTTCTTTTCTTTCCTTGTTCCTCAAATGATTTTCTCTTATTTTCCTCGCCTTTTGCAAGCTCGACCAAACTGTACCCAGCAACACAGTCCAACAGGGCAACGTGCAACAGTGCAAACAAATACATTGCCCAGCTGCAGCGAGATGTATGGAGACGTAAATCTTGCACCATTTTAAGTGACCGTTCACCGTGTTCAGCGCTGTCAAAATGTAATCATTTTCCCCATTCATACACAAAGGGTTATGAAGGGGTTTCTACTCCCTTCCTAGCATTGCACCAACCCAGCAAAGCGAAACATCCGGTGATCGTGCTTTCAGTGAAAGAGAGCTACAATTCAACCGGGGACGACCGGAGATCGACTGATCAATGCAAACGTGGATGGAAATGGAGGGTGGGAAAGGTGTGAAAAGCAAAACACGACATAGTTTACCCAAACGCATAATCTGCCCTAGAACTACTAAGTGGATCAATCGACCCCGTTTCACAGGCGATCAAGGTTGACCAAATAGGCCATTAACTGCTCACCCTTGCTTTCGTGCGATTAGTTACACGCGGCCCAATTGGTCCACAGCAACGACTTACCTAACACAGCGCTCGGGATGATCTTAAGGGTCAACAGTTCCACCCCCCCGTTCGCTGCTATCGATCTTTCCCGATGACCTTTTACATTCCGCTCTGGCAGATCGATCGAAGATGAACTCATATCGATTGTAAACAGTCGCCAGCAATACCCTCAACCGGTGTACTAATGGTGGGAGCTGTCCCTGAACGTGGAAAGGTTAAAAATCGCTTTCCCCCTTTTGACCGTTGGTCGCTTTCAGCTTCCCTTAGACACAGCTTCAAAGGGAAAAAGTGAAACATTCGATAATACTTACAACACGCTCGCATAACAAAACATTACACCCGTGCACGGTAAGGATCCGTTCGGTGAATCATAACAAACGATAAGACTGTATTTATGCCGAGTTTTACGCGAGGCGCCCGCAGAAGCGCTGTACAACAATTGCTACGCATCAGACACAATATTATGTCAGTGACACTCAGGTGAAAGACGCTGGCAGCGGGTTCCACCCGTTCGCCTGTAGTGACTGTTGGTGAAGGTACGCGCTGCCAGGACACATCTGCAGCTGGCATCAGCTTCAGCACGGAATTCTTTGCTCGTACTTTCGCTGATGGAATCGAAGAAAATTGTCTTGCGATGACAAACCCACCCGGCGAGATTCTTCACGTTGATTGCCAGTTCCTTCGCGGAGTGGTCGCGTTTTCCCCGCGTCCGAGTAAATCCTTTTGTTTGCTTTTAATGCTCGCAACAGCATCATTCACTTATGCCATGCTTCGAGAAAACGCGTGCTCAGCAAATTACGCCATAAAGGATGTGTACGGTGGAAAGACGGTGTGTTACGATGGGAATCCTGGTGGACTGCTGCTTCCGGTGACCTTTCCGGTTTGCACTTACGGAGACGACGGTTATGGTGCGGCACCTTACGAAGCTCGACGGTAAGGTTAAGCATGAGTTGTAATCGTGTGAAACTTGTTGAATAAAACCCGTTCCGTTGCTAACGTGAACGCTTCTTGACAGCCGGCCAGCCAGATCAGTACGTGGGTACGTATCATGGTGTTTGGCTAATTATTTTAACAAATTATCATCCAATAACTGATTCGTGGAAATGTATTTTTCTAATCGTTTCATTAGCAAACACGACGACGAAGGCGTAAACCATGCCCCCGAAGCATCATGGGATAGGTCATAACTTGAAACAGCCCTCGCAAACAGTCCATATAATGAATTATGCGGAAGGAAGTATAAATAGAAATTATATTGCTTCCTTGCATACGAGGGAGAGAGAAGAAATTTTTCATATCAACCGTAGGCTAATAGGCAGGGAAAAGTTTTGCACCATACCAAAGTTAATTTTCACTTTTAGTAGAATATTCTACCACAATTCCTCTTTCGATGAGATGCTGCTATGCATAATGTTGCTAGGTGAACTGTTCCGTAAGCTTGCATTAGAATTGCAATGAATAATATGTTCTAGAAGAATGACAGGCGTGTATGAAACGTAAAATGGCTCAACGAATTTTTAAATGTAATTAGTAGGAAAAATTGTTATCAGTATAGTTTTCTCAGAACTTTCAATAGAAGTATACAGTAAACTTTAAATTCAGTAGGATTCTAATGCACAAGATTTTATACAGAAAACCAAAATTAGGTCCATTGCGAAGGCGTCAAGAAGAGACGGGACATCATGTTCATTTAACAGGAGTCTTGCAATGAAGCTACCACGGATATGGATATTTCATTCTTCCATGGGCTCAAGCTTAAGAAGGCGACAGTGCACAGGATAGGGAGGGAGATCCAGATAATAATCGGTGAGAAAGCGCCGAACAGCTACACGCGTATATTTGCATTGAACACTCTCGCGTCTGGTCATCGCGGTTGAGTCTGGAGGAGATCAGATCACAGGTGCGTAGTCCAGTGAAGATCGAACTCAACAACAGTCAGACAGGGACTTCAGACAGAGGGGATCACGGATTTTGGACGGTAGCCTAACAATGAAGCCCAGTGACTTGTTAGCTTTGCTAATAATGTAATCATCGTGGGTGTTGAAAGAGTGTGGCTCGTCTAGCCACACACCTAGATCCTTTACAGAAGATACCCCACGTACATATAACTGTATCACAGAGGGTGTAACTGAACAGAAACACAGGGGATCTGTTAAACGAAATCACGCAACACTTGTCGGCACAAAGGACTAGACTAGAAGGACTAGAAGGAAAATTTTGAGCACATCCGCGTAGAGTTGACAAATAAGGTAAATAGAAGAGGACTGATGACACTACATTAAAAAACTCCCGAGGAGGCTACGGAGGAGTCGGACAAGCACGAGGATACTTTGACTGTGTACACTCTGTTAGAAAAGTAACGACAACCAAGACAGTAACCGTACTCCGATCCCGAGTCTTTCTGAGGCAGCACTAAAATCGGTGTAAACACAGCAAAAGATACAAGACACAAAAGGTTGGAGGAAGTTGTACGTTTGGGAATAAAACCATCGTCATTGATCTACTACGACAGAAAGGATTTTACAAGATTTTAATGTAGATTTTGCAGTTAATATCTGCATTTACTTCATCCCAACAAAAGATAGAATCTAGGAATGTAGTGCAATATAATAATTATGATTTATGATCTCAGCGGCGTGCTTAACGATATACTTGCTAACCGGGGAGCTCAGATCTCGCAAGGGGTCCCTGAACATAACTGTTTCGCCTTATGAAAGCAGTTTCAGTTTTGAAGACAATGTTTGATTGAACATTAAAATCTAGTACTTAGATTACAAATAATTAATTGTTAAGAAGAGCCGAATTGGCTTCGAAATGCTTCTTTGACTCTACAACGTCGAAAGGTATTGCCGGCCGTGCTCCTATATATTGTTGCGTCGAAGTTATATATGAATTAACAACGAAGAAATCTCTCACGATCGGTTGAATAATTGTTAAAATTATACCACAACAAACTTTTCTTCACAAGCATGAAAAACGTTCCAAAGTTGTGCAATCTGGGATAGAAATAAAACATATAAGAAACCTGCAAAATTGCGGTGTATGTTATATAACCTGACTAAAAAGGCAGTCAACCTAATAAAGCTTGCGTTTCGCCTTCATTATTATCACAATTCATCATCTACGTGTATTTTTTTTTCTTTTAACACTCTGACACCTTCGAGAGTAGTCATTCCAGAACATTCCACAACTGAAAACACACGCACTCACACAGTAGTAGCATACCCGTTACATTTGTAAGCATTCGGATGTAATATTTAACCCATTTTCCTGGTATTACGATCAGCTTCTACTCATTCGTGTTTGGTGTATTGCATAACGGCAGGCTGAAATGGGAAAATAATTAACACTAAAGGAATCAGAACAGCTTTTCTTCCCAAGCGGGTATTTCAGTGTCAAATATCCCTTTAAATTGAAATTCAACTCGAATGTTTGTTGATGTAATAATGATGGTGTACAATATTTCACACAGTAACCACCAACACAGCACAGCATTTCTGCTAGATTAAGCCTTGAACTGTGCCGTGTCTTCAATAACAAAAAAACGGGTTCTCTTTAGCCTTCCTTTCAAATGGTAATTCAGGTACATATTGTCGGTTTGATGGTTAGTTTTTCCTTCGGATGTCAACCACTGCCGAAGCCGATCAATTCACAAAACCACACTTGCTAACAGCACGGTATGCCCCAACTCGATTACTTTATCCATCCTCACCATCCTCAATTCCGCCTGCCAGTATGCAATCCACCACACTGCACCGAGCGGGAAAACTTTTCACCACAGCAAAGCATGGATAATGCTTTACCCCATACGCTTGGATTTATTTGTCCTCTACCCCATCGTTTGCTTTACGATGCTGCACACTCCAGGCAGCCAGGATAGACGATCTCTTTCGATTCCCGCAATCCCTTGACTGCATTTCCGATCAATTAACACAGTTTCCTTGAACTACATTACATAAGCTACCTTCCGTGCGTTGCGTGAGGTAGGAAAAGGCCGTACGGTGTCTTGTATCGAGTTTTGCCACGCGCAAGGTATCCCCCACAGCTCTTCCCCCGCCCCTAAGCCGTCTCTTCCCATGTAGAATGCATCCTCAGAGGTCACATCCATCAATGTGGGCCACTGAGCTGCAGTGCTGCATTATTGCTTGCGATTTTACCTATCGGGCTTCCGCATCAGGACCAGTTGAACCAATAAAACGCTCCCGTTTTTTTCTCTCTCTATTATAGTGCAAGGAAAAGGATTAGTTTCACTACAAATTTCTCATTACGTGGCACAAGCAGCTCGACTAATGTCTTACTCGTACCACTCCGTTCTTTAATCTTCTGGACCGTTTCCTTCTTTCTTTTTGGCCCATTTCCCAATCGTTCGTGTTATCATCTAAACGGCAGTTTAATGTGATGGTAATTTGTTGCTTTGGTGTGCTGGGAATCAGCTGGAACCTTGAAACATGCGAGATTCTTTCGTATCGTGCACCCATAAGCCACCTTTCATCAGCCTTTTTGGGCAACGCAGAATAATCATCAAGCGTCACTCTCACTGCCGTGTTGAGTCCACTCCGCCATCGGTCACGAGACGTCCGTGGGGCGCAAAATGCAAAGCAGAAAGGTCAACCATCGCTTATCACTCTGCACATTGGCCACTGGCCGAACGAAACGGTTTGTTTTTTTACAGGAAAGCACGATTCATGTGCGTCATTTGGTTGAGCCTCGCGCGATTGGATGGTCCATACAGCCTACCCTGCTGGAAACTGGGACGATGCAAAGGATTTTCGCGTTTTTAACTGCGGTGGCCGTTCGCACTTTGAGCTCACTATCAGCTGTGCTGTGCAGATGATTCGGCTATAATATTGAAATTTATTGCCTCGACTCTTGGGTAATTGGTGAAACGGTGATTACGGAGCGGCATCTTTGACTGTCTATCGACTCGTTCTATTCCATACGTTGTTTAGTAACTTCCAAAACAAGTACATAAAGATCCGACGAAATAAAATTGATCGTACAAAAAAAATCATACAAACATGTATAATGCAAACAAAATGAACCAACAGCTAAACAATACTATCTGCCTACCCGCTACCCAGCTCAACATTGACACACACGCGCATGCATGCTCGTGATAAGACTCCCACTAGGAGTCCGCTGACATCGATACTGCCCTGTCAATCATCATAACGCAAGAGACACACACGGAGTACGGAGACTATATTTCCCCCAGGTGGATCGTCCTATACGAAGCTTGCTAAACATTTCCTAGCAGTAGCTACCATAACCAATAACTCAATTAATACTGCGGCCCATCTATAGTCAACTCCTACCATCATTTCCACCTACGTCTCGCTGCAAAAAGAAGGAACCAACTTCATCAAATGGATAGATATGACCTTGTCTTCGTTTCGAATTCTTGTACCACCGATAACAAAATGCTAAAGCCCACTACTAATGGATGCCAGCATGATAAGCGTCGATACGAGAGGCTTTAAATCTTGATGGACTGGTGGAAGGTGAACCGTGCACTTTGAGTGTGTATGCATGTGTGTAGGCCCGGTTACCTGCATTCCAGTGCCACTGTTTTAATAGACTGTCAGTTGCAGTTGTACCAGCTGGGGTGGGCACATTTAGCAGTAAAATGAATAGTAGGAAAATTTTGATTGATATCCTGCGGATTCTGTGGCTTAGCAGGGGAGTAAATTGAACCTATATGTATTATTTCTAGTTGAATTAGAACGGTTTTACACAGTAAACTGATAAAATCAGTTAAATCGTTGTTCAGAGGGACCGTTAGAGTCCTTCCCTTCTTTAGACTTTCTCTTCTAATTAAACTTATCGTGCAAGGAGTCTTGTCTTACCAGAAACCTAATAACTTTAGGTATTTTGTAGTCAAAAGAAACTCAACTCTAATTAAAAAAAAATACCTTGCCGTCTTTCAAGGGCCTCGAATTTCTGCTCACTTCAAAATCGAAGAGAACTCTTGTACCAAACGACCGCGTCGTACAAATTTCCCAGGAAGCCTCGTAGTTTAAAAATCGTCGTTGTCTAAGCTTCGTCTTGGAGATACCTCATTTTAGAACGGATTTTGTAAACAAGAATACCTTGAAGTCGTCCAAACAGCTAGAAAAGACGATGTTGTTGTCAAATTTTCTTACACTTTTTGCACATACGAACTGTTATGAAAATTTTATAAATCAAACGATGGAGTGGCCTGGTTGTTCAGCAGAAAAGGCGCTTGTTTCTAAGCAAAACCGGTATCAAATCTCATTCGTATCAACCCATTGTAGACAGAATTGACTGTTTAACTATGATGTACCGAATGATGAAGCCAAGTGTTCTCGAGGATTTAAAACCAAGAAACCTCTATTTTTATAACTTCCAATTTTAAAACAAAAGTTAAAAAGTAGCTGACGTTGCGAGGGTTAATCTTAAATGAACCAATTCTTCGGATTTTCTTCGCTTTGCTTTTATATCTCTTTGTAACGCATCGTCCGTATCGGAACGCGTTTGCTCAGCTGTTGCATATACCGGTTTATTGCTCGGACTCACCCTTCGCACCCAGACACACACACACACACACGTTTCAGACCTGCCGAGGTCAGCCAAAAGTCAGAATGTATTCCACCTCGCACATGATATAGCGAATAAGAACTCTATCTTAGTTCCCAGAACAGCTATGAAATTAATAACCAGGCGAACGCCGGCTTCAATGAAGCCGTGCCAATGAAAGAAAGCAAAAATTAAAAAGCATCATAATAAAGAACTCAAACTTCCGCTCAAATTGCAACCCACGGTACGTTTGTGTGTTAACGCCACGCTCACCCCCTTGTGTGTGTGTGTGTGTGTGTGTGTGTGTGTGTGTGTGTGTGTGTGTGTGTGTGTGTGTGTGTGTGTGTGTGTGTTCGTGTTATTGTTTGCGATCGGTTTTTCACTAACTGGTGGGTGTGATTTCCTTTGTTCCGTTCTCACTGACAGATAACGGTGACACCTACGCTCTAAGCAGACTTCGCCTCGAGGCTCTCCGGTTTACTGTTTTGTTTTTCTTGCAGTTGAATTAATGTATTCTCTCAAGAGATTAAACGCCACCAGCTTTTGTGGGGGGATGTCTAGGGGGTGAGAATCATTGGAAGCAGCGCTTGGGGTATAAACGATGCAAACCAATTTGCATTTATCGGTTAAAATAAACTCATCCAGATGGGAAAGACTCTTCACTTGAGCAAATACCCTGCAGAAACTTTCGTTAACTAATAAAGCTTATTTAACTGATCTTAAACTCAACTAAATCTATTATTTTAGATATTACTTCCAGTAATCTTACTAGTACTTTCTTAACTTGAAATACATTATTTTGTAACCAAAAATCGCTTCCCATCTTCCCATTGTTCTGTGAGGTTAAATTTCCTTCAGCTGTGGGGGTGGAATCCATTTCGGAAGAAAAATCTCGCAGCATCCCTTAGACTTAGGCTCTCCTTCTTTCGCTCTTTTTCTCTGTCTCTCTGTCTCTCTGTGCTCATCAAACTTGTGAATGGTGGTTAGTTCGTCTAATGTGAGGGTGCTTTCTTTCTGTTTTCCGCTCACCATCACAGTGCGTGCGTGACTGTTGCATTTATTCGCACACCCGTTCATGGGGTGAGCATCAAGTTTACTTACTTTCTTGTGGATTACCTTTTCTGGCTGCATTTTTATTAATAAAACTATCATAAGGTGAGTATTTTAGTGAGTTTTTCTTTAAACAATCCTTTAATTTTTTATGTTAGTGTAACAATTTAAAAATCCCCTTAATGTAACCTTGACACTCTGGTTTGTTTGTGTTCTGGTTTGTGTGTTTGTGTTTGTGTTCTACCGATAAAACAAGCCTCCAAGCGGCTCCACGTCGCTGAGTGCGTTTGATATTGAAAAACTGCATAATGGCAGTGGGTCTTAAAGAATTGTTATTGTTGGCACAGATGTAGTGCACAAAAGAGAGCACAAAAGCCTCTGAAGGCTTCAAGAAAGACAGGGACATAGAGCGCGTGAAAGATTAGATGGAGCTTGTAGGCAGTTTAGGGGAGAATCGATTTTTAATCCAAGCCGGTCCCGGAGAGCGATAGCTAGAGAGCGAGTGAGAAGGCTTCAAACGAAAGTGAAATGGAAAGGAGAAGAAAACAACTGAGAGCGAGTGAGCGTGCTACCACACTACTACTACGCATCCCTTCTCTGTGTAACCGTGAGGGGGTTGGTTAAAGGGGCGCGCTTCCGTGCCGTCTGCTGCACCCTAAAAATCCACCGGACACACCACTACACCCACAGCAGCCGAGGGCGACGCGATTTAAGTAGTTGAACCGCGCTTTAAAACGAACGCACTTAAGTTACAGCAGCGGTACCGTGCAGCAGCAGCAGCAGCAGCAGTGGCGTGCTTTCGTAGCAGCAGAACTTCTTCAACCGGGAGGGAGCTGTAGTGGCAGTTTCAGCTGGTTAGTGTGTTTGCTCCTGGTTTTTGTTTTTGCATCCTTGAACTGCCCTTCCGATTTTCGGGTACATACACGGAAAAAGGGAGAAATTCTCAAGGGGAGTGTTTTGACATCCATTTGCCCCATTTTGTGTGGTGATGTGTAGGGCTTCTTCCAGGCCAAACTTTTCTCCATCGTTAAAAGTGCATGTGTGTCCAACAGTGTACTCGTGCGTGTTGAGCGTGTGTATGTGTGTGTGTGAGTGTGTTTTGTCTGACCAGTGCAACGTTGCCCAGACGACCGTAAAGCGGCCTTTTTTTTTGGTCTTTGAATTTTTTCCCTGTTAAACGAATGCTGTCATGTCCAGACCGAGTTCTTTTCTTTACAAACTAAGTCCTTTAAACAAACTCTAATTCTTCCCTCTCTCTCTCTCTCTCTCTCCCACGCTCCTTACCATCTGTTTCGCAGGATTTTCTAGCTACTGAACCGTACTCATCCTGGCGGCCCAACTTTGAACGGCTTTGAAATAAAGCGGTTTATTAGTAACAGCAGACGACACCGCATCCAAGAAAAAACACTTGCCAAAGCCGTACGCGAGGGTGCTGGTAAAGCAAACACATCACAACCTGCTACTACTACTACTACTACTACTACTACCGAATACTCCAAAGTTGTGTAGTGCATTTAAAAACGTATGTGCGTGCGTGTGTTAGTGTGAGTGAGTATCTTACGGGGAAAGCCGTCGATAGTGTGTGCGCATCTCAAAACCAATCCAAGTAGACCTGTTCGGGACATCGACACTTCATTTTGTGATAGAATTTCAGCGTAGTCGGTAGCTGCTAAATTAATCCCCGTGAAATCTCGTGCCCGCGTAGAAAATTTGTCCCGTTTTTTTTTTGCATTTCATCAAACTATTAACTCCGTCCGTGGTGTTCGTCGAACCTTAAGTGAGAAGTGATTTTCTTCTTTTCTAAATCATCTCCCGGTGTTTTAACTGACCGTGTGTGAGCAATCTCAAAATGGCCCTCCGTGTAGTTGGTCTCATGATACGCCAGGAGCTGTCCGGCCTGGCAGGCAAACCGTCGGTGCGCATGATCAGCACCAGCCGCGGTCCGAATTGCGCCAAGATCCTGGAACACTCGCCGAATGCGCATCTGAACAAAACGCTGCTCGATCGGTACACCCGGCTAAAGTACGATCCCAAGTATGTGCAGGCCACGTACGTCTGGATCGACGGTACCGGTGAGAACGTTCGGCTAAAGGATCGCGTCCTCGACTACGTGCCAAAGGCTCCGGAAGATGTCCCGGCCTGGCAGTATGATGGCAGCTCCACCTACCAGGCGCTCGGCGGTAACTCGGACATGAAGCTGGTGCCCCGTGCCCTGTACAAGGATCCGTTCAAGGCCGGTGCGAATGATGTGATTGTGTTGTGCGACACGTACCAGCCGGATGGTAAACCGACCGCATCGAACCATCGTGCCGCAATGCAGGACGCATACAACCGTACCAAGGATCTGGAACCGTGGTTCGGTATTGAGCAAGAATACACCTTCCTGGACATTGACGGACGTCCGCTTGGGTGGCCGGTTGGTGGATTCCCCGGACCACAGGGCCCATACTATTGTGCTGCCGGTGCCCAGAATGTGGTCGCCCGCGACATTGCTGAAGCGCATGCCGTTGCCTGCTTGTACGCTGGCGTACAGTTTGCCGGCACGAACGCGGAAGTAATGCCGGCCCAGTGGGAGTACCAGGTCGGACCGGCCCTTGGCATGAAGTGTGCCGACGATCTGTGGATATCGCGCTACATTCTGTGGCGCATCGCGGAAGATTACGGCGTGGTGGTAACGTTCGACCCGAAGCCGATGGAGGGCAACTGGAACGGTGCCGGCGGGCACTGCAACTTCTCCACGAAGCCGATGCGTGCTGAGAATGGCATTAAGGCGATCGAGCAGGCGATTGAGAAGCTGTCGAAGAAGCATGATAAGCACATCAAGGCGTACGATCCGCGCGGAGGAAAGGACAACGAGCGTCGGCTGGTCGGCCGGCTCGAGACGTCATCGATCGACAAGTTTAGCTGGGGTGTTGCGGACCGTGGCACCTCGGTGCGCATTCCGCGCGGTGTGGCGGACGCTAAGAAGGGTTATCTGGAGGATCGTCGTCCGAGCTCGAACTGCGATCCGTACGCGGTGTGCAATGCCATCCTCACGACCTGCCTGTTGGACGAATAAGCCGTTTGCTCTCCCTTTTTTGCCCACCTCCCGGCCTTCGTTGTTCATCCCTCTCCCCTTTTCCTTAGCCAACCCACCGCTGCTCCGGAAAGATGATGCAATGACGTTACAGCACAGAATGAATAAGCGATCCCTGCCCTTATAATATGCGAAACCTTGTAGAACATGCGACCAGACAAGAAAACTGCACTCAAAGGAAGAAGACCCGGCTGGAACACAAAATTATATGTATACGGTTTAATTTCTACTCGCCCTTTAACTGCTGTTACCTCGTTTGCCGAAGGACATTACTAATTGTGCAGTTATGTTTCCATAGGGTCATGACTCAAGAAACCCCATTAAAAGTAGGAAAGTCCCACTGATGGGAGGGGAAACGTCAATAGTATGCGTGAAACATGTCAAGACTTTCACGATGCAAACTCAATGGACTGAAAAAAAAGGATGAAGCCGACTAAGCCTGTGGAATGTATGGTGCACGGAATGGATTATAGCGTACATATTTGTGAGATGCTTTTTATGAACCGCTTTTTGAAGTAGATGTGTTGTTCTTTTTTACAAGAATTGTTACACGGAGGTATTTTCTATTTTACAACGCATGTAAAACGCAATTGTACAAAATGTTTAGCGAGGCCCAAAACGGTTTTATCTGCAAAGGAAACGACAGAATGGGAAAGATTTTAAGTAACTCATTACGGGCAACTACCTTGTTTTTAAACGGGAATGGTGCATTTTTATGTGTTTTTTTTTAATAACAAAAACGCTACATTTCATCAATGGAGCTCGTTTTAACTCATTGACAAATCGTGCGTCTTAAGAAGAAAAAAGAAGGAGAAAGAGAGAAATATTGAAACAAAAGGAGGGACAGCAATGTGCATTATTTTTGAGAAAACACGATATAAGCTTGAAAAGAAAACGTTAAAAAAAGAAACCTTCGCAAATTCCGATCCTCGTTACTAAGCGAAGGAACATTAAAAGCGAATAACTCTATCAAGCATAATTAAAAGAAAGACATATTGAGTGATTGTGTGAGTGGAAAAAAGAGAGCAAGAATGAAAGAGAGAGAGAGAGAGAGAGAGAGAGAGAGAGAGAGAAAAAAGATAAAAATTGTGTGTCGTAGCCGTTAAATTACTTGTTGTTTAGAATGTAAGTCCAGTTTGAAGCGTAAGGTTCTATGCAGAGAAAAACACTTAAACGAGAGTGCAGCAGCGGAAGAAGCGGAGCTCTAATAAATCAAATCATCACTACATTAAAAACAAATTGTCTTTGAATGTCCAATTGGCAGCAAATAACCACAACAACTATATCAAAAGAAACGTAAAAAAAATTAGCATAAAAATATTAATAAAACAACTCTTTAAATCACAGCTTGAACGGCCTGTTGTTTCTCTGGTTTACAGTTCTTTCGAGAAATCGGCATATATTTACTCAGGTGAAGCGAATGTTCCTCCTCCTACTACGACATCGTCCGATCAGCCGGCCACGGTCGCACTTGCTTCTCTATGGAAGTTATTTATAACTGTCTTCCGTCCGCCACTTCTACTCAAGCGACACTCTTCATCTACATCTTGGCAGTTGGGAAAATTCTTCCTTTTTTTTTTTTCTTTGCGACCAAGTTTAACCTCCCAGCGACTGTGAGGAGAGACCGACTTAATGATGCCCATCATCACCGGTAAGCCGGATGACCTTCTCACCATTTCAAATGTTTTTTTTTTTTTTTCAGAGTGACCAGTGAGATCGTATAACAGATCAGATGACAGTGGCCAGTTTGTGTAGTTCATTTTTCATTCCAGTTGTGAAAGAGGCCCTCTTCATTTCTACCTATCCGTGCATTTTCCATGTTTGTTTACATTTAGTCATAAAAATCGAAATCGATTCCTTGAACTCTCCAAGAGCATGGACCGTGTCCTTCTCTGCTGCCTTTGCTGTCAGTGATTCCGTGTTGAAGGTTTCAAAAAAAAAAAAGGAAGGGTTCGTCTAGTGGCACACCTCCAGACATTGTACCAACTTACCCCCGCCAAATACATTGTTCAACGAAACCAACTCTGACAGCTCTGATTAGTCGACGAGCTGAAGCTAGCAAAAACAAAACACAAGCACATAGTACTTTCACTACGCTCGTCGATGTTGCCTCCATCGAAGGTGTGATGGACGGGTTTGCCGAAATAACGATTTGCGTCGATTGTTGTACCGAGCTTATGCAATGCCAAATGGCGCTCGAAAGGTCCCCGAACGTTCCGGAAAGGATTGTTGGAACTTTAAGCCTAGCGAGGAGGCGGGAACGGATGGTTTTGTTAGCGTACTCCAACATAAGATCGATCAATGACCTTAGGTGAAGGTGTTCCTTTTTAGTCTTTCGGTGATGTAATAGCTCCCAACTCCCAGTCTTAAAACAAATCAGTAACACTCGAGAAAGTCGAGATACTGGCTGGCTTTTGTGTTTGTGATTTACAACAACGTAGCAATGGGTACGAGTAATGGGTGAGTAATGGGTGAAAATAAAAACGAAAAATTTATAGCCAATATTATCAGTCCTCACATTACGACTAATCGGTAAACAATGCAAACCTGTTATCATTGCAATTTCCGATAGAATCATGTGCTATTTCGCAAGACCTAATGGCGTTGTCTCTAGCAATTGCAGTGTCACATTTCGTGACATCTATTTATCCTCACACCAAGTTCGAGATCATTCAATTCCTATGATGTCCTAAAACAAGTAATTCTATGTCTCCAAGACATTCAGTCAAAGACTAAAACGAATATTTTAAAATAAAACCCCCTTGAACAAAGGTACACCTTCAATCCGCGGATGGAAACACCTTCAAAGCCCTTAACAGTTCCCGTGTTTGTTTCGCCCCTCCGTAAATGCCAAACAAAAACAACGTTGCGTTGCCATTACAATTCCATTACGGTGGCACACGACAACGATATCGATGAGCTCATAGAGTAAGACAACTGACAACCAAGAAGAAAATATAAAAACGCCACACTAAAACTCCCCGACCCGGCCCTCCGCAAAAGAACCTTCCATATCTCAAACCCCCTTTAGAAACCAGCTGCCTCTGACGGTAACGGAACACGCTGTACAACCGCACAGTCGAACACGCGGTAATCAGATGATTTCGCGCGGACTGAACTGAACGAAAGCGAATGGGTGCGCGTGTTTGGTGGAGACTCGAGCGTAGCACGCTTTGCGCTGAGCGCAAGTAGGTGAGCGTTTTGCGTTGGGTTTACTCGCGCGATACGTCAAAACATACAGCGGGGCAGCGCTGGTTACAAGAAACAAAAACAGCAAGCAAAAAAAAAACAGAAAAAGTGCTGTATATGATAATAATAAAAGAGCGCTAAATGAGGGAACTTGTGATAGGGCAGCTCAGGAAGAAGCCGCAGTGTTTGAGGTTTTGGTGGCGGATTTTGTTGTTGTTTGCCCCCATCTTACCAGCTGATCGAAATTTGGGTAAAGTTCAAACTGGGAGCAACATTTTCTAACGAAAGACACACACACGCACACACACACAGAAAGACACCAATTTTTGCATGTTCCGAATGTTGGACAAGGAAGATAAAATGCATTATCAGTGGGCAAAATTATCACCCAAACACCACGGGATGGCTTTACTGTTTTGGTACGTAAAAAAAAAGACAAGCAATAGATGTAGGTTATTGCTTTGTGGCCTTTGGCGTTTAGCTTCAAGAGTTTGCGTCTTCTAGGGTACAAGCGGCACCGTTTATTAGACCGATGTAAAGCTCCTTATAAAAACAAATCAAACCCACTGCTGCTTTAACAGCCGAACGAAGTGAAGAAATTCCCCGCGCGGCTTTAGGGTGCAGCGAATGTATGAACCCCACTTTGGCTGATGAATGTTGCTCGGGGCGATAATGCTTAAAATGCGTGTCATCGAATCTAGGTTAACCCGTCTAAAATATCTGTCTTTTTACGACGACGACGACGACAACGCCACAAGCTAGCCAACTGCTGCTGCTTGATATAGGCCGTGATTAAGTGTGTTCTCTTTGTGTATTCCATAGTGTGTTGTGAACGGGAAACAGAAATAGAAGACGTCCCGATTTTTAATCTAGCTTGGATCGGGATCGTCAGAATCGTACTGGTTGACTAGATGACAGAACATGCAGGCTGGGATATATTGATAATCGTCTCAGCTTTATCAGGGTTTCCCCGTTGGAGATTTATTCTGTGTGCTAAGTTCCAAAAGACCCCAACGACTTTAAATCCACAATTTGAGGGCCCAATAAAACTGGTTTACCGATCCGAAAACCCGACCTATACGATGACTTGGCAAATATTTATCCACGGTTTTGGCGATCCTTTCGCTTTCGCAATAGACGCACACGGACGCTCACTTATGCTACACGCAGAACCAATCCGCGACCCATACTGAACTAGATCCTCTTCCTTATAGTTTGCCGGAGGGGGAGGGGGGGGATTTCCCCTTTCGAATCCATATTGACTCATTACGTCGATCAACGATCATCGACCAACCGTCGTTCTTGTACGTACAATCGTTTCCTGGTCGATCGAATGAATTTGTTGTGTTGTGGTCGCTTTTTTTAAATTATTTTGCTTTTTTGCGGTTCTGTTGCTTCTTACCACACACTCACACACCCCATTTTCATCTTTTGATATTTGCATCCCCTCCCGGGGCACACAACTCACCCCGAGTGGGTGAACCGGTTTTTCTGGTTGTTTGTTTAAGATGTTTGAAATGAAAAGCAACGAAGCAACGCCAACAAAACAGACCAAGATCCTCATACTGTTTGTTGCTTTTGGATTTACTTCAGCTCTACAACTAAATTATTCGCACCACGGTTTTACTCTCGCTTTGTGGCTTTTGTTTTGATCGTATGATCTGCTCTCCTATCAGTACCGGGGGCAGTACGGTTGAGCGTGACGCCGTAGTTATTACGCGTCTAAAAATGAAAATCAATCATTGGTAAGCATCGTCGTTTGCCTGCTGTTGTGGAATTGGCCGCCCAGTGTGTTGATATGATCTGCCGCAAAACACATCCCACCGGGAAGGTGCTACGTACAATGGCCAAAGACAGCCATTGCCAAGGTTTGATTGAACTCGTGGTGGCTCGCTGTGAAGCCATTTTTATCTCGCGTCCGTGGAGCGGTAGTTTCCGAGGTGCTAGACGACCGGACACACTTCTCAATGGGCACCACGTAGTAGCAGCGGCACGCAGAATAGACATTATGACAAAAATAGCTCTTGTCAGCCGGTTGAATGACTGATGGTGGTGTCCGGGGCGTGCTGTTAAAATGCGTTTGTGTCGATTTGAGATGGGACAGCCGAAAATATTGCCGTTATATATACGGCGGAATGGCTAGAAATTCTACTAGGCATAGCAAAATCTTACTTCAACATAACTAAACGATTTTAAAAAACTATTTGAATGCTAAAACAATATTGAACCATTCTCCTATTTATTCACTTAATTTTAAATTTAAAGCTACAATTAACGCCTTTTGGCAGGCTGGGCAAATTTACACGCGCTAATGTCTTAATATAAACTAACAATATTGAAAATTCGTCACCTTTTTTTTGAATAGAAGTGTTAACTGATTTGACAAACTGTTGGCAAACACCCTCGCGTGTGTCCAGATTTCGAACCAACCCCTTTTCTGCAAGCATCTTGCGCTTGATCGTCTTGAGACGATTTTTGTTGTTGTTTCTATCCATCATTACGCCATCTTACCCGTTTTCCCTTTCCGTGACCTTTCCGGGACATCTCAAAGGCCCATTGTTTACCAATATGTGTCCATCAGCCGTTATCAGCCGCTGTCTTCGATACTCCCGAATCGAACCCGGGTTGAAGATTGGGCTGGAATGATCCGGAGCAATGGGGTAGCAAGGGGAGTAATACCTTGCCACGTACAGGGACTTGAAACAAAATCCTTCAAGTAGCGCGTGAGGTAAGAAGACAAATTACCGATAACGCTAAATTGACCAGAGCCATTCTCTGTTACCGAATTTTTTGGCTGTAGAGTATGTGAAATATTCGGCCGCAAGAAAGAAGCTAATAATTATATTTTTTCCAATTATTTACGATGATACAAATGGCGGTTGGTAGCTAAGGAGGGCATCGTGTGAGTTGTAAAAGCTGTGAGAGTACAAGAACAACACTGGAAATGGATTGGAAATGAATAAAACGAATGGATTACTGATAGTGCAAGCTACGTGATTCTCTGATGACGACTACGATGTTGGAATTTTCAGACGCAGCGAACCAAGTCATCCCAAACGGGAGCAACGAATGGGAATCGGTAAGCGATCGGTTTCCCATCTTTGGGTGCCACTCGTAATCGTAAAATGTGAGCCACCGAAGGAACGACACTTAACAGCGCGGTAGTCAATTGCTGATTAGAAATCGCGCGCCGGTCTTCCCCCGGCGTCGACAACATCATTGCAAGTTGTTCTACTATTTACGTTAAGGCGACTATTGATGCTCCACATCAATTGCGCACCACGCGGGTGTCCATGCCCGACGAGGGGGACTCGACGATTATAATGTTTGTTGAGCATTGAAATTGAATCTGACTGCAAAAGGAAACATGCAAAACATGCTTGGTTGGAATGTGCAAACACTAAACAGACGAGATGCGCTTTTGTTGTCGCAGTTGCAACGCAGTCTTATCAGTACATCGATTGTCGCAAGAATTGCACCAGGCGTTGTAAACAACGTACTCGATCACGAGAGGTTACTGCAGGACTGCTACGCCGGTTTGATCGATTACATCGATTAATTACAGCACAGGATGTGGTGGTGTTGGTGCGTTTTCTGGAACTAGCGTGTACTTGCCAGTGGAACTCAACAGAAAATTTAAAAACGCCATTTTTCCGTCAACAATGTCGGGTGTAAATTAACGCTAATAGTGGCAAACTGTTACAGAAAACGAATCGATTCCCATCGAAGCAATTCATCACCTCCATTAGGCTACTAAACGCTACTAATTAACGCCGATAAACACAGCGATTGGTCTCGTGCCGGTTGCTTGGAGGCTCGCCAACAGTTGTAATTGGCGGTTTACACATCGACCGATCTCACACGCTTCACCTGTCGATCACAATTCTACCCCTGGGGGAAGCTGACATCTTGCTCGATCCGCTCGAAACGAGACCGGCCGCTTATTACCACTTCGGTAAACTAGACGCCGTACCATCATCGGAAGAACGTGAGCAGCACGTTTCCTTGCAGTCTCGAGAAACGTGTTTTTTTCTTCGTCTCGTCGCTCAACAATTGGCATCAGTCCAGCAAATCGCTTTCATAGCGTCGAAAGCTTTTATCCATCTGAATGCGTTCGAAAACGTGCAGCAGGGCCTTGCCCTGAACGCGGTACCACGGTTACCCCAAAGAAAGATGTCTCATCTCATAATAATCCACCAAAAACGAAAGCCATGTTTCGTGTCGTGCAAAAAAAAAAGCAAACTTATCAGCAGTCACTCATCAGACACCCGTTCACTGCATGACTGGAAGACGCGAATTTGTCGGTTCCGGATAAGGAGACACTTACGCTAGTCCATCGTACAAGAACTGGGAACTGTTTCGCCGGCAAGCAAGAGCAAGCCTGCAAGAAAAGTAAAGAAGATTCTTCACCAACACACATTTTTGCTTCAATTCAACAATGTGGCTCTTTCTTCATGTTGCTTCACTTGGGCCACCCTTTTTTTCGCAGCATCGCCAGCTTGACCTCCTTTCCAAACGCCGGGAGCATCGGGCTGTACGAGTGTACACCACTACCGACGCAAATAATGCAATAAAAATTACGACAGCTGACGCGATTTGTGTCATAAAACAGAATAGATAATCTCGGTCCGGCCAGACATGACCTTCCGCCATTTGCGAGCGCTGGTGCAGTGCGTGGTTCAAAAAATCACGCAAAAAGATTACCATTTCACTCTGGCCAAAGGACGACCAAATGATACCGAGCGTATTTACGGTTCCATCGGAATTGGGAACCAAAACTTTCTGCTCACGTTTGTAGTAACGTACCACAGGCGACGTTAGCACGTTTCCATCGCTTCGTTACGTTTGTATAAGTAAAGGGAATGTGAAATAAACTACTTCTTATCAGTACGGGCACACCATGCCGGCAAAGCATTCTTCGGACAGGCTTTTTGGATTTTTTATTTACCGAAACGCTCAGTCCGTCTGTGTCACCAGTGTTCGTTTTGTGGTAAGTCGAGAGAAAAACACACGAATGAATGAAACCCTCCTTTTCATAAGGGTGTCGTCAGCTGTATCGATAACACAACCTTGAACCTACCCAATGTCTTCTTAACCGACGAAAATAAAAGCACGAGAGACAAACATCAGTTTTGAGGATTATTTAGAACATTCTACTTGATTTTCGAATTTTTTTCCCTTCCTTTTTCTTGCATCAAAAATCCAAACTAACCTTCGAGCTTAAATCACACCCTGTCAAAATACTGTCACGCGTTAATTAAACAACTGCTGAGGTCTGATACTGATAAGCCACCTCCACGGTTGGTAGCATAATTGAAGCAGGAATGATAAAGAATGTATGGAGCTCGATCGGTTTTCATTTGCTAGCCCTGTTTCTGCTTCGATCGGCTCTGCTCCGAGGGGTGTGTTTCCAAGGCAACACCGACCACAATTAAGGGCGCTCCAAAACCGGACCGGCCACTTGGAAGACGTGTGATTGTCATTTGCAAACTCGTCACAAACAAAGTAAGGGATGGGTAACCGAGCCGGTTATGTTGGTTGATAGATAGATTGAGCAGACAATTCCTGTTGGGATGTTGGAAGGTTTAGTGGTAAATAATTTTCATTCGCGAGAATTCAGCTTGTTTGTGATGGCAATAGACAAGTGAAGCATTGAAGTTGGTTTTGAATTCTAATTGCGCTGCAAACAAACGGTTGTTGCAAACAAACAACCGCTTTGGGCCTTTATTTACAAATAAAAGTAACCTAAAAGCATTAATTGATAAAAGCCAAAAATCTATAACAAACAAAAATACGAAGAGATGTTCCTTGTTTTTTTTTTAATTCTCAAGGAACAAACAAACAAGGTGTTTGTTTTGTTCTATAAGTGAAAATGAACTTGAGGCAGTAAAGAAAGATGAAGATGATCATCAAGCGCTAGCTTGTCTTATGAATTATCAATTGGCCTTGGGTATTTCTTAGCTCGTCGAATCTTGAGTCTGAACCTGAAAACTTTTTTAAGGTTAGTAATGGTATGCGACCCTGGTACTTCAATGAACCTAATGTTTGCAATTTAGATAAAATATTTAGGAAAATTAAAATAGTATTAAAATTTAAATAAGCACAACTCTATTAAATTGATATTGGATATGTCAAACAAAGGCACTTGAATTGTATTTTCCTGAAAAAAATAAATGGTGAACGATAAGGTAATTTGGATACAACAATAAGAAAACCATGCAATCATATATTCAATCTGCTGCTTGAAGACATAATTGAATCATAATTATTTAAAATTTTAAATAAAACAGTCGTCCTGACTCGTAGCTCGGTGCGAAGATGCAACAAGCATTTCCAAAATGCTTGGAAACATTTTTCCCAGGTAGATCCTTTGCAAGTTGACTAGGAAAACCGTGGAAAACGTGTTGTCAGTAAGGTTTAAGTAAGCGTTAATAGGTCCCTGATGTCCTGAAAAAGTATGGAGAAAATACTTCGGATGTGAAATGGGATTGTGAACGCCTCTTACAAAAAAAAATGCAAGATATAATGCGGAAAGCAGCAAATCTATACACAATATAATGAAATCCTAGTTTGAACGATTAACTATCCTTTATAATAAATATCTACTCAGAATTCCATAGAAGCCTGGAGTTCAATGATCAACTGTGTCCATGGAAGATCAAAAGCTTATGCCAAATTCATGTGTCTATTAAAACTGACAGGGCCTTAAGGCATTGCCTTAGCACCGAGCAAACCATCAAATCACACAATTGTACAAGAAATAACTCAAAGGTATAGTAAAACTAAAGTAATTGCATTATTTCACACGTGGTACTAGCAATATTTCGTTTCTTTTTTTACTATATATTAAGTATCATGTAATCAAACCTACGCAGTCGCAAAGAGCATAATTTACAAACAAAATAATGAAAATTATGTAATGACAGCTCCATAGAGTTAATTATTGTAAATTTTTTATTTGAAAAGCTGAAAAACGTGATAAATAACAAAAATAATAGATGTCTTATATCATCAAACATTCCTCAAGCCACATCAAACAGCCTGGCCGTATTGCTTATCAAACATCTTTAAAAGTAGCTAAAATAAAAACATGTTAAATAAACGTAACCAGTTTTCCCGTAATGTACAATCCCATCCACTGCATCATCGGTGCACCACGCTCAATTTAGTTCTGCGAAACGATACGTAAACAAAATCAACACTCAACCGCTCGGCACCCAATGTCACATGCGTACACGTTCCTCGATCGGCCAAGGTTAGGCACGGCGTTGCACGCGGACACATCAACCAAGCACGGGAAGACACAACACAACGGGGATGGGGACACAAAGAACGCAACAAGAAAGAACGCCCGTTCAAGGTGCAACGTCGGCGCAAATGTGCAACCCTCATCGTAGGCGATAATATACGGAAGCAGAGTGCGAAGCTGTGTCACCGTAACGGCGCCTAAGTTTGTTGTGGCAGCGGTGCTGGAATGCCGACGGACAGATGGCAAGGTGTAGCGGTCAAAAATGTCTTTCGGTCATTTTTCCTTTTGTTGTGTCTCAGCTGTTTTTACGCCTGTGTTTGGCCACATTGGTCGCTTCAATGACGTTCGTGTGAATGGCGCAGGAAGGGTCCTAAGAGCTACCAAAAATCAGTTATATGCTCCATAAAAATCTATCCGTTTGTTTGAAACATGAAAAATGTTTATAAAGCCATAATTTATGACCATTTTAATCATGTCAGTTCAATGAACTGCTAACTAACTTCCCCAACATTGTTGCGTGTGGTCCGGCCTGCTGATAGAGCAATTAGTTAAACGCGCCCGCCCTTCCACTTGTTTTGAGTGGAATTTAATGCCGAAAATATTGTAATAGCGGCCCCAAAACTACCCAAAACCAACCGGCAACTGTCTTGTAAACTATCCCACCCCTCGAACCGATTAAACGATCGTAAAACTGTCCCGTAAAATTGTCATAAAACCGCAAGATTGGGCGGCACTGGGTAGATCACGCCGGGCAGGATGGATGGATCATCGAAATGCCAAAACAAAGCGACCGGTTGCGGCACATAAAACACGCGTTATGCTCGTTAAAATCGGTTCCGATTTTGTGTGGCCACTGCTGCGGGTCTTGCGGCCCCGAATGCATTTTATTTACGAGGGAGTGAGTTTTCGCTTTCTTTTTTATTAATATCCAGCACCAAGGTGGGAATGGGTGTTGAATCGTTGATCATAATTTTCGAACGTGAATAGTGTTTGATGATGGACGTGATGTAAATAATTGATCAATGGCTTGTTTTAGAGATCTTCCACCGCCTAGTGATTAGCATTTTGAAGTGATTTAGAATTAGTGTTTAGAATTTCCGTTTCATTTGAATTGAAAATTTTAGCTTATCGTTGAGCGAGAAGATTTATTTGTTTGTTTCTTTTAAAACTGGGGACTATTCTGCTACTAATTCTCTCACAACACTCTTTGGGAACCATTTTTCGTTGTTGCCCTGTTGTTTATCCCAACTCCAAGCAGGAACGTGATCATTGATCAGCAGACTGGATGACCTTCAAGCCACCAGCATCACGCCACCTTATTTTCGATCAGCTTCACTCGCATCTTCCCAGCGTAAAATGGACACCATAACAAACTTGGACAACGCGCAACTTTAATTTTCTTAGTTTGTTTTTGCATACGTTCTTATCTACCGAGTCTCCTTTACATATCTTTCACCGAGGTGACCCCAGAATGACCTTTGTGTTTTACAACCGGCGACCATTAGCAAAACCGAGCTTCAAAAGTTATTTCGCGGTCCGAAAAGTTGCCATCCATGGAAGGGTGACCGAATTGTGCTGCTGGTGTGGGTAGATTGAAAAGCACTAAAAATAATCACATTACATAACGTGCTGCTCACACATACTAGCAAACCCGATCCCACCAACATTGCCCATACCCGCAATACACACGTGGAGCTGTGCGCGCGTTCGAGCTCGCGCCTGGTAACGAACCGCTGGCTCGCGCTTTGCGCAAAACCTGAATTCCCCACTGTGATCGGATGTTGCTGGGTTTGCAGTGTTTTGTATTATTTTGGTTTTGTATTTTGTTCTCTACCCCTAGCCTGTCCATAAGCTTGTCAAACTCGTTTGAATTGGTTCGTTTTGTTTTGCACCGGAATGAGACAGCACAATTTCAGGTGTGGGCTCGAACGTTGGACGCTTTCATGCTGGTTTTGGGCACTTTGCAGCTTCCAATCAACGGTCCAGCGACGCTTTTAATCGGATTTGAGTAAGCTAGAGGGGTTTTTCCTTGTTTGTTTCCCAAATTATAGAATTATGATAATTTGATTACAAAAGTATGGCGTGATTTGACTATGTTGTGAAAATTCTAGAAGGTTTCGTTGGATAAATGTTAAAAATAAGCTAAAAGTCATGTATAATTTACAACTCGATGTATAAATTGGTATCTCAAGACATCACGAAGGTTCGAGATAAAAGACAAAAAAATATTATAAAGATCTGATAACTGTTTTACTTCAGCAATGGTTGGATTTCTTGGATGGATCTACACCTATCCTACCAAGTTGAAGGTGGATTTTTAAACACCCAAGTATAAGCACTAAGGCCTCCCTCAGCAAATAAAAAACCCGAGTTTTACTCCTTTTTGGGGTCTTGAATGTCTTGAGTCATCAGTACTCTTTCACTTGTCTTTTCGAGTATTATTTTCAAGAAGTTTTGGTTCATTCAGCTGCTCCAGTAGCTACTGAATTTTCACATATAGCATCGATCTTGCTCGGAGTGATTCCGGGGGGATGTATAGGCTAAGGTTGTCCAGGAATCCCGCAACGAAAAACCTCTAGGAGTTACAATTTGGCTGGTTCAGCGACTTGAGGCCCTGTAACGCACAGCGTCCAACGTAGAATTGGTTCAATCCGGGCCAGCGGACGATCATTAGAGAACCATTCCAAAATCCTCAAACTGAAGCATATTCCAAAACCGATCGCACCATTTTCGATTTCGAAGCCATGTTAAAGACTTGAGTTGGAAGGACAATATTTAATAGAAAAAGCTCGTCTTGAATATGCTAAAGTAACGGAGTTGTCATACTACAATTCTTAAAGATGTATTCTGTATGCTTTTAAATAAACCGAATAATGTTGATGAATTTAATCCTACAATGTCTGTGCCAAGCTATAACTTGCAGGACCATTTTCACATCCGACTCGACTCGTCTGAAAGCAATTCCAAGCGAAGTAGACCAGCCTCTTATACCATTGCGGAGGATTAGATAGCAGCAGTTGCCAAAGCCCGTTCATCATTCTCCATTCCTATGGAGTATCGATAATCTACTGAAGAGTTTTACAACGCACCAGCACGCACCAACCTCATCCACGTTCTCTATTGTGGAAGTAATTCCGTAGATGATGCCCTTCATTTAATCCGAACGGCTTCTTCCATCCGCTGGGCGCATATGTTTCTTCCCCGCAAACAAGTGTACGATACTCAAGCGGTATTAACAGCCCTTGATCCTTTAAAAATCCATCCCTCCGATGCATGCCGACCGAGCCGACTCAAGGACGCCACAACCTCCAACGGCAAACGACCGAAGATGATGACGTGACACACATATAGTGCTGCTTACTTTCTCGCCACTGCACTTGACTGACGTGGATGGTTGTGGGATGGTGCTGTTGTGCATTTTCGCTACCTTGGCTGAGGTTGCTGACCATTCAGTGTGGACATATTTGAATGATCGAACAAAGCGGATGAGGAAAAAACAGTAAGAAAACAAAATTGCATTACACCGTTACCCAATATTGATGCTTTGCTTTATCCCACACTGGCGTCAACCGACTGCGAGGTGCTAACGATATTTTATTGGTTTTTGTTTTGCTTAAACAGCTGACAGGGCAGTGGACCACTACTTTAGCAACGGTGGGGTCACTTTTTTCTCCCATGGATTGATTTATTTTCTGTTCTGTTATAAACAATTCCCAACCGGATGGTTGTTTACATTCTGGCAGATGACAATAAAATGAAAATACATTTATTTTCCTTTCTTAAGATGATAATAAAATGACTATTGATGACACTTATAGTATTATTAATTATTTAAAAAAGCGTATTTCTTCACCATCTTGTTGCTGCCATTCGTCTATCGAGTGTCCATGTGTAGCCTTCGTTTTCTTTCCTCCGGCGATAATGCGTTCATTGCCTCCGGCACCGAAGACTTCGACAGCTATCAGTTTTATCATCACCCGGAAGCTTACACTATCGTTCTTAAGAAGCCTCTTGAAGGCTACCGCGCTCTTGCAAGACAGGAACAATTGAACACAGAAAGATGCTTCTCCTTTCTTCGAAATATTATAGTCTTGAAGCGTCAAAGATCCCAGTAAAACATTCTTTTTCAAGGCCACCCGGTTGAGTTCAAGAAGTTAATCGGCACTTCCAGTGTATTTCCCAAGCAAAAGCTTCCCTTCTTACATTGATTTAAATTTGCAGCCGTCTGCAAACGGCAGTACGCCTACGAGCTGGAAAGTCTGGAACGATTCTAGCCAACTTTTGCACAATTGAACAGCCTTAAAAGTGCAACTGAAATTGGTTTTTCACGTATAATTGTACCAAAATTTCCTACCCGTCGCTTGTCGTACCGTGCGCCGTTCGTTGACCTCGTTAAATGGTGAAGGATAATGGCGGTGAATAGTTCAGCAAAAAGTCATTCATTTTGCGCTCAATTTGCCCTGAATCGCACACCGATTGTGGCTCATTATTCTACGTACGGTCAGTGTGCTTTTTCTGGATCAATATAATAATTATATGTTCCTCAATATCGATGTGTATATGGAATTTTTAATGATCTTACAATGAATTTTATAATCATCCATCGGTTTGTGATTGAGTTGAAGCATAATCATAATGCACTAAATAGCAATCTATCGCTGGCTGGCTACTCCCGAGAACTGATAGGGCATCATCGGTCCGTTACACATTGTTGTCGCTACGTGTGTGACCGACGTGTGCCACCATTTATTATCTACATTCATTATGCATTCAGTGCTCATGTTTCGACGGGACTCAGTCTTGGGTCAATTGCATCCGACATCTCGTAACCTATCCGCATGATCCTATCCTCCCTTCACTAAATCTCCCCCCATTTAATCATCCTTCATTCATGCACAGCATGAAATTGATGACGGTTTTCTCTTCTCTGTTTCACTTTTCCCTAGAAAAGTGCAAAACAAGAGCAAAAAGAAACAGGTTTGATAAATTAATTGCCAGCTTGATCGGCGCGAAAACGTTCGCAGAGGGCATCGTGCTAGATTCGCGCCGTCCCATGAATGTGTGTGATAATTTTTATTGTGATAAATGGCAACGGAACCTCTATATGGGACAGACTATCATCGCTGTGCTCTCTGCTCCTCCAACTTTACTCCAATGCTTTATCTGCGACTCTTCGCTGACCTCGAAGTCCAGAAACGGAGTCCATCATTATGCAGCGAACATTCCGTTTTGCGATCGTATGTTACATAATGCACGATGCCGGCGTGCTAAATGAAACCATTTAAATTTCTGTTCAATTTCAAACACGAAGCGCCTAAAGTGAGAACTCAAACGCGCACCCAAACTCAGCGACCAGACTCGGTAGAAGAATGATCCGGCTGCTAGACAATGCCAGAAGACGGAATCGATGAAAGTGTATTTCTTAACGGTCTGCTGACGTTTAGAGCTGTGCTGCCGGAGAGAAAGGGAACGAAATCAGATAAAAATAAACGATTCCCTGGTTACGGCCGGTCGGTGTGGGTTGTTTCTTCGGGACGGGTTAGCAAAGCAGAGTGCGACGGTTTCGAATGGTGTCCATTTCCTGACCTACCCGAACACTTTTGACGACAGTGCGGACGAGGGCTAGAGCAGAAAACTTATAACCGTGATTCTCAATCATCGGATATGCTTGGCTAAATAGGATTTCTCATTTATCTGCAATAATTAATGGATAATAGGAAAGGATATGGAACGAATAATATTAGACGCAAAAGCATGATGATACGTGGCTCTAATTCACTCAATTTAATTTAACTATTTACTATTTATTTTTTATTTTAATTTACTATTAACTTACGTACCAAAAAGATTTTTTTTAAACATGGGTTGTGCAACATTTTATGCAAACACTGAAAATTTAGATATTTTTTTACTACTTGAACAACATGATTTCGAGGGTGACTAGTCCTCCGAAAGGTTTGTCAAAGGAGATGTTTTGAGTAAGAGAGATTGCTTGTTTGCGATTCCTTACACGAGGTCCTTCAGATGAGGTCCCATTTAAGATATTTGGCGACAAGGTGTTTACAGCGTAGTCAAAAATTTGAGGCCCCTTGAAGGAATTAAATCGGATTCCCCTTTGAAAAGATCCCTCTACAAGCGAGATCCGGTGGAGTTCCTACACCCATGGTTAAAGCCGCTGTATATAGTTAATTAAAAGTCAACGTATAAAGTTTATAACGGACGAAATTGTGTTCAATTTCTACATGCAGGAAGGAACTACATTTTTTTTTTAATTTGAAATCCATTCAAACGTCTTACGTCGCGTCGAGAGAGATGACAATAGCGCTGAAATAGAAACAGAAAAGCTCACGTTGATGCTTTAAGCTCGATGGACATAAGCTTTAAGCTTTGAAGCTCACCCAAGACACAAAATTACCGGTTTTATCATCAATCTCCCTGTAAAATAATGTGTCTTTTGCAATCAGAATATTTAGTTGCAATTAAGCAAACTATTTTGAGAATAATGACAACAAAAATTATAACCAAATTTGTTTTTAAATGTTAAAAATAAAAATGAATAGTAATTCAAAAAATTTTTTTGAAATTATTGAAAACTATTATAAATTGAAGAAAAAGAAATTTTAATTTATATACTAAAAAGCTTCAAGTTTAAAAAAAAAAGACTATATTTTTTATTAGTTCCTAAGAAAGACAAATTCTTACACACTTAAAGACTACTATCTTGTCTTGAAAAAATACTATGAAACCAATTAAATGAAAAAACCCGTTTTAAACAACCGTACACACCGTTCTGATGAATTGAAGCGTTGAAGAGCGTACCTAACGTACAGACTCACTGTTCTTGGTAGCAGCAATAAATGGGTTCCAAATAAATACTATAAACGAAGATTACAACCCAGAGGATTGTCCTTCTGGGCTTTCCACTTTTTAATTTGTTTCGAACTACATGGGATTTCGTAGTATTTAGTGGCTGAATTAAATTTTATTGTTCATTGACCTTGAGTAGATGATCTTTTTGTTTTGCTTTACTTACCTTCAATAGCTAAATTTGGTGATCTTATTCAAAATTTCAGACATGAAAATGTGATAACAAGCGCTTTTATACAATGCAAAACTAGCAATACAGAATAACAGTTAAGATAATTACGAATATATTTTTATTTTTCCCTACTTAATTGCGTGACATAAATTACCATTTATTTCTTATTTATCGTCTCTTCTGCTACTATATTTACATCCAATCAACCATTCCATTGGGACCTCTATTATGCTTAATTGAACGAATTCTTTCAAATATATTTAACTGTTCGTTTCATTTTTCGTTCCACCATCCATCATTTGATCCAAATTTAAATCCAACCCCGCTGATCGTACATTCTTAGTGTCACCTCCAGCCGCCGGTAGTAGTCCTCCTCCACCAGATTATCGTTGAAAAACAGTGCCGCGTCCTGTTCGCTCTGGTCCGGGATCGATTCTTTGCGCGCCAACACAACACGCAGCATCGAGACGATGTGATACAGCTCGTACGGAGCCACCCGATCGATCTCCTCCCGAAAGCTGCAAATGGTCGTTGGCCAAGAAAAGAAAAATTAATTTAGAAAAATAGAATGTCCCACCCACCAAGTTTGTCAGCGGTCATGCGTGCCGATAATTAATTGCTTTCGTTTTCGCCCGCCGACAAACAAGAGGCCTGCCCTGGGAGGCAAAAAAAAACACTTTTGGGCAAACAGCGGAAACCTAATGCGTTCGATCCCAATCTAAAAAAGCACACACAAACAGGCTCACCTTTCGAGTGTCAAGTCCCCTGGGTTGGGAAACTGCAGCCGTGCCATGTTTGCGGCCAGCTGCTGGAAGTAATACTCGAAGTAGCTGTCCAGCTGCGTTTCCAGCTCCGGATCGTTGACGCTGGTGATGATGAAGAAAATAACGTCCCGTACGAGTGAGTCCATTTGAATCAGCTGGAAGTCGACAAACTTCAAGCTGCACGGTGTCTTCCCGTCCGTATCTGTTGAAATGGGTTCGCAAAAGCAGGGAAGTAAAAATAGCACCGAAAAGGACACTCGCGTTGTTAGTTTTATGATTTTGATAGGGGCGACAGTATCTTAACGGCTAGGCCATTTCGTCGACCATCCGTTCCGACAGGGAATTGGAAAAGCACATTACCATATTTGATCATCATGTTGTTCACCCACAGGTCGTTGTGCAGCATCGTACAGTAGACGGTCAGCTGGTCCGAGATAAGCTGCGCCTGGCGTCGATGGCACTCATTTATCTTGGCGTAGGCCCGGTCGGCTAACCCTCGCTCCACGCCGGTCCGCACAATATCCTGCCGAAACACATCCATCATCTGTCGCAGCGTCTCCGGACTCAGGCCCGCATCGATATCAATCTTAACGAGGTACTTATGGATGCCCGCCTCGAACACTTCCGGTTTCAGGTAGCGCAGCGCTATCGGAATCGCATGGAACAGGGCCAGCTTCTGTTAAAATGGGAAACGGTGTGAAACAAAGACCCACTTGACGGAGCCAATCATATGCAGCCACGCTTCTTGTGACGCTTACCTGCAGCACGTACCGGGCCAGCTCTCGATTGAACCCTTGGCGACGGTCGGCCGTAACGTATCCGGCCAGCTTTAAGTTCTCGAACAACATCACACCGTCCTGGTCCACCTTTTCCACCGATGGGTCAAGCGATACGCGGGCGTTGTAACAGCGGCAGAACACATCGATCAGCTCATCCTTCCCATCGTAGCCTTGTTCGCGCTGTAGGGCCAAGAGTGTGGGCACGATCTTCAGATAGACGGCGGCTTCCTTCACGAAGGTTGTGTCGATTTGAAAGATCTCCAAGAATTCTTCGCTGCTCGGCCGCATCTTTGCTACGAGATGCAGTAATTCGACGTCCGTATCTGTTGCATCCTGTTGAAGCAAGACGTGAATAGGAGGAAAATATTTTTCAAACCACGTAGTTGGACTGTCTATTGAGGAAAGATCCACCAGGGACTAAAACCCCGGTCGTGTCTTGTAAAGATCGGCGCTGTTACCAAAGGACCGCCAGGACAATATTGGGCTTATTCCAAACAATACTCAAATATGCAAATGTTTAAAAGGTAATCTCATATATTGACGGAAGTAATCAGTACTTTACAGCCGATATCTTCAAGCATGAACAGCGGTCGGGTGTGGAAAATTTATTCTCTATTGTTTCGTCCGATTGGTAAGGCAAGAACTTTAGGGTTGTTCTACGATTAACACGAGAAAACAAAGATATCCTTTACCTAAGACAATGTTTATCCAAACTCTCCTCCAAAGTACTCGTGATATCTTTACCGCAACATTGCTATCTGGATGAACTTACGCTGCTTTAACTAAATCCTCAACGGTGCTTTTGTTGACGCAGGGCTTGACATATGCTAAACTACAATCTTTAAACACGAATAGTACGAACGACTGGAGGCTTCATTGGTGTTGTAAAGATGTGCTATGAGATATGATTACAAAGGAGGGACAACGCTGTGATGGCTGGAATCGGAAAAATCAAGTTTTTTTCCGGCAACACGGAAGGGCCTGCCGTTTGTTTGGTTTGTCATACCTTTTCCTCAATTCTAGCGATGTGTCCCAATTGGGTATATTAGTTTGAATATATTTAAATGCTCTAAATGCTCCAAAAAGTTATATTTTCTGGCACAGGTGATGCTGGTCAAGTCTGTGGAATCTGACTTGTTGTTAATTGTCCAGCGAGTGTAATTTATAATTTATAAGCAATTTGAGATTTGCAATATTTTTTAGCTTCTGCAGTAAGATGGGGATAAATGCTATTCTCCCAAAAGAGTTCTTAAAGTGTAAAATTTAGTAGACACTTCATGAGGAGACTCTACGGACACCGAGAGAAGGCTTATCTTTCTGAACCCATAAGTCACAAGGGCCACAAAAATCTTTTGAACGGTGAAGAAGATCATGGATAAAATAGATATTGTTAGATGGATAGAAAACTCGCTGCTCGTGTCTAAGACGAAGCTGGTCAAGTGGTAATCATCCTAAATGTGCGGCTTACGGTGATTTTCTGATTAGTGATCAATAGACTTTTCATCGAGAGAACCTACCGGACGACTAAATCCTTTTTATGTTTTAACCAAAATTCTAGAAAAAATCCATTTTCTTTTTAATACATAAGATGCTGTATTGCTGTACGAATTCACGCTTGTTTTTACGCTAGCATACGCTAGAAGAAAACTAAAAATTAAATCGTACTTAAAGGTTGTGCAGCTTGTTATCATTCAATTTGAAGTAACAAGCTTATCGACAAAATATTCAAAAATATGAAGAATCGCAAAGATTACTCTACGCTACTCAGGACTTCAGTTTCCCAGAAAGCGGAAAACTTAAAGAAACATATCCAATCGCCTGGACCATCATCAACGAAGACCGAAAAGGGCACACAAACATCTTTAAAGTAGCTTTTGAAAAGGCAAACGGGCCCAACCAACAACAAAAAAGCTCCATTTGCATCAACTGAAGCATCACATTTTTACGGAGACGAACGACCGTAAACGGTGCAGTTGAAGGAATATGAACAACGACACAGAAAAAAAGGAAACTGAGAAAAAATGCTTTCAATAAATCACTTCGACACTCGGTACAAAGTGTAAGTGAAGTTACCGCTTGGGGCTAACTGGTGGGCGTGCTGGCTGTCTTGCTATAAGCAGCTGTTTCCGGTCATTTCCTACGGTAGCAGTCAAGCAGTGAGAAACGAAAAATAAAGGAACTTCCCAATTTTGATTGGTACAGTTCGAGTCTGACCTGCTTTTTCGTTCTGTTACCGTTTTTTTTCACCTATTACTCGATTTTTCCACTTATTTATCGCACCCAAACCTGAGACGGATCGCACCGCAGATAGGCAGATTCAATCCGAATTGGGCAGGATGGAATTTCGGCAGGTCAAAAATTTAATGAAAAAACACTACCACGTGCCACATGTCCAGCGGGAAGGGCTGTTAAGAGCTGATCTTACGGCAACATAATGGCAGAAAAAAGCGATGATGGCTGCCCTGAAGGAAGGACTTTTGAAATATGTACATGTTCGTGCAAGGAAAAGATGCACAAAGAGGGAGAGAAAATAATCATGCTGTTGTTATTTTTGCACTCTTCTCGATGTAGGAGGTTACGGTCTGTTGTTACTTTTTTTTTTTTGTTGCTCCGCACGAAGGACGCATACCAACTAGCATTCCGTGAAAAGCGTTTTAAATATCCGAACGCGAAACGAAATTCCGCGAAAAATGTGTTGGCTCGCAGCATCAAGTTTGATTCCGGTGAATCATTAAACAATCCGTCAATTAGTATGAAAATAATTAAGTGTACTTCTGGTTTGAGGTAGCAAGACAGCGGTTCGCCGAAAAATGGCGCCAAATAAAATGGCACAGGCTGTGGGAAAAACTTTGTCCGTATTTAACTTCTCCTTCAAAAATAAATAAACACTTGCAATAGAAAATCTATTTCGTAGTACAACACAATGCACCACACTGTTGTACAGCTCCCACAAACACTCTCTTACACGCAACAGACACAACAAGACGTATACGACTCGAACCACCTTGCGCCTTCGGACGAAAATGTTTTCCGGCCCATTAGCACGTGGTTGGAAGGAAATGTTTTTCTCTCTTTCTCTCTCTTTGCTTCAGTTCCTCCAATCGTCGTCACGTCATTATCACGAGTGAAACGTGCTTTCTATTTTTCCGTCCAAGAAAGAAGAATGGAAAATAAATCAGAAAACCAGAAAACAGCCCTTTTGCAGGTCGCTCCCCTTTCAAGGTTAGGAGCGGTTGCTACCAGTAGAATCACAAAGACAGGGAAAGATAAAAAACACATGGTCTTTCGAAATACTTTCCGATGGATAAGAGAGCCCCGGGGGAAAGGGATATAATTGGGAAGAGCGATAAATCATCTTTCATGGCACGCATTCACCTGTTGCCTGTTTAGTCGGGACAGAAAAAGTTTTTCCCTTCCTTTCGGGTTGAAATATTGTTTCGCTGCAATTTTCACGCCTTTCTTAATGAAGCAACACGTGAAACATCGAGATTCCGAAGCAGGAAAAAAACGTAACGGATTACGTCTTTAAATAACATTATATGTCCATTTGAATGGCGTTTACAAGCCACCTCCCCCCCCCCCCCCTCCCCCATCACCATCGCCACCCAAAGGCGTGTTTATCTCCTGCTTAGCCATATCTCGCTTCTTGATTTCATGAAGATGCTGCTGTATCGATGTTCAATGTCTTTGTGTTTGACGCACGCACTGGCTCCCGTCTGGATTTGGTATCCATTTGTCAAAATTTTAACGCAAGGTATTGATCAATGCCAATTAAAGATAACAAAACATGAAACATCACTCTTCGATCCGACTACTTTATCATTCCATTTGCCGCTTTGTGATGAAAGCAAGTAAACGTGTCGGTGAATTTCAAGGACTTCGTCGAGAAATCCGATAAAATCCAGAATCCTTCTTCACAAGTGAAAGACGCAATCATAAGCACCCTTGAGATGGCGAGAAATCTAATAGAATGTACATAAGTAGATACACATTCACACGCCATTCATACAAGGAGAATCTAGCGTACCAGCTAGACTAGATGGATGTGACACTGAAATTGCAATCGATAGTTCGATTCCAAAGATACGATGGCGTGGTATAAATTATACGGTCATAGTATTTTTATACGTTCAACAATAAACCTTCTGTCTTGCGATCGAAATCGGGAGTGAAAAATGAACCATGGCCACATATCAGCAACAAGCGAGCAGCGAGAGCTCAACAGTTTGCCCGTTTTTTTTTTTTTTTCAAACCAACATAAACCAACAACGCTTCTGATTCTGTCAGCACTGCCATGTATGTAGGTACGTGCCTTGCTGCCACTTTTCTAGAGCATACGGCATCAGCAACAGGAGACGACATCATTTATCTTCGACACAACTGATGCCCCTTTATTCCTCTTCCATTCCCCTGTCCCGAATAGGAGCAAAAGCGCGCAAAGAGCTTTTTTGATGCCGAGAGGATTTAATTTACAATTTATGGGGCCAACCCATTCCGATGACACAACACACCGAGGCTACGGTTACGACTTTACGGAGGGGGTGATGATTTTTGCTTTTCCTATCACATGCTTTAACCCGACACCCAGCATTATGGTGTGGTGGCACAGTAAAAATGGAGGGACGAATACGTGTGTGGGTGTGTGTGTGATTCGTTGTAACCACTTTCTTGCGTCACGAGAAACTCTGCACACGATGTTGAAGATGTTAGGGAAGGATGGTTTTAATTCGATTAACCATTCACTCTTGATAACCACTTAACAGCTCACTGGAACTAGGGGAAACGAGTGTTCTAGCTTTGCTATGAAATTACTCATTTTTTGCGATGCTTTCCGATTGTTTGAATCTAGTGAAGATTGTCCATTCGAGCACACTAATTGGTATGGCAGTTTTCTTACGAACAGCTGCAGAAATAGAGTGACAGAGCTCGCCTATGCACTCATCTGAAACCTACCAGGCGCCTCCATCACATTCACCACGTGGTGGTGTTTCTTCCGATCGTTTCCTTAGGGGACGAATTTTTGTTATGATTAATATGTACTCATTGACTTGGTCGTCTTCTTTTCTGCTGAAGTTTACATCGTTACTCATGTACGCTGCTTTCCACTTTTCTACAGAAACACTCATGGAGCAAGGGAGTTATTGGTGAGGGACCAGGCGCCTCCATTCATTTCCAGTTGATTAATTTACTCCTCGTCCAGCATTAACTAAGAGGATCTTAAGCACACTTACAGCCCACACACACACACACACGCACACAATCAAGATGTCATCGATGTCAGAGAACGGAAATAACTACACTTTCAGGCGACAGTGTGGGCAATCACCTTGCCAGACATTTAGCAGGCAGCATCGTTTACCTTCTGCTCGGTGAGTTCCGCGGTTGATGTTGGTGAAGCAGGGCGCGTTGTTGTACGCACCGTAACGGCCAGCATCGTGCTACCGTAGTTGTCTCCGGGTGCGGTAAGAAACTCCGACTCGTAACCAAGCACACGCGTGCCCTCGGGCAGGACCGTTGCTAGCAAACCGTCCAGATCGCGAATCGGTGGCGGTGGAATGGACGGCATCGTTTTGGGGTGTAAATCTGGCGCTTCGTCAGCCGAAAACCAAAACCAATTCTAAGCCACAAGTAATGGTGCACGCGTGACTGGAAGATAACGCTAGCGGGAAGCACGCGCGCGCCCGGTTTCAAGCTAACGCGATTACGCGGCGTTATTTTTATTGTGCCTTCGCTAAAAACGATTCGAAACGTTCGGAACTCGAACCGTGTATGTGTACTCGAGCAAGATTGCTATCGGACCAAACGGGTCGAGATGTGCGAAACGACTGATGCTTTGCTCGACGGTTCACCGTCACAGAGTTCACCCACGGGTCGGCGTCTAAACAAGTGACGATGGAATACGACCGAGCCCGTACCGAGAGTTCATGGGATGCGCGACTCCGAGGCGTCCGAAACAAGCGCGAAACACAGTCGTGGGTGCACAATTCCGTCAACGATTGCATGGAGCAGCAGCATGTGCATGTGGGAAAGAGCGCGCCAAAACTGATCTTGATGGCGGACTGTTGATTAAGTAAGGGGCGAATTATTTTATTAATTTAAATTCTAGAAAGCGCATGGGTTGTAATGCATTTAGTTATGATAGAAAATGAATTTAAGGAGAGATATAAAATATTTACAATCCTCAATTGAACTTAAATACCTTCCTAAGTAAGACATCAATTTGGATAACATTAGCCGTCTTATCTCGCAAAGATTTTTAAAATCATAGCCGCTTACTATACTTGTGAATCAGTTGCACAGATGATGCTCGCTTATAATGCACTGGGATTCAAAGTTGATTGAAATAATTATTCGTTTAAGATAATCTTTTTGAGGAACCTTTCAACAAGTCTATATTTTTCTTTGTCTTAAGGACATTCATCGACATTTGAGCTAAATTTCTGGGATGGCTTTTCTAAAAAAAAATATTTTAAAAAACTTAGTAAACTTTATAATGTGCCTTATTTTGGAAAGCTATCCACATTACAATATTTTAAAAATAGTTTATTAGCAATGGAAGTGACGTAAAATAAGTACCAATTTTTTTTGTCAACCCAAAAAAAAGGCGCATTTAAACAATGTGCCATTTAAACCAAATCGTTAACGCTCCACAGTGATAATAGCTCTCAGGAGCACCATAAGCAAATTTGACCATACTTAAGATAAGCTACAATGGGATTGCTTTCTTTTGCTCTTTTTCCACCTTTTCTACCTCTAGCTGCATGGCAAAAAGTCACTCCCACAATGAGGAAGGAGAATTTTACCACCAAAAATCATCATCGATAACAAAACCTGCCACAATTTTAGTACCTCTCTTGAGACCGAACTTTGATACAATGTGCGCAGTGCAGTCAAGGTGTAAACGAGTTTTAACTGATCGGATCGGCTGCACTTTAAACACCGGGCGAAAAAATAGGCGTAAAAGGTGAATGAATTTAAAATTCGCACCAACAGGGCCGTTGATTGTTTTTTATCAAAAAATGCTCAAGATTGATAACAGCAGTATGATAACTCAGGTAAGAGATAATGAAGGTCAAAAAGCGGTAAGCAAGCGTACACCGTACACCGAACGGCGGGAAAACCAATATATATTCACCGTTTAAATAAACCCTCAGTGAACATAGGACCATTGCTCAGTGAGGTTATGTTTGCACACTGGCGTTTTTTTGTAGCGCTTCTACTGCTGGATATTAAACGGTATCGTCGGTGACCCTTTTCCTCTTCACATTCGTCACACGTACACCCGCAATCACACAAATGCAGTATCGTCTACACTCGACGATGTCTGCATGCAACGGTTCAACACGTAAGAGGACCACATGTCACTGCCACGGACAAACACATCCGCTCGACTATGACCTTGGCCTTTTTTCCAACCGTGGAGTTGTTGGTGGTAATTTTCGAATCAAAACTGGACCTACCACACACTGTACCTCCCGGTCAATTGTTTTGGGGTGGAAGTTCTTGAGTGTACAGTACAATTGACCGTAAAAAATGTGCTTAAACGGTTAGGATTTATTTTTGCTTAAATTATATTACTTAAACTATGCGTTAAATTATACTTTCACTATTTATCTTATCCACGTTAAATAAAACATCATTGTTCGTACAGATATAACTCTAAAGGCAAACATAATTGGACGTTATAAACGGCTGCTTGCTCTACCTCTTTGATTTATTTCAATTGTCCACCCTTAAACAGCTTCCCCCAAAGTACTCTCCAGTTCCGTGTTGCAGCGTTCGATTGATCCACTAAATTACGGTTGAGCAGTGTACCTAATGAAATGGGACAGTCCAAAGCAACGGTTGCCGCGATTGGCGCGGACCGCACGTCACATTGCCAATTTGCCAATTTCATCCCATCACGGATGTAACGAAAGGCGGGAGCCGTTGAGCAATCGCGCTCAGCTCGAACCACGATGGGTAATCATGATTTCTTTATTTATAGGATAATGTGGCCCGAAACTGTGGCCCAAAACTGCTTCACCAACGATGACTTTCGTGTTTGTGTTTCAGCCTTTCAGTTTGGGCGAGACGGACGGTGGTTTGCCGAGGTATCCGGCACTTCCGGTAAATCTGACGTCTTGTGGGAAGTTGTTTGCTGTCGCCCAGGATAGTGATAGAGAGAGAGAGAGAGGGGCAGAAAGTCAATTGTCCAACCGTAACTGTGAAGGTTGGCAGCAATATTCGGGCAAGGGCGAGGTAAATTGATTTATCATTATCTCTAAAACAGGGCATCAAAAACGTTATAAGTTGATAAATATGACCACTTATCATAAGAAGTTAAAGACATCAAATAAAATCAACTAAAAAACTATCGATAAAAGTGTTTAATTTAATGAGAATGATAATATTTAACTTCTCGTTACCAAACACCGAAAATCACACACCGTTATCGTATTTTCGTAGCTGAAGTAATTGACACTAATCCGCTTGAGGTCGCGAACCCTCTCCGCGCATGTCTGTTCCTCCTCTCCGCAAAGCGTACGTACCGGAGTCGTGGTCGAATTTTTCTCATCTTTCTTCCCCGAACAGAACGCCATTAATGTGGTCCATTTCGTCACTAAGCTGCGCCAAACCGCGCAAACCGCGTTCGCGCCACCACAAAGGAATGCTAAAAGCAAACAATAATCCTCCAACTCCGGAAGCTTTTTCTGTGCAACTGAAGCCGAGAGGCCTGGCAGGAAGCTCGCCAAAAACCAAACATGAAATTTTAATTAATGCTACACCGTTTTTAGTTACAAAACTATGCCTAAACGAGCGAACCACAATCGGGTTCCAATTTTGGCCAAGCGAAGGTATCTTAAATGACCATCTAAGAGGCGAAAGTTTTAATTACACGGTGACAGAAGCCACGAAGCCACAAAATGGGGCCACGATGCTCGAAACGAGTTGATTTAACGTGGCAAATCTCCTATCCCAAGCGACTGTACTAGGATGAGGCTATACGCTCAGGAAAACAATTATTCGATTACTGTTGACGGTTGTTTTTCCAAGTGCCAATTTCTTGTCCCCGCTAGCAGGCCTAGGATTTTCCGTGGAAAAACGGCAACACGGGAACTGAAGGTGTTATTTAATTTCTCTCTCCACTTAATGATTAGTGTTTGGTCGGGGGTTGGCTGCGGTAGCTTCCTTCACATCCCGCACCGAACGCAATAAAAAGCCTGAGGTGAAGCGTCTGGAACAGGTCACCCGCTGAATGTGGGAAGGGAAGCGGCTATCTAAATACTGGGCTCGCAATGTATGCCGGGAAGGGGTTCGAGTCTTATGCTGTTGGATCAAATTAGTTGGTCTATTACCGGCGGCGACGGTGTGGTCCGTCTTTCGTGCCGGGACGATGCGACTGCTGCTGCTGCTGTCACTGTTAGCATACCAGTGCCCTAAAGACATAAGATGAGAAAGCGTGCTAGACATATCGCCGCAATGAATGGTGGATGGCTAACAGATTTTAATCATCGTGCCGTCCGTTTTGTTACCGGCGCCGTCCTTGGGAGACGGTTGAAAGGATAAGCGGGCAGCAAAACCTGTGTGTGTAATGACGTGTGGTGGTGGGAATGTCTAATGAAAGCCCGATGGAGGATACCCTCGACGGAGGGGTGGAATCATGTGGAGTGGAAAAGTTTCATTTGCACTGGTTACGGTACATGTGGTCACGTATGGATGATTGTCACCGTGTGGACGTGATGGTGATGTAATTGATGCATGAGGTCAACCCTCCATGATCAATCCCTCAGATGATGGGAAACAGGATGGATGCACTTACGCATGCAACGAGCATGTCCGGGAAAGCTTATTTGCCATGTGCACAGATGCGTCACCCGGCGTGGCCGGTTAATGATGGTAAGTAACGAGGATACGGATACATACGAGATTTATGAATATTATTCATTGTGATTTTATGCATTGAATGACTATAGATCATAGCTGTCATGGAGGTAGCGCATCCAAGTAACCTGATTAATCTTTTCACACGACATTTCCCATACGGACAGGCAGCTTCGTGGAGGTTTTAACGGGCACACCGCACATCGTAACAATGTCGCGATGTAAGTTAAGCAAAACCGTATCCTTTCCAACACCAACCCGCCACGAGTGGTCCAAGACGTATTTGGCACGTCCCAAGGACCATCTCATTGCCCATCCTGACAGTCAACTGAAGCAACCATTCCGTCCGTCGTACGATAAGGTAAGTGAAGAGTGAAAATGTGGCCACATTCGACCCACGTCCCAATGGATCAACACATCTTTCCCTCAACAGGATGCCGATCCAACGATGGACTGTTTGCTCGAATGGTCCTACGCCCGTATTTGGCAGGCTGAGGCACAAAATTACCGCTTCAATCGAACCGTTACCGAGCGGGAAAAGTCGACCAAGAAGAAATTTCCCGTCTACTCCGACCGTAAACCGAAAACGGCCGTCATGCCCAAGGAACGCTTTACGATGAAACGGTTCCAGAATGTGTCGGCGAAGGTTGATACGGGCCGTGCAAGCAGTGTCCCACTGTGCCCATTAAGTACCTGCTGAAGCTGGTGCTGCTGGTTAATTGTGGTGTACGCCCGCCAATCACAACTTTACCCACGTGCCCATAAAACAACGTGCATCGCTGTGGAAATTGCCCGAAGAAATCCTCTCCTCTCTCGCTCTCAATTCATTTTCTCTTTCTCTCAAAATTGTTCCGATTGCTCCGGAAGAGCGCTCTGATTCATCTAGTAAACACATGTGCTTTTCGTCGTCGTCCCTTCAGTTAGTGTGAGTGAAACACCATTACCTGCAGCTGTCAAAATGTCCTTCCTTCGCTACACAACGGGTTTACACTCACACACAATGCGTTCGAAAAGGATAGAAAGCACGTGGGGAAAATAAAGAACAAACAAACGTGTGAAAACGTAAAAAAGGCCACATTGGTTCTGTGGCCCAGTTCTTCCAGCTCGAGTTTTCTGTTTTGTGCATCTTTTTGTCAGCTCCATGTAATAGCCCTGTAGGGTGTTTTGTTTGCTTTTAAAGTTAAGCTTTTGTGCAACAGATTCATGCAGCGGTTTTTGTAAGGCTGGCCAACTTAAACGAAGGGACCTGTGTTCTGTGCTGTGCATCTGGACCATCAGCCATCGTTCAGCAGCAACACGAGTTTGGTTACGTACCGTATTTCCACCTTCCAAGCCTTGTATTACACCATCCCCAACGCGGTTCGTTGCATTTGCGTCACCAGCTTCCGGATGGCAAAGTTACGCAGCATCTTCAAGTAAGCTAGCAGTAACATTACGAAGAGATAAGTTAGATGTCGATTACAAGGAATTACATTGTGCTTCTCTTGTTGTGCCAGAAAACACCTGATCCCTAATCTGGAGCGCAAATGTCGCCTGTGCCTGTCGGATAAGGAAATCGTACAGTCAATATTTCAGTCGGAAAACAGTAAGGAAACGACCGACACGCTTGTGGAGAAAATATTCGAATGTACCGCAATTATGGTTAGCCCTTCAACAATGCGTGCCTGAAAGTGTTTCTTGACAATAATATAATTCCCGATTTGTAGCTCTCCAAAGATTACGACTTTCCGTCACCCATATGCGAGGACTGTGCGTTAAAGTTGGACGAGTTCTTGCTTTTCCGGACGAAATGTTTGCGTAGTAACGAGATTTATCGTTTCAATCGGCTTCACAAGCAACGGTTGCTCTTCACTAGGAAACCGCCACCGTTGCACGAGGACGGTGCTGCTGGCGATAAACCGGATACAGAATCGACTGCATCGACGGATGAACCGGAGGCTGGTGGGGTTTGTAATGCCGAGGAAGCGGTGGTTCCTCTAGCTTACCCAGTTCCCACGGTCGTTATTGCTGAGGCAAGTGCATCGAGTAGCTCCGAGCAAAGTCGCACGGTTATAGAGACGGAACAGCATGGAACTGATGTGACAGAGATGGAATCTGCGATGGCAAACGGTGTAGAGGAGGAACCAGAAGAGGCTTTATCATCCATGCAACGCCAACCGGATACAGATACGGAATGTAATGGCAATCATCGAGGATCCTCCTCGGGGATTGATGAACCAGACGATGAGCGTATTCCGAAGTGGAAAGCACCGCCTGATCCGGACGATAGTGAAAGCACTGGTAGACTTTCTCCCGCACCTGTGGTACTTCTCGTGGATGAAACGGACAGTAAGTATGCTGGCTATTGATTGATCGGCCAGCTTTACTGTGCTGGGTTTTTTAGTTTCGATAGTTCGCGACAAAACGGCAAACTTTATAGCAGAAGAAACTTGTTGAGGACTTCGCCAACTTAGAAAAAAAGCAAGGATCCATGCCGATGTCAAGAATGCTGTAAAAAACATGACTTTCTAGCAATGTAAAGTTTTTTGGTGGATTTATCGTAGATTTTCTATGTCCCTCATTAAATATGTGTACTTGTCGATGCACATAGGCAGTACCGGGAGTCAAATAGTAAGCCATTCGATGGCCGGCGTGTCCTTAGAAGGTTTTTAAGCCAAGAAGAGAGAGAGACTTGTTGATGCAACTGATGATCCAAGAATAGTTTTCGTTACCTAGAAGCCTTTCCGAGCAAAGCTGTGGTTGATTTCCCACTACTCTTTTTTAAAAACTAATGTCTGTTTTGCTCAGAATCTTCCAAATTACTTAGCCAACGTCTTCTGCATGAAAGTACCAAGGCATACCGTCATCTTTATTTGTTACTGCAATTTGACACTCTTAACCTCCATTTGTTTTACCTTCTCTAGCTACCGTTAGCGAAGCAGAGGATGGTGAAGAGGTGATACTTCTTCCTGCCGAACTTCTGGATGCTTGCAGTACGGGTGAGGAGCAACAATTCGAAGACATCGGTGGTGTGAAATTTCCAATCGAAACGATCGAACAGTTAGAGCAGCTGGAACGATTGGTCCGATCGTGCGATACTGCAAGGGAACGCTATGTAAGTTCTGTGGACTAAAGACAATGTATAAATTCTAAGCTTGACGGTCACTATAAATTCTAGATAAACATCCTCCGGCGGTTGAAAACACACGATACCTCGCTCAGTGACACATATCAACGGTTGTTCGCGGATAGGCTGCTGATCCACTATAACTATGATGGCATCTCGCCCAAGTACAACAAGCGACCACTAAAAACGTTGTTACTATTCACCGAATGTATGGCTGGTAAGTGTAGCGTCGTAGATCTTAGTAAGGGCAGTGATCGAAGGACTATTAAATCGTTTCCCTCTGTATGCTAGTGGCCTGGGAGGACCATATGGATGTCGGTAGGATAAGAGAAGCTGTAATAGAGGCTGTGAGAAAATCCCATAATCGTTACAATCAGTACAACCATCGTAAGGTAAGAGAAACATCAGCGCTTTCCCTTTAATGATACAAATTGAGCTGATTAGTTTTATTTTTCCTATGCAACATTCAAAGCGCGCCAGGTAAGAAAACTACTAATAATAAGGTACAAGATTTCCACCTATTACTGATGTATTTTTTAAACTGTCTTCTATCACCAAATTATAGCTACGAATGGTTATAGCTGGAGATCCCCCATTGAAAAGTGATTGGCCCATCGATGGCCAGAAGGATGGTAAAGCAACAACTGCCAGCTTGCGTTTGATCCCAGGAATCGCGAAAGCCCGCAATTAGTTAAGTATTTTATCGAAAAAAAAAAAACCAAAATCAGAACCCGGGAGCTGTTTTTCACAACACTACTGTAGCGACAACACAACAATTTTCTACGACACAAAACACACATAGTTTAGACGAGTAAATAAAAGGTAGCTAGAGCAATGGTAGTGATATCGTAGAAAGGAAGCAGGCAGGTAGATCTCGAGGCACACAAAAAAGCCATAAAAGTTGGTAGTTGAAACTATTTAGTAGACACAAAGTGATGATGAGTGAGAGGACACACTGTTAGTAGTGGTAGTGGTGGAGAGTAGCAATCGAACCAAATTACACCGCGCAATTTGCAGCAGTATTATTAGTAGCTCTATTTAGCATAAACTTCACTAGTGACTAGTGCGTGATACTAAACGTAGACGAAGCAGGTTAGTAGGTCCGTTAGCTTCCCTAGTTCACTAATGTATTCGTAGTGAGAAAATTGAAAAAGTCAAGTGATAGTTAAAAGAAGAATGGTTGCAAACCAACGTCCTGCGAAACGGATCGGATGCCTCATTCTTTGGTAGCGTTGTTAGTGTGTCTCTGTTGATCGGAGTTTGTTTGCCCTCCTTGGGGCCCGAATACTACATTATGGCGTGGTAGAAGTTTTGTTAGTAATTTTCTTATTTTAGTTTTAAAACTTCTGTCCATGATACTTTTTTTATCAAACTCAAATTTATCAGTTAACGGATGATAGAGATCACGTGTGCACGAGAGTTGTTTTAAAGCAAGCGTTATTACGTGTTTGTAAACTATTTTTGTAACCTTTGTATGGACGATTTTGTCCGTATTTTTAATCTAATAATAGTAATAGTAATTATAATGATAGTGCAATACACCACAACACTCCTAAGAATCGAAGGGGACCAGCATAGGACATGATCTCCCCCTACCGCTGTTTCGCTGCCCGCGCATGTTCGCCTACTTACAATTAAAAAAAAACCCAAACAACTGTTACAATAATATAATGATAAACACACTACAGTGACAAAACGATCAGCAAAACTGCGTACTCTTCCTCCTTATTGCCTTGCGTAAGGTAAAGCAATATCGCTCTACATGGGATCGATCGAATGCGAACGTTGGATGTGAACAACAATGGCTGTGTAGTATCCCTTTATCGAGTGTCGATGGGCGAGAGAATGGACACTACTTTCCCTTCTTTGATACGTATGAATCCTTCTTCGCGTGCACAGATCGGCTTGTGCAAGAGAACAACACAGTTGATAGCAACACTTAAGCGTTTGTGTGCACGATTGGCCAGCAAAAGACACACGTGTGGTTTGACTATATATATAGATGCAAGGTGCGTGAAAATATTAGCAACAAATGAATAAAACACTTAAAAATCTTCCGGAAAAAAGAAACCGATGAAACAAGGTATTCTTCTTCCTTATTCTTCCATTGCACGTTGGGAATTTGGTGAGATGGAACTAGGAAATATTCAAACTCTAGTATCCTTATCCTAGCTAATTTCTGAAAACGAACTGAAAACTGATTTAATTTTCAAAATATTTTTGCTTTATTACAAAAAAATATATATGTATTTGTGAATATTAGACAATGATAACTTTATTGATTTATGTGGTACACCAGGTACCAGGCGCCTCCTTTTTTATGCATTACAACCTATAAAGCTCTTGGCCCAACATTTGATATTAAGCTTGATAACTTCGTAACAAACGACGTATTCATTCATGTAAGCATACAGCAAAAAGGTTTATAAAAATTGGTAATTCAATGTACTTACCTACTTATCCACCACTCCGGCAAAAGTCCTTGGTATCTGGCTTCACGATGCTTCTTCGCCATCACTTTGTCTCAGTTTAGAAGTCTACCTGGTCTCTTCTGGCGAAGTAGACATGAAATGATTCCCTTGAACCCCTTCTGTATGTCTTTGGGAGGATCTCTTTCGGGAATTCGGGAAAGTTTCGCTTGTGCCTTCTCTACGGATATTGGTCCCGCACTCCAGCAGTGTCTCTCTACTGCGTCGGAAGTAATAGGGTAAATCGTCGCCGGCTAGTCCCGGGAAAAATGTTAACGCCTGTCATCACAACGCGTTGTCAGAAGATACGCGGATCCACCGATAGGATCCGCTAGTCCTATCGTATTTTTGCCTGGATAGACAAAAATGCCTATCCGTCTGTTCCAAGTAGATACGACGATGTAACACGGAACTGCTTAACATCCTTAAGACACACAGGACGCTTCGCAATGACCAGCGGGATGGAATCTTCCTGAAGTACAGCGTTATATAGCGCCGCTGGACGATCCTTCCAATTTCTGTTATTGCTCAAAATATACATAATTTTATTCCACCATTAGTTCCATTTTACCCACCTGTTGGCATTGGGTATCGTTTTGCTATTTTCTTTCGAAAACTAACTGCCGTTAATGGCACATAGTATCTAATATTTGTACGGTTGCAGCAATAGGTGCATTTTGTTTTTATTCTTTCAACGTCACCCAGTTGCCCCCATACCGATTTAAACGATTAATTTCTTTTTTGTAAATTATGGGTACGTGTTTTGCGTGTAAGTGTCTGTATGTGTGATTTCTTAATCAGATTACATATAGGGTCACATTTTCCTTTTTTTGTTTGTTATTTTATACTGACTGACTGACTGTTCTTCCTTGTCCTTGAGAGATGCAGAGGAGTGATGAACCATGCATACATCACAAATAGAAATGTATAAAAAAAACACAGGCATTCCAAGATACATAAACAAAGTAAAAAAAGGATTTACTAACATTGTGAAAGCATTCTTCACGATTAGTTTTTGCATTGCACGCTCAACCATATGTTTCACAGATAAAGAGCAAGATCAGTATGTCCCTCGACGATAAGGTCCTACCTACATACGATCGTTAAGTTTAAATGTGAATCAATAAATCTCGAAAGCTCAGTAACACCCAGTCTGAGTACAAACCACGACTCGACCGTGTTATCAAGACGGTCCGAAAAGATGACCGACAGACGAAAGAATTGTTTAATTGCCGATTCAAACCTACTACAATCGTACAAAAGAATAGCTTAAAATACATCGAAATATTGTTTTATCTTGAGACGGTTACGACGAAATGCCGGACTTGCAACCATATTTATGGCATTTTTTGCTTTGTTTTGGTACAGGAGTTGAGCTTTCATTTCGTTTAAGGATCAAAGGAACGGGCAACGTGTAAGGTAAGATATTTTCAAATAAAACGTATTCAATGTACAATATTTTAAAGCTAAGCGAAATAGTATCACTGTATCAAACATTAGTAACAAAACTGATGTATAAAGTTTTCAAAAAAATGATTTTTGTTGCAGGGTTTTTTTAAGTTCATTACTTTTTGCTTCAGTTTTGTTGCTGTTGTGTGGCTGTATGTGTTTCTTACCAGTACATTTACTAGATTTTCAATGAACAAGGAAGGACGTTTTGTGTTTGAGTCCGTGTCTCGACGACGCACGTGGTCGCTATCCACCACGGACTGCGGGGAAGGTGAGGACTTAATGCTTGGTTGCTACTATATGTATACGCCACATTTAATATCTCCAGCAACTTGTACCGCGCACCGTTTATATATATCCTTAACCGAAATGGAACGAAAAGTTGGAGCTATTACCACCGCCACCGCCCGGGAAACTGCTGAATCCGTAGTCGGTCGGGAAAAAGAACTGCCGGTAGATCTGCTGAGGATCAATGTCAGCTGCAAAAGAGAAGAAAAGTGATTGAATGCGATGTCCCATGTAGAAATGGCCCGAAGGACCATCATCACACAACCTACCGCTATGGTTCATCTCTTCCAGATCATGTCCACTGTCATAGCGCGATTTCTTCATCGGATCGGACAGTACCGTGTACGCTTCGCCCAGTTCCTTAAACTTGCGCTCCTGCTCCTTCTTTTCCTCGTCCGTCGAGTTGGCGTGCCGATCGGGATGGTGCACGAGGGCACGCTTGCGGTACGCCTTCTTAATTTCATCCTCCGTCGCCTGCTTGGTCACGCCGAGTATCTTGTAGTAATCCTTGCGCTTCGACTTCTTCAGCTGAAACTTGGCGTCACGCAGCAAATTCTTCACATCCGACGAACGATCGTTCTTGAGCGCTTTCTCGTAATCTTTGACCGCTTCCTCGAAATTTTCCATGTTGTAGTGCAGTTTGGCACGCTGTAGTAGTGCTTTCATGTACTTTTCATTCAGCGTCAGGGCGCTGGTACAGTCAGTAATGGCTTCGCGCAGATTTCCGAGCTTCGAGTTGACCAGTGAACGGTTGTAGTAGAGCTTGCTGTTGATGTCCTTATTCTGTGGGTCCTGCTCGAGCGCTTCGGTGTACGTGTTCAACGCTTCCCGGTACTTGCCCGCCTTGAACTGCTCGTTACCGGACTCCTTCTTTTCCTTAAGTTGTTTCGCCTTCTGACGCATCGCCTTTGCCTTTTTGTGGTCCGGATCGAGCATCAGTGCTCGCTCGAAGTGTAGCAAACCCTTCTCCAGATTGTCGCTGTAGTAGAAGGTTAGCCCACGGACGTAAATTGCATCCGCGTTGGTGCTGTGCGATTGCATGATCGCGATCGCGATGTTGCACGCCTCCTCAAAACGCTCCAACATTGCTAAACATTCTGCCTTCAGCAGCTTGTTCTGTATGCTGCCGGGTGCAATCTTAATCGCATTATCGCAGTGATACAGACAGGTGCGATAGTCCTGCTTATCGTAGCAGCTGGCCGCTTTCTCGTTCAAATCGCGCAACTGCTTCAGGCTAGCTATTTCCTCCCTTAGTGCAGTGTTGGATGGATCCAGCGTTAGAAACTTTCGGATTGCTTGCTCCGTACCGATCACGTCACCTGATAGAAGGGGGAATGGGGGAATATCCAAAAGGAAACATTTTAAAAATAATTTGATACAATCTTAGCCGAACACTAACCGAGCATTAGAGAACATTTGGCCATCCGGATGTATCCCTTCTCGTACTTTTCATCGATGCTAATGGCCGTCTTCACGTCGTTCAGCGCGGACCGATAGTCACCGAGCATCATGTAGCAGGCGGACCGGTTGCCATAGTAAGCGGCCGTTTCGGGACTCAGGTGTATCGCTTCCGAGTAGAGCCGGAGGGCAGCTTCATACCGTTTCGATTTGTACTCATCATTGCCGGAATTTTTCTTTTCCTCGGCCAACCTACATCAACAAAACAAAGGGAAAGAAAAGAATAAACATTCGCGTTTTATATTTTTCCATTCGCAAAAAAAGGTCACACAGCGGCCTGGTTAACGTAACATTGCCCCGTTTTTTGCGCAATTCAACCTGAAGCTCAGTTATAAATATTCACATCAGCAATAAACGCTCACGGTAAAGGACGGTGGAAGGAACAGGGGTACAGAGGTAGGCGCGGGCATACAATCGAACGATATTTGCGACACCATTTTACTGCCTCAAATAAATGTTATAATTAAAGCAACGTGCAGGGAAACGTTCACTAAATTTTACACTTTGAACTATTTTATTCGACGTAATAATACGGGCGCGCTCACACACACCTTGCGATCGTCACCACTTCCTCCATTGTGAATGATGCACGTATAGGGGGCGAGAGAGCAACAGAACAATGGCGATTGGAGAACGCGACACGAAGAGTTTTTCACTAGCACCGATTCCGTCCCTAGCAGGCTGAGGTGAAAATTGTTTGCTAACAAAAACAATTGTTTTCCCCGCAAATGTTTGGTCGCCCAGAGGGAGAGAAATTGTTTCCAAATAGCAACCAAATTTGCACCACACCACCACCACGAGCACCGTGCAAGGACAGAATGAAAGTGCAATATCGGGGAGGTCGGCGCATGGTTGGTGCGTTTGAAGGAACTGGTTTTGACGTTTGTGACATGTGATGTAAAACTAAATCTTTATTTCAATAATTACCAACAAGGTAATTATTGAAATATGGCAATATGCTTTGAATTTTTATTTATTTCTATTCATATAGGACGGCCAGGCCATATTGCTATTTTTCTACCATAACAAGCGATGGCCACTCCAATTCAGAACTATAACTCCGACCAGCGATCCAATCGGATCCGTTCCTATCTGGCTGTCAAAGTGAAGGATAGCCAGAGAGAAAAAAATATCAGCATAACTTTTGCTCTCCAGCACCATTTGCACTTGTTTTTAGTTGCTTTTCCACGATATATTTCTCATTTCATATTCAAAAATGATACTTTTCAACGTACGAATCCTCAACAAAGAGCGAGAAACGTGCGTAGAATAAGGTACGCTAGTAGGCGACTCGGCTTCTCCATTGGCCTTCGTGTATGTTGATTTCCCGAGGACACTCGAAAGTGAAGTGAGTTTTGTGACCAATATTAGGTGCTACGGCACCGTTTGCCAGTAGGCATCACGGTAACACACACAATGCAAATATGATTAGTTTATGTCGATTCTAACGTACAAAAGTATACAACTCCCGGCGCATCGCTTTCACGGGGCGAATCCGGTGTGTATTATAAAGAGCGTAACAAGTGAATCCAACAATATGTTCTAAATGGCACATTCGTCGCATTAAAGTGATGAACAGGCAACATCACCTCGTGTTCCATCGCTCTCCTTCATTCCTCGCTTCCCTTTCGCTCCCCCTCTGATCCTTACACTGTTTGTGTACACAAATCAGCTGTTTGTGGGGTTTGTTTTGATGTCGGTTTTAATAGAATAACCTCAAAAATTTTAACCATAACCTAAGTTTCCCGATACCAAACAAAAGCGATGATTCGCTGCCGTACACATAAAAGCGCAACATCCCGCGAACCACCCCATAGAAACGCATCGAGCGACAACGCCCTCTGGTGGCGTACGACCCCAACCACTTTATCTCCCACGATGCGTGTGCGCAAGAGTGTGTGTGTGTGTGCGCCCCGTAAAGCTCAGAAGGAACTGTCAGAATTTTATCGTAATGCAAAGGAACGGTGCGCACACCAGCAAAAATTGTGATACCCTTTCGGCACCGTTTTTATTGAGTAATTAATAGCAAAACTGTGCTTTCTGTTTGCAGTGGAAAAAATCGACTGTTTTGTGACAGCACAGTGATGAACCACAACAGCACGATCCCCGTTTGGCAAGTGGCAACAGCCGAGCCGGTTACGCGAGGACAGCCAAATGCTGCCGCCGCCGTCAACCAAAACAATGGTGGACAATTTTCCACGCTAAAATATGTGACCAACGCACGGCAGAATGTGAAAATTATAAGTTTCCCCGGGCAAAGTTCAGGGACCGGCGGCAGTAGCGATGGCACCTTTTTGTACGAAACGACGATCGATAATGGTTCGTATCTGGCAGTGACAAAGGAACCGCAGCAACCACTCGCCCGGCGACCCGCAACAATGTTGAACGATTCCATTCTGCTGCAAACGGCCGACGGTCAGGGCTATTTGGTGGATGAACGATCGATACAGAACATTGATCAGATTCCACCGGAAAATTTAATCTACGTTACATCGCCGGATGCCGAACCGTCGGTCACCGGCCGAACAATGAACCCTTCCTCGACCACTCCTTCCCTACAGTCCGGTGATCAAAACCAGCTCGATTACGTTGATTATGTTCCGTCACCGGACGAGCCGGATCAAGCGCAGCAACCGTCCGAAGCCGAGTACGCGGAAGAGTGTCAAGTGACGGAGGAAATCATTACGGACGATTGGGTCCAATCGCAGGGTGAAGAGTGTGTGCAGGTAACAGTCGACCAGCTTGGCGTAAATACGGCGATCGCGGTGGAGGATGACATTTCGGTCCCGCTCGATCAGGACCAGTACACACTTTCGCGCCCATATCCGTGCGATTTCTGTAGCCGGCGGTTCCGCAAGAAGGCCAGCTTGCAGAACCATCTAATGGCACATTCGAACGATCGGCCGCATGTGTGCTATTTGTGTGGCGCACAGTATGGACGACGAGCCGATCTAATCAACCATCTGAAACAACATGCGTACGCCGATCAGGATGAGTTATCGCTGCGCGGAGGTGATCAGGATGCTGATTGTGCGTACAAGGAACTGTCTGGTACGAAATTGAGGTCATTATTAATCGTGCTTTTTTTTTTAACTCTCCCTATTTCTAGACGAACTCCCGGAACTCGCCAGCACGACGAGTAACATCAAACATCGCATCAGACACTCGAGCGAGGGTGAAGATCTGTATATCCAGAACGCGATGGTGAGCTACAATTTGCAGCCGCCGATGCAGCTCATTTCCACTACCAACTATGGGACGCCTTCTGCCACAACGGTATCTTCCTACGAGCACAGCGAGATGAGCTCGTCCTTTACCAACGGTTTGACGGACACTGATAACCCATATCCAACCGGTTCTTCAGCGGTTGGAGAGAAACGAATTGTAAGGAAGCGTAAACCACCCATAGCGGCACGAACTAAACCGGCCGTATTAACGTCTAAAATAGCCACCACACCACGCGCTGCTAACCGTCAAATCAAAAAGGAACCGGAAGACACTGTAACTACACCAGCGGCGGCCCCACCCCCATTCGACGAACGGAAGCCATTTGTCTGCCAGCAGTGTGGCATCTCGTTTGGCAGGGCAAAAGCGTTGCAGGCCCATTCGCGTACCCATGCGGACAAAACGAAGTACGATTGTGACTATTGCTATGCCCAGTTTTACGAATGGTCGCTGCTTCAGTTGCATATTGATCGTGTGCATTCGTCGGAGCAAGGCAGCAATCGTGAATATCACCACGATTCTGGTGGCGGAGGAACATCCAGCACGGCGGTGGTTTCCAAAAAGCGCTTTAAGTGTGATCAATGCAGCGCTATTTTCTTCCAATCGGATCACATTCTTAGCCATCTCCAGCAGGCACACGGCATTGTGTCGTCCTCGATCGAAGCTACTACAAGCGAAGAGCGTAGTGTGGCCGTAAAGAAGGAGCTGATACAACCGCCCTCTAGCGTGGATTACGGGGAGCTCGAAGATGAAGCTACTACTGATCCGGAAATCGAGGAAGAAGACTACGGCGATCTAGATTACACGATCGAGGAACACTACGAAAATCGTTCTAGCGAGCAGGAAACGGCGGATCACTCGACCGCTCCACTAACTTGCCGCGAATGTGGAGATTCGTTCGAAAGTGGGATGGAATTGTTGGAACACTCCGAATCGCACACAACCCGGTATGAACCGCACGAGTGTCAGCTGTGTGGTGAAAAGTTCTTCGATGAAGCCACCATCAAGAAGCATGTGCAGGATCGCCACCAACACGAACTAACGGCCACATCCTGTGCAATCTGTGGCAAACGGTGCAAAAGTCAAACGACACTGATCAAACACGCTTGGGATCATTCGCGCGAACGGACACACTCCTGCTCACAGTGTGGCAAAACGTTTCACCACATGGCACGGTTGAAGCGGCACATGGACTCACATCGCAACAAGACGGTACGGTGTGAGGTTTGCATGCAAGAATTCCCGGACGGACGTACGCTGATGAATCATCGCCATTCGCACACGAAATCGAACGAATATCCGTGCCATGAGTGTGGCAAAACGTTCGGTTCCCGGTCATCGCAACAGATTCATATGCGAATTCACACCGGAGAACGACCGTACGCGTGTCGCTTTTGTTGGAAAGCTTTTGCGGACGGTGGAACGCTGCGGAAGCATGAGCGAATTCATACCGGCGAAAAGCCGTACGCATGTCCGGTGTGTCCGAAAGCGTTTAATCAGCGAGTGGTGCTGAGGGAACACATCCGGGCACATCATTCGCAAGCTGACTCGAAGCGTGGTTCGGCTAATCAGCCGTATTATTGTAGCGTTTGCAGTTCGCCATTTTCTACGACCGGAGACCTGGTGCAGCATCTAATCGAGCATAGTGACACGAACACAGCGATGAAGCGCGAACCACCAACATTTCCACGGAAGTACAAGCGACGACGAAAGCTAAAACCTCACGAGCTGGAGCGACTGCAGAGTGGCCGACGGAAGCAGAAAAGCAAGCAACAGGATGACGATATGGATGAGCTGGAGGAGGGTGGTTATGAGGAAAGTAATAGTGCTAAGGAAAGTGTGAAGCAAGGTACTAAATCTTCGCTACTTTTGACGAACCAAGACGGCGAATCACTCAAGAACAAACGGAGTGAAGAATTGCGAGGACCCAAACGTCGTCCTTCGGCGCATGACATGCTACATGCGAATGGCATTAATCTGTTGACCAATATTGTGCTTCTTCATGGACAACAGGAAGAGGACGAACCGTCGAATTATGAGCACGATAATCATCCTCCGGAATCTCCTCCAACAATCGAAACCTCCAAAGCGAACCCGGGACTGCCAAGTAGCAGCCGTATTGCTGCGAAAGCACCGAAATTGAAGGTAGTTGCGCTAGCGCGAAAAAAACCTGCCTGCAAACGGCCTTCGACTTCGTTTGCCACCAAAGCTTCTCCCAATGAAGGTGATCAAAAGCTGACGGATGGTGAGGATCGATCTTCACCACCGAACTGTGGTGCTACTGGTACGATGACGAACGTGATGGAAGCATTTTTCCGTAGCCGCAAGAGGAACTCGCTGCTGCCGGAAATATCTCCACATCGGATCTCGTCCGTAGGATTTCCTTTGCTGGACGATGGAAACACAGACGATCCGATGGACGAACCGACGACCACGACGATGGTGGAACAACCGCGCAAAAGCACTGCGTCATTTAGCTCCTCGGACGATCATGATTTGCTGATGGAAATTTCTCAAAAGAACAAGTACACGGAACGGTTCAACAGTGACACCGTGCAAGATCTGGAAGAAATCCTACGCTCACCGATAAAGAGTGTCCCGTACAAGCAAAAAGAATCAACGAGCCAGAAAGGCAAAGCAAAAGCCAAGAATAAAAAGGCATCATCGTCCAACAAACAGCCCCCGAAAGTGGTCGAAAAGAAGGCGAAGAAAGTCGTTGCACCAACATCTCCACCAGCAGTGTTGCGCAGTCAGCGGTTAACGCGCCGTCAGCTCGAACGAGAGGTCAACTTCTTGAAGGAAGCGTACGAAACGAATGTACCGAGCTGTGTGCCAGAATCGGGCAAGGATAATGACCCAACTCCCGGTACAATTCTGCCTTCGGAAGTGATGGACAATGGAGGGGTTTCGGTTAGCATAGTGAATAGTACACCGGAGGAACGGGTGGATGCTTCCGAACGGTTAGCTGCAATGTTGCTAAACGATGGCTTACCACCAGACGATACACAAAGCAGCAGCACCGGCAGTAACAGCGGTTGTGGTGATAGCAGTATCAGCAACGTTTTCCACCATCAACAGCAAGATAACTTCAGCTCCAAAACGTATGCAGAATCATTGCATATGATGGAATTGCCAGGTGTACAGAAGATTGAAGATGAAAACGATCCGGACGATAGCTGCCTGTACGGGGACAACGAAACCACTACCTCAGGTGATGGAGCAGACTATCGATGTTCGATCTGTGCTGCCTGTTTTGATGATCGAGCACAGCTCATCCTACACGTTCCGGTACATATTTAAGCGAGAGCAGCGCTGCTGGATATAACTACCTTCCGCACAAGGAAAGGGTGATTAAAAGTTGTCAACCTTTTTTTTTTTGTTACGTTTCCCCCATTCAAGGTTATACCTGATTGCGCTTTTTGTTAACAATTTACGTAAAAGTGAGCGAAAACGCGAATGATGAAGAAGATGGAATTGGAATTACTTAAACAATAAATTCGTTTAAAATAGAAAATCTGTTTTGGGAATTTGATATGATTTTTTTCACATTCAGAACTTGCAATTGAGCAAATGGTATTATATGGCTAAATTGTTACATCAACCGCAGGAGAGGAAGCAGTTCGGTGGAGGGACACCACAGAACGGTCAGATAAAAACACATTTTAGCGATAAAACTTTCAACGCAAAGTCGGAATAGCTTCTTTTTCTGTGGAACTTTTGAGCATAATCTTCACGGATTCGGCTTAGAGGATTTCTTAGTGAGAACTGGAAATTTAGATGTTCTATACAGTTCCAGCCTCAACCGACGAGGTAGATGCTTTGTGAGACGAGAATTCTACAGTCCTCAAGCTGTCCGTTACGACGACTTCGAAACTGCCATCACCTATCTGTATTTGTTACCAGGGCTGCTGGAGGTGCCATCGTAGGTGTCCATGTCAGCGTGTGGCAAGGTTAGCGTCTGATTGCCAAACGGTCTCTTCTCGCATGACGCATGTCCTTGACAGTAGCGAAAGGCTCAGTATGGTCTAGATTTTCGATCCATCTTTACCAGATATTTGAAGATAGGCATTGCCATACTAACATATTTGGCAAGCTTAACCAGGGCTCCAAAAGAGCTCATCTTTTGATGAGCAAGCACGAAAGAATCCCCAGGGAAACAAAGTCTCTGTGACATACAAACCACAATGCAAAGTTGTGGTTATCTTTTAAATTATTTCAGTAATAACAAATTAACTAGTTGCCTATTCGATGCAAAGCAAGAGGTTTCATTTCGTCTCTCGTTTTAAGCCAGATTAAACCGGTACTGTTTCATTTTAAAACAATGAATCCAGGTCTCTCTTACAACTGGCCCTTTATTGTTTCTACCTCAGTGCGTAATTGGCCTCGAAAATATTGGCAAACGGGGACCGTGTGAACACAAACGAAAGAGGTGTGCCGTAGAGGACTGATGGAGCTGAGCTGAGCGTTTGGGGCCTGAGGTGGGTAGGCTTTGTTATCTTGTCCTACAATTGCTTATTCAGTATTGATTTGTTTTATGGTTCTTTTTTATGTATGGATCTTATAGAGAGACGCATCATATGAAAAATAGGGTCATTTGTCCGCAATCGATTAACCAAACTCCATACCGCAAACACACATGGAACCGTGCAAGCAGTCGAATCATAACCATAAAATTTGCACCATCGAGACTGGCATTTCGCATTGGTTAGGTACTCACATTTGGATATTGACCGGCACAAATTCTACCTCATCCGAATCCTGATCGTCACCGACCGTCACTTCCGGCTCGGCCGTTTCCATCGCTGCAGATTCCCGTTCCACCTTCGGCACGCTCGTTTCCGGTTGATCCTCGATCATAATCACATCCTCCGTTTCGGAATCATTTACCAGATCGATAACCGTATCGGACATATCGGACTCGTCGCGGAACTTGCACAAGGTTTTTTGGAGAGGAGGCGCCTACACGCAAACGATACACCTTACTGTCCTACCAACAAGGGTGCCAGGGGCCAAACACGAGCACACGGAATCGCACACACGGAATTTTGTTGTTTGTGTCACCCACTTTGGTTACGGAAGGGAAAATTTTTGCACAAGAGTAAATAAATAGCCTCTCGCTCTCCGCGCGTTATACGGGAACGGCTGATGCTGTGTGTGTATATAGGAGTTAGAGGTTATTATGTGTGGTGTTTTTGTTCTTTCGGGTGCGCTACGATGACATATTGGCGTAAAACACGGACATGCAAAAAGGTTGACATAACCGAATGTTGGGAAAATTTACTGGAAAAAGAATTAATTAAAACACATTTAACTCTAATTGCAATACATAGTTATGGTATTTTCGGGTATTTTTCATCACAATTCGTGTTTTAAGATTGTGTTTTTATAGCTGTCAATCTGCCTGATTTAACCCATTTGACAGCTATTTTGTGCTATGCACACTGTTGGGAAAAGCATCCACTCATACTGGACAAAACGTCAACACACTGGACGCTTCTATGCACCATTCAGTCACAATTCGAAATTCTGCTGCATGCTGCGCAAGCATCCAAAACGTCAATTCGCATTCGGATAAACGTCAGGTTGATGAGGCTAGTTTGTTTCCTGTAAATTTTGTCGCAAGTGTTTCGATTTTTACCCCTCTTCAAAATCTCGACTCCAATTTGCGTGAGCAAGTAGAGGAAATTGCAAAGAGGAGCTGAATCTCATAAGAGTTTCTACCAGTGTAAGTGGACGAAGGTTTATTTTTGTTGGCGTCGTCAATGTGGCTCTGCTGGAGAGGTTTTCCCGTGCGGGAGTTTTTCTTCTCCAGTTCATAGGAAAAGCGCAGAACAATAATTTCGCAAACAAGCTAAACGGGCTTGGTACATGGTGATGACGTTGGCGATGAGAAAGACGTTTCCCCTGCCGTGTGGTGCATAATATCGTAACTCGGACGAACCGTTAAACGCAGCTGGCAAATGTGGGAGTGTTTCGGAATTTCTACATCCGCTGATGTTGGCAAGAATTCGACAACAATTGTGGAGCAGTGAAAGGTAGCGAGTGGGGGGTCTAGCATAGGAAGTTAGAGATCCACCTCCCGGAATCTCGTTCCCGCTGTGCGGCAGAAGCGAAAGCAGAAGCGACACAAGCGGACTCCGGCAGCAAGGTGAAAGGAAAGCGTTCCCAAATTCAACGCCCCGGAGACGAAAGTAGGTTACCTATGGCCGTAGTAAATTTGGTCACTGTGTGTTCGTTCCGAAAGTTTCTTAGGTCTCGCGCGAATCGGCGCGTCACATCCATCATCTTCTTCAGCGAATGGGCTATGTTTTGCTGATCCAACCAACATACCTTCCCACGGTGCAGTGACCTTGTTTTCGCGTGTGCGGTGCCAGCAATTTTGGGGAGGATTGAATTTTATCCAATCTTCTATCGACATCAGCATCGGTAGAAAACAGGGAAAAAACGGGCGACTCGGTGATTGTGTGTATGTGACGCTGTTGCGTGTGCTCTGGTATGTCGCTCTGTAGTAGTGTGTGTGCGAACGTTTTTCGAAAAACATAAGGAAACAGGATTTGGCTTGCTATGCTCAGAAACATTGGCAAAACAAAGGAGCATCAGAGCTAGACTTCATCCCAGTCGGCAAGGCTTCCTTTGTTGCTGTGCATGCATGAATTTGACAGTTCTACCAGCGTGGCTGCCTGCTACACAACATGCTGACTGCTGACCACAATTCGTTTTAACACCTGGTAAGTGGAAACATACTTTTTTACCTTAATTTTTAAACACATAATTCACACCAAGAAAAACTTAATTATTTTTGCTACATAGTTATGGTGCATCAGAGCTAGGTTTGAACTCTTTGCAGGGCAAACCGTCCAATTCTCGCTCCAGGAAATCGAACCCATCCCGAGCGCACACCCCTAATGGTGATTAGTTTGTTTATTTATCAAACATCGAAGCCATATTTTGTTTACCTTTTGCATACAGCAAACTTCCTTTGCGTGTGGGGCCTACCTGACTGCTCAAGTACAGGTCGGTAAATATGGGGTAGGGATGGGACGGGTAGGACTGCAACATGATCAAATAGATGGAAAACACAAGAACCGGCAACATAAAACTGGCTTCTTTTTGCCTCGTTTCTAGGGGTGGTTTGTGTGTCCGATTGCAAGTCCTAAGCACAAAGTAACACACTGAGTGGTGCTCTGAATTTCATACCGGAGGGATGGCTATGAAGTACTCTGCTGGACATAAGATAAAAAATTTAATGAACAAATTAGTTTAACTTGGGGTATTAGAGGCTAGCTCGATGCGATTAGAAATAAGAGTTGATCCTGCATCATAATTAGGACTTTTCACTATGATTCAATGTTTCTTTCCACGTGTTTGTGTGGGAGGTTGAAGCATAATGCAGTTCTGACTGCATCGACCACAACATCTACCCCCGGACGGACAGAACCAGCAGGTCAAGGCTTTATTTTCTGCACCTGCGTATCGGTGTTTGTGTAGGGAATCTGGGCCTCAACCGGACCTAGCCTACAATACTCGGGCGTAAAGGGTAAAGAGGTTCGTGCCTTTTGCTTGGTTCTGGCATTCGCCTCACCATTACGCTACGATAACGAGAAGGAAGCCAATAATGGATAAGCAGCACGTTCTAAATTGTCCACTAACTGATAGACCAGCTTTTTTGTCAGCGTTGCGTGAAGTTTTCCGCACTAGCGCGAGGTCAAATTTCCGGACCCGATTGAGGGAAGCATTGCGAAATAATTTGCGTTGCGTTGTGTGGTTTTGATGGGATGAAGCAGCTAAAACCAGCGAGCGGATTGTGTATCCGATAGTTGAATTGTGGTTTGCAAAAAAAAAGAAACACTCGCCTTCAATCAAAACCATCCAACACCCAATGCGGGGAAGCATTCATTGGTGTGGGAAAATTAGAAATGGAATCGCTAGAAGATCGACCAAGAGTAGGAAGGAAAACGCTAAAACGCTAGAGCCCCACAAATAAAGTGTTGGGAAAAAGGTGAGTGAGTAAGCTCACTCAACAACAACAACAACAACAACAGCACTGATCTTCTGTAAAGCCAAACCCGAGCAAAGCAAGAAATACACTCACCTCTTCCGTAATGGATCCTCCAGCGTCTTTTTTTTTTATTTCGCTTCTTCTTTCAAACGCCCGGCGAGTTTGAAGCGCGCGATGGAAAATCGTTTGCGCGGATGAGGGTGGCAAGTAACATTACATTAGAAATGTACCGTTAGGTCGACGGAATTCCTACCGATTTTCTCGATTTGCCGGTTTGCTTTCCAAGGTTTCCCCCCCTCGGGTTGATTCGTGTTTCCCTCATTCAACGTATCGTACACATTTTCTGGACTGCGAGTGGAAAAGGCCGGTTGGTCGGTTACCTTTCATTGATGCTGTTTGGGGAGAGCGAACATTGAGCATTTCGTGAGAGAAAGATGATTTGTGTTGCTGAAAGCTTGAGACCAGCATCGGGTTACTGTAAGTCTGGAGTCTCCAAAGATTTCGGTGTAAGATCTATATTGAATGCTAACTGCCAACTGGTACATATTACAGCTTGAGGCAATTCCTCCACTCAAAAAAATTTTCACGACGGATGAAGCTGGGACTGTAAAGAACCTGTATATTCGCAGTACTCAAACGCGTCTCTGAGACATGGACATTGTTCAAAAAGCACGGCCGGAAGATGATCAGAAGGATTGTTGGAAGACTCGCTACAAGGATAAGCTCAGCAAGACCTAAGCAAGACGGTGATCTTAAAATCGTACAGCGAATCAGAATCGCCTAGCTCAGGTGGGCTGGTCATGTCATGGGAATGGCGTCCGGACAAACCACAACAGTCGTATTAACATCGTTTTCAGATGAAACTAACAATATTTTGTTAATCAAGCTTCGGTAATTGGATTTTTTGTCTGATAACCAAATTGCTTTGCGATCCTCAGTTTAGAGACTCTGATAGACGATTACTTTTGGTGCTGAACACACTCAACAGAGAAAATATTCTCTATTTTTCGCACAATGAATCTACAAGGTTACACATCACCATATGTTTTCATATGGCAACAGTAGAAACAAGCTGCGAGATGATTTTAAAGCAGGTTTTAAAAAATGATTTAATAGGTATGTTTCATTCTAGGGGCGTTTTTTTATGGCACCTCTTTTGCGTATGATAAACAAACAGCACACACACACACACACACACACAGCATACGAAATTCATCGCCAACGGTTTCTTCTTATCCTAGGTCCAGAGACGTTTTTCACCCGTGAAACGCTCTGAACCATAACACAAAACAATAGCGAGGGTAGACTTTTGTTTTAAATAGACCATAATTTGGGTTGGGATTGCGCGCTACCAAACATGCCCAACGAGCAATGAGGACAAATGCTTCTGCTCCGTTGGCAGTCACGGGAAGAATTCACGGTCAAGTATCTTCTAGGTATGGTGGAGTTTTCTTCCCTGCGGTTGCGTTTATGTATGACTAAGATGTGGAATTAGTTGAAGAATAAATTTAATTTGTGTTTATAGACTTCTTGGTGTATGATTAAGGAAGAGTTCTTGATGCTCTTGCGCTCGTTGCTACTAATTATCTGCATTCATATTCAAGTCTATAGTGTGCAATCGTTGTTTTACATTTTTGCGGCTGCCTGGCTTCTGCTGACGTAACTAGGCTCAAGTTTTGCGAAGCGTAATGTTCTACATATTGATCGTTGATCAGTCAATTGGAACGATCGGCACCAGGTGGAACAGATTCTTCTTTTATGGATCTTCCATAACAACAGCTCTAGAAGATGAGCACTATTGCAGAGTGGACCTCCGTGTTGCAGGTTTAGACATCCCATTTATGTGACTTTTCTTATTTTTCGTTCTTAAAGTTGGCACTAATAGAGGTGTTTTAAATTTAATCAATTTTTGTAAATGATTAGAGCCCTCAATTGGGAGCATATTAGACGTCGTCACATATGTAAACCTCTCTCTTATGCACTGACGAGCAGCATCTGATGGGCATTACAAACAGCCGAGATCATCCCGTACGCTGGATGATTCTTTTTTAATAAATTTATGATCATATCATCCATTAGTCTACCGCAGTGACTGACGCATTCATGCTGGCTTTCCGTTAGTTCGTAATAGTGCCCCGCAAGAGAATCAATCGCGCGCCTATAGTGGGTTCCACCCGGTGGTAGGATGAATTGGTGGCTTATTATTTGCTTGCCGGCTAGATTGTTGTGCCCAGCAAGGCGTAAACACAGGCGTTCAACCATTCCGCACCACTGATTTCTGTTCTGACTGCGTTTGTGCTAAATCAACAAGATGGAGGCGAGCGACTGCAAAAGAAAGGATGTTGGAACACGATGGCAAGAAGCCGCAAGAGAGCGCATGGCGCAATGTAATGAGTTTTTGAAGGGCGGGAAGTGAACTCAATAAATACTATAGTTGTGATCATTTATCATCTGCTAAAATCTATGTTTCTTGCTTGAGTCGGGAGTGAGTTTTACGTTTTGATAAATGTTTAAATGAAGGAAGATGAATGAAACGTTTAAAATTCGCTTTATTTTAACGCAAAAAATAATAAGACAGCAACTGAAGTCGTCGCTCGGTCTATTGAGGATCAGACACAGATTTGCCAGCCAATTTATCTTTGCTGCGACAATTCTCTTGGAGGATGCGTTTAAAAATATCTCATCAATTTAAATCCAGCTCCTGTTGAGTCATCCAAATACGTATCAATAGGTTGCCATATTTGTTTGTTTTAGTTAAAATTTCGGTAAACGGTGCTTTCCCGTACGGAACCGCCACCGTGTCTCGTTACCGCGCATCAGCACGCCGGTCAAAGTTTATTGACATTTCCGTGATTGCGATCTTCGTCTCGCAACGTTTCACGCAAAGGAACGAGACGCATTTTTTGTTACGCGAATTCTCTTTCGGAGTGTCATTTTGTGTGCGTTATGGCGTGAACAAAATATGGACGCACACTTCACGTGATGTGATCTTTCCCATTTGCTGCTGTTTCAGTTGATTGTTGGATTGATGAATCATTTCGAACGAGGCGGACGTGTTTGATGTTACGGTGTTGTTTTACGGCGTTTAAAAAAACTGTATATTTTTACCATTGTGACGCCGGCACTGGATGACAAAAGCTATGCGTTTGCAGTGGTTTTTTTATGATGCTTAATTAATGAATGAATTTTTGGATCTCCTGGCTTTTTTTCTGTTGCTACAAGTACAACTTTTAAATGATCGTAACGCTTCATACGAATGATCGTTGCAAATATTTTATCAGATGAATTATTATTCAATCAACTACATCACTTTTGCATCCAATGTTTAGAAAGCAGCTAGTTTATTTACGCCATTTGCAAGGCATTTCATCCTTGTTCTTTGCTTTATCCCAGCAGCGAAGCTGGTCTTTACATGACAGGAACGAGTATCGTATCCCATCTACTTAAGGCTCTACGTAAGGAGGACTCAGTGTGCTGCTACACGTATAATTAAATCAAGCAAAGCTAGCAGAGGGAGGCCAAGAGCTCCTCCTGAGTTTTAAGAGACAAAAAAGGAAAAGATCTCCTCCGGGAAGGTCTTTGCGTGCATCCCTAAGTTTAATAGCAAATCCTATTATTTATTTTCAGATGAATCTTGGATTTTATTTGCGTCTATTTATGGCATAGTTTTGTTGTCTTTGAAGATGATTTTTTCATCTACGAGATCAAGATTCATCATCATCATCATCATGTTGGTTTGCTCTTTTTTTTTTTTTAAAGTACGTCGTCGTGACATGGCCCTGTCTACAATAGCTGGCTGCCGCTTCTCATCCATGTAGGCACCCGATCTCCGACAGGCCTACCTTCACCTGATCTAGCCAACCAACTCGCTGTGCTCCCCGATGCTTCGTGCCAAACTGGGGGTCGCTGACGAGCACCTTCTTGGCAGGGGATGAGTACAGTCATCCTCATAACATACCCCATCCATCGTATCCTGTCGGTCTAGATCAAGATTACTTATGATAAAATTAGGTTAGGAAAAGGATAAGAACTTTGAGCATTGGGATAATTCAGAATCATACGATTAAACCATTATCTCTGGTAAATTGAAGGATAAGTTTCATGTATCTAGGGTCCCTGACGAACTTGACGAAGACCAAAGAAGTTGATCTGCATCGTCTAGATCCTTTCACTGCAGCTACGCGCTTTCGTCTGGGATGTGAATTGAAACATCATTCAAATTAATGACTCTACAGATGCCTGTGAATCCAGGCATCAGACATATTTGCGAAGAGTTAAACCAGATGCGTAACCAGCGGGACAACGATGGTTACTTGGGTCGAGAATAGACGGTTGCTAAATGCGTCTTCTGCGAGGCCACTTTTTTAGCCACCGTAGCAATCCTAGGCTAGATAGCACCTAGAGATCCTCTAAAAAGGAGTTCCAATCTGGAGGTCATAGCAATAGCATTAGCAATAGCGAGCTAATTAATAGTGCGTAAAGTATTTAAGAATTTTGTAAGAATTTGGTCCATTATTTCTGCATGAAAATACTCTCGAACAAAGATCAGTATTGTCCTCGAACAAAGATCCTTATGTCCAATTTCTTTCTGAGGGCAAACATGGTTAATTTATCATAAAATTCTTCACAGCCCTCAACACGAATAGTCGCAAAGTTGCAAAGCATTTATATTAACGGCCACCCCAAGACATAGATACATTGCTATCTGCATTGCTATCAGAGACAATCAGACAGACAGAGGAGACAAACTGTCAGCCAGAAAGAGCTCCACTGTTCAATTACTTCATTAAACATTCATCGGTACATTCCATAGTGTGTGGTGTGCCGTAAGGCGATTTAAATTGCTATCTGCTTGTATGTGCACGTACCTCTAAGTATTGAATACGTTAGAGTGGATTAAGCACATGTTGTACTGCAGCAACCCTCAGAGAAAGGTTTCATTGGTTGCAATGTCATTTGATCGGAACATTCGATCGGTATAGCACCATTCTTTCGCTAGAGGGTTTCTGTAAACTTAAGGTTAATATTCAATAGTTGTGGTAAAATCCATACGCACAGTAAATATAATTGCATTCTACCTGCGGCTGCATAATGATGATGGTTGATGAAATTCATTGCTTGAATTGAATTTCTTGGAATGTTGAAAAACTATGGTGCATTCGGGCGTGTGATGAGCATGCGATTTAAGTTATGCTAATGTACAATTTTATTTGCATTTTTACTGACTTGCGTAATAATTTAAAGAGAGGTGCCGCCTATCTGGAATCTGTAATTGCATATAAGCTTTTTAATTAAATAAAAGAGTAAATAATCAATTTCTATTCCATAGCACTAATGATTTTTATGTCAGCAAAGTCTCCGTCGTGTAGAGGTTTATGATTTGGTTTTTTGTTTTGGACAACAGCATTATATTATTAGCACAGTTCAAGGGCGTAGATAGGTGTCAACAATCGAAGGCCGCGTTGTGCATCGTATGTTTGTATGGTAATACACTGCTTTGGACCGTGTGGGGTGGCATACAACAGAACTGTTGTAGATAGAAAGGTCACGACCCAGTTTTGACTGAGTCTAGCACAATTGATGACTGCATACGTTTGGTGAACACTGTTAGCATGTGACAGACACCTCTGCACCACTGCAAAATTGTGGAAAATAGTAAAAATCGTCAAAATGGGTCGGTGGATAATAGGGGGTTGAGTGTTAATTTCGCCTTGAGACAACTCTCTTTGTTCGTGGCGGTTGTTCGAATTTGAAATTTCAAATGACCTTATTCGCGTTTTTTTGTAGGTATGTTTATTGTAAAGTTTTATTTATTTATGATCGATTTTCAAGTACTCCTCAGTACACATCAATCATCCGCACTTGAACTATTGTCATATCCTTATAAAGTGCCACAGACGCATTTAATTTATCGAATCTGCTACATAAATGCAAACTAGCATTCGTTAAATTAAGACAATAACAATTTCCTTGCCAACGAAAACGCTCAAATGCGTTGTCAAATCTACACAGCGAAGGAATTGTGTCGCAGTGCGGTTGACATTGGCCGCCTATCCATTTACGGTCCCAGCCAGATGCAATCAGATGCAGCACTGCTTACGGCAGTTTGTTGCAAATTGGCTGCCTTTACAGCGAACGAGGAAACGATGTAAATCTACGATTTCCATCGCAAAATTGTCTTTCCCGTTAGGGGAACAAAACACGTACAAACGTCGTCGCAAGTGAATAATTCCTTCGCGTGGTTCTTGTCACGGGCTTTTGAGGATAATGTTCAAACAGACTGACGCTGGTTGGTGGGACACACATTTTTTTGTCAAGACTTGCTGCTCGTGGTTGAGTGTCGTGTGCCATAAATGGGTTATGCCAAAAATATTATCACGTACCTGTTCGTGTGGGTATCGCGAACGTGGTGTTTTTTTACCGGTTTACCGACAGACGATTACTAATTCTTCATTACAGTACTGTTCAAGAATTATTCGTGCGCTTTAATAAGAACCTCTGATTAACTTGTTTACTAATACTAGTTAGTGATTTGTAGAAAGAATAGCTCCAAATATTAAAACCTTAGTAAAACATCTTATAATCTCTAATGACAATGAAAATAAAAAAGCAACAGCAACCAATGAAGTCCATTTTGATTGCAATACATTCTAGGATAAAGGATAGATACTGGAATCTAGGATCCTCAATATCATCCGATATAGATTTAATTTAAAATTTAATTGGTCGCTGCTGAAGTAAATAGGGATGTTTATGATCTTGGATCACAATCGAGCGGCCCGGTGGTGAGGCTACAACGGCACCGATCTTCACACGGCAGGAACGGGGTTTTAGGGCTGACTTTCCAGATACGTGGTGTTAACAAGTCTTGTAAATCATTAGACGACCGTCGTGAACTACCAGACCGTTAAGTCAAGAAGAATATGATCTTGTTAGATCGTTTATATGCTGCCCACCGGTCGATAATAATATTAGTCACAAGCACCATCAGTTACTAACTGTGTGTAAATTTCATATTAGCATCTTCATCGCAGACATACACAGCGAGTTTTATGTGAAAATTTCCATTTTTCAGGATTATTCTTCACATTGATACATTGATTTTCTAGCAACTGGAACCAAGTCTTATAACAATGAAATCTACAGGCGTTAAAGACGAGAATATCCTTGTGGTTATAACTGATCATCAAGATGTGCCTTGCTCCAATTACTCCAAATTAATTGATAAAACTATAACACATTGTGTGCATTAAGAGATGTGATCCAACTGGTCATTGATGTCAACAGCTCGCTGGATTGAATGCGAAAAACTTTTTCGTTGGCCACATGGATCGATTTACTCATTCGTTTTATGGTAAAAAGGCTTTCGAATATTAACAAACCTTTACATAAAAATATGTATCAACAATGAACTATCCATTCAAACGGGACTTCTTTTTCTTGGCCTGCTCAGCCTGACTTGACCTGCCATGTTTGACTCCACTTGATCCAGCCAACGAGCTCGCTGTGCTCCTCTACGCCTCGTGCCGAACGGGTCGCTGACGAGCACCTTCTGGTGGGGCATGAGTCCGGCATCCTCATCACGTGCCCCAGCCAACGTATCCTTTCGGCTTTGATTACCGTCAGGGTATCACTAGTTCGTGGTTCATTCTCCTTCGCCACACGCCCTGCTCGCACACACCACCAAAGATAGTCCTCAGCACCCGCTGTTCGAAAATGGTGAGTGCATTGGCGTCCTCTGTCAGCATAGTCCAAGACTCGTACACGTAGAGGACTACCGGACGTATCAAGTGTTGATGGAGTCTTCTGGATCGCAGGAGTTTGTGGAGTCCGTAGTAGGCACGATTCCCCAGAACAATGCCCCTTCGGATTTTGCTGCTTACGTTGTTGTCCAAAGTTACGATCGTACCAAGGTAGCAGAACTCCTCTACCACCTCGAGATCGTCGCCGTCAACTGATACTTTGCTTCCGAGTCGGGCTCTACCACGGTCAGAGCCTCCGGCAAGCAGGTATTTTGTCTTCGTCGCATTGATGCTCAATCCAATTCTATTGGCGTCGCGTTTCAGTCTGGTGTTTAGGGTTTTAATGCTTAAATTATGTTTTGTTTTTCGATAATCTTAGATCTCATAATGGTGTTGTCGTATATATTTAATTCCAGTCAACCCGAACTAATTCGTTAGGGCACAACATTTTATAATTTTTTTTTGATAGGGTTTTGTTTCTTTTTTAAATTTTTAACGTTTGTCTTTTATACATTCACTCACTTACCTGACGTTCTTGGAAAATCCCAGTGCATTACAATTTTACGCATATGCAGTTTTAAAGCGGTTTACTATTAACTCATGATGGTCTCCGCATATTTTATTGTTTTACCATGCACGAGATGAATTGGAATAGATTTTCATTTTCTCCTCATTCATTTGAATAAAGAGAAATCGATCCAATGGAAATGCTGACTCGTTAATGCTGATCATGGGAAAACTCTTTCGCCCTGTTTCCTACCCTAGAGGCCGCATGTGCCTGTCGCTAATTTTTTCGCACCGGCGCATACGGTTCCCAATGCGCACAGCTTCCGCTGCGCTTTCATTGGAGAAGTTAGGTTAGTATTTTGTTTTTTCGTACACCAGTTCCAGTAGACCAGACGAAGCCTTTCGAAGGAGACCCACCGCCAGAATTGGTGGTAGTGTTGGTAAAGTGGTGCATAATGCTGTTGTGTTAATTACTGTGGTACCGGTGCAACTTTAAACTGCTCTAGCAGCGTGAAAGTGATTGGAAGCTCGGCGGCAAGCAAGAGGGGGTTTTGTGGGAAACGCATTCCTAGCGCTGCTCAAACGAAAGGGAAAGATTTATTGATTCAAATTTGCGTTTAGATTGTTCAATGGGAACAACAAACAGTATGTGCCTTCTGGTGGAGAAAACACCACTTTCTATTTGATTGAAGCAGCGCTGACATGTTTGCTGCAATGACGCTTGTCGCGTAATTTAGATACGTCAAATGAAGCATAGAATATGCCACCAGCAGTTTCAATCTGATCACACTGTCCAACAACACGGGTGGCTGTATAAGTTTAGTGCTTGGGAGAAGAAAAGGAACAGAGCAACAACTGTTAAACCTCCCCTATACGCAATCTCATTTCGTCACCTTTCACTTTCCCATAATTTGTACGAGGAAACGATGATGAAAGACGTGGAAATGTGCAATGGGTGGTGGGAAACCACAGTTTGGCAGGCGAGTGTTGTGGGTGGGTGTGTCATACTTGCATGATACGATCGATGGGCTCCGTGGGTTGATTTTTTCCGTGGAGTCACTAGTTTGTGCGTTCCCTAATTAGTATCTCGAAACACTCGAAATCTAAACAAAGCCTCGATGATCTTGTTAGTAACTTATTTTACCACAAGTTAGTTTGAATATTTTGTCTTTCTTTTCCGTCATTCCAATTATTTTCCTGTCGTGTTTTCCACCTACTCGAGGGAAAAATCTTATCCGTACCAAAGACATGGGATTCATTTAACATTTCATTTAGCTTATTATACTTTGCTATCGGAAGTGCAGTCTGATCATCATATCATCCCGAAAGATCCGATCGCCATTTCCTCCACTGAACCCCAACGCACGTGGCAATTTTGGGAAATGAATTTGGTGATTACACGTCAGTTCACTCACCCCAAGCCAAGCAGATCGTCTTTAAATAGGAAAATAGAGAAATAGAAACGAAAACACTGTCTGAAAAGAAGAAACCAACCCCCCATTCCACGGAGTGTACACCCAATGTCCCAGTGCCAGGGAAATGCAGTTACGGTTTAATGAGTCATCTGCGTCATCGGAACCCAGATTAGTAGCGCTCGTGAAATCGCTGTGAATTGTTTTGTTACCAACGCGCATTTTACTGGACTTCGGATCCCCATTGGCACAGCGGATTGCGGTCGAGTTCCTGCCGTAACCATGCCTGATTGGGCATCGGCGTAATGAGTGTAAGTGTGTGTATCTTTTTCTCTTCTAATGGTGCTTTATTGTGCGGCCGATGCTGATTAGCAGCTAAACTGACGGAGGTAGGGGATGGATCTAATGTTGGGGACTTCCCAAAGTGCCTGCTTTGGGGTGGAGAAAAATCTTTCGATCGTTAAAACTTTTTATAGCAGTTAAGTAGATGGGTAAATTCGTTTACGAGCAGAAAGGAGGGCCCTTTAAATTAGTAGATTGAAATGAAAAGTTAATCTTAATTGCAACAGCGTGTTGTAAAAGTGCATCGCTCTAATTCTATCTTGCAAGATTGATTAAAATTATTTCTATCTTCTATGGATCACAAAGGGGTTTCTCGCTCTTTAATTTACTAGTTTGCGATGCTGCATTAGTTCGTTTCATATCAGCTTGATTTACTTTTCGACTGCATCAAGATTACCTAAAATTATTAAATTCTTACTTATCAGACAGTAAAATCGTTTCGTGATGAGAGTCTGCCGTCGAAGTCTTCGAATAACTCTTTCAGATCCCAGCGGTTCTGGTGGTCGCATCAACGTCATAACTAATGAGTTCAATGTTAGAGCTCATGGAGCTCGTCATTGTGTCTGATAAAGAAGGAATCCTTCAACAAAATAGGATTTCATCATCTTTAGATGGAGCGTATGCCAATTGGGACTATGAATGCTCTGAGGATCATCTGCAAAACTTGCACTACACAGGAGATACTGAAATCAAAAATATCTTTATCGGGATCGAATGGCAGGGTCCAGGATTCACCTACAGACAGATGAACCTATCATGCACCAGCCTGAAGAGAAGCTTAAAATGAGAACCCTTGGAGTGCTCCATCCAACACTAATATATGCTCTGAGGCTCAAATTGTAACCTTTTTGTAAGCTTTGAAAATGTTTTCTATTCTTATGCCATTATTAGATAACTGTTAAACGAGTAATATGAAGCTCAACAACTACAGCCATTACAAATGTAAGCTTTATTTCATGACCAGCTCGCTCTTTGATTTGGTAATGAACGTTTTCCCACATTTCGATACAGGAAACCTGAAACGTTTGTCGATTGCAGCGCACACATGCAATCGTTTCGAGCGTAGAACGAACGTTTCACTATCAACGAAAGCATGCACTTGTCTTTCGTTTTGTTTTTCGGTTTTGAATTCCACTTTTTCTGTTGTTTTCCATGTACAGGGTGGGAATATTGACTTCCTCGTAGTTTCTGCATGATCGACTCGAAGAAGATAGGCTGTTTTTCCGTGTGTTGTGTGTAGATCCGTGATCGGCACACGACGCACAACTCTACCTTCACCACCGGCGGGCAACATGAACTCTGGTGTATGCTGTAATAATGTGTCCGCCCTCAAATCGGCCCCAGACATTACTGGAATTAGGTAACTTGGGAAGACGGAAACAGTACCAAACACCTGTACCTGGCAGACGGTAGTACAGGTCTTTTTCCCTTCCCAAACCTCAAAAGGGCAGCGAAGAAAGAAGGAAATGAAACGCGCAACTCTAATGACATAGATTGCAAAAATGGTTTCGGCGTGGTGACTGAGTGAATTAAATCGTACGCTGGAAGATTAGCGGGGGACTTCTGCGGTGGTTCTCTAATTACGCTAATCACGGAGTCAAGAGGTCGTTTCGCTTGATTAGTGTCGCTTGAGTCGCGAAATTGGTTTGGTTCGTGTCGCTCATCCCAGTCCGCTCAGTCGGCTCCACCCGGCTTCAATTCGGAGGGACCATTTATGTTAACGTACTTGATTGGACGGTATGGAACAGAATATCCGTTTGTTTTACTGCACTACTTATGCTATGTTAATTTGTTGGAAGATCGTCGTAAACGCTTATGTTTCCCATATGCTCTGTTTCTTTAAGCTTTTCTGTTGTTTGTAAGAATACCATATGAAGCCGTAAACAACACACCTCAGCTAAGATTTGCCAGCTGCTACAACAGCCCATAACTACAGATTGATGGCTTCAGATAGTCCATCAATTAGTGGCAACAAATTGTACAATTAATGTCATGTTGTGTGATCACGACAATTCCCCACCCTCAAACCACGCTCGCTCGCGGTAACATTCGATTGGAGAACGTCGAAATATGCATCTTGCCGACACCCGGGCATATGTTAATGCACGCGATGATACTTAAGCTGTACCGGAGATTCCTTCCATCGGCAATGATGCAACCCGGCCGTACACGTCGATCGTCGCGATCCTCGTCTTCTCGAAATGGGCATCATTTTGTCGGTGGCTTGGTTTTTACTTCTTCTTCTGTGGCACGAATAAGGGAAGGCGACTGGTGAGTCGCGTGTAAGAAGATTCATGTGATTGCATAAATTGTCGCGTGCGGCTTGCGTTGTTGTGTTGAAGTAGCTGCCTTCATAGATTCCCGTCCCGCATAGTCGTGTGTTTAGTTGATGCGCAGTATCGTGTGCAATATACTCTCGCTGTCGAAAACCTGAAGCTGATGGATGGGTAAATAGCACTCCACACAAAAAACGCCCAACAAGATCATGTACAAACAGTGGACCTCGAAGTCAACAGGGTATTGATCAAACAAACTTGACATTTCTTACCGTAACTGTGGTTCATTTCTGTAAGCGCCACTATCACCAACATCGCCTTAGGTTACACAAGTTTTGTGTGAAGATGGTTCGACGTACCCGTGCTTGTAAAACTTTTACCTGAAAACTTTAGTAATACATTGCCAAAAGTTAAGAACCACCTCGTTCCATAATAAACCCATTTCTATTGGATTGGATCTTTTCCATCGCTAAGAAAGGTGGATGTTTGCCAATTTTCTTTAGCAAGTTTTGCCATTTCCGGTCACGGTGTTGTTGTTGCTGCTGTTACATCGACCGTCACCACCCAAGCACATCGTCGGCCGTCTAGCCACCCGTCGCAAAATGACATAAATCCTTACTTCCTCCATTCGTTCTGTTGCTCAAGTTGTTGTTGTCGGCCAATGTCCGAAGCAGCATAGTCTGTGTTGAGTCGCCAGTAGACGTGCTCCAGACAGTGTCCGGGTTAAGGGGGAAGGGTGGACAGTTGGGAAAGCAATCGACGATCTCCTAAATTGTCGTGTCGAAGGAATTATGGTGACACCAAACCATTGCTGCAATGACACGGCCGTCGTTTGCACGGTGTTTAGTGTGTGCCCAAATCGTTTGCTGGGAGGCATGGTGTGCGGGTTTGGTCAACGGGGTGTCCCACCTATTGCTACTGAAAAAAAAGTACCGTCTAGATCTAGAGCAGATACTGGGCTGGGGTGGTTTTTAGCAGCAGTAGCTATTCTATCGCGACACAACTGCGAATGGTTTTTGATTTTTTTCCCCGTCCTCGTGGAGTGGAACTGGGAGAGTTACAGAAGAAATTAATCCCAAATGCGAAACCAGCCAACCCGCTGTCCTCTGCATCCGTAGCACACAGTTGTGTGAGGTCACTTTCGAAGGGTGGTGCAGCATTCGTGGTGCATACACGGTGGAACAGTTTGTGAAAGGACAGGAAATTAGACTTTTCGTGTGCGTGTGACGTTTTATGCAAGAGAATAGTTTACTTTCCACATCCATCATTACTAAGTGGGACGATGGGTGAGTTGTGTTTGTAGATCTCTTGTGGGATACATTAAAAGAGCCAGTTTGTTACGCTTGTTTGAGGTTTTTGGGCGCGAGGTTTCGAATGAATTGAAGATTTGGTGTCTGAAAAAATATTATCATCAAAACAAGAAAAGAAAAGCTATCCTAAAAATTAAATTAAATCACTTGTAATGCAGTGACAAACGATAAGCCGCCACATACAAACTGTCCAGTTTTTTTTCTTCTAATAACAGAGAAATTTATTTTTGTGTTCAACCCTTTTTATTTAATTTTGAACTGCTAAAAATGGTTTATATTTAAACAGCAACGCATAACATTGTATTATATTCCCATCGCATAAAATGGCTTCTTTTGTGGGGCGGTTGGGCTACATCAACTAATTCGATTACGTTTTTCGGTTTGACGGAACCATTGACCGCACCCAAGAGAGTCAACTGTTGCCGCCCAGAGTTTAGTAACGCTTGATTTGAAATCCAATTTTGAAGCTGATTTAGACACCGGCGTAGGCGTAAAGTGTCGTAAAGCTTCCTGTATTTTAGCTATCGTCTTGATGTCATCCTGGATGGCAATATCTGCAAGACATTCATCTTCATAGCTTTGCAACACAAAGTCCACATATTTATGTCGTTGAACTTTGGCACTGGTCAGCTACACTGGTCGTCGGCGACAACAAGCGGATGATCACCGCCGCCAGTCAGTGTCAACTTTCGCCGGAAGTTTTACATTCCCGGTGCGTGTTGTGTCTCTTTCCCTGCCGTTCGGTTTTGTACTGGAACCTCTTCGTGTCGTGTACGGATTACTTGTGTCCCACGAGCCAACGTTTTAGGGAAACCGTCAAGTACAAACAGTTGCTTTGACTGTTCAGTGTGTGAAAGATGTGACGTGACTTATGCGTGTACCAACCGTTAAAGCTTTGTTATGGTTAATCAGGTGAAAAGTACAAACCAATAGAGTGACGCATTGTATTGTACGGACGCGTGGCGGCTACCGTGTGTGTGTGTTCGATTTGGGTACCAGAGAAAGTGGAACGATTGCGTGCTGGGGAATTTTTTTGAACTTATCAAATCGATCGATAATGCGCGTCCGTTGCATGCTGCTTTCGTGCGGTGCAAGCTTTTTCCGGTATCCGGTCTCGTTGTGTTTTCCTTTTCACAACGATGGTCAATGTGACGTGCGTGAAAAAGTGAAATTTTGCTCGTGTGTTGGTGATGAAAATTGCACTCATCGATGTGCCTGATTGTGTTGTGCCTTTCATTTGGCCAGAGGTCGATCTTTGGTTGACCAGACGAAACTTGAGATAGAGAGTGGAATGGAGGACGAGAAGAACAGTTTAAGAGCAACATAAATCTCGATATTGTTTCATCTGCTTGGCTGCGGCTTCATCGGTGATGGGATTGGCCTCGCTATCAAAGTGTCTGAAGTGTGTTGATTGAGATTCGTAAAGGAGACAGTGTCTGGACGTCTGCTTGTCTATAAGCATTCCGTTCAAGGGATGAGTCACTCGTTCCTAGTGGAGAAAATTATGTACCTCCACAGCGATTATATTCGTTACATGACACGCGAGAGACACGTGTTTGCTATGAATGTTCCAATATATCCATTTGAACCTCTATAGCTGGGAGATTTTGGGTATAGAAATGTATAGCAGAGGCTGGAATTACTCCTCTTAAAAGTCGACGACACAAATGGCAGTCGGAAGAAGCTCGTCAACATGTACCACTTTTGATGAGGGCATTAAAAATAGGAATAACGATGCATTTAATATTTTAAAAGTGGATTTCTACTTAAAGATTTGGGGTCTTGAAAGGGTAGTCAAATTCATAGACGTTCCAAGAATAGAAGACTCAAACTGTCAAGTGTTTTGTTCTGTTATTATCGATCCACTGCTGGAGGCTAATGTTGTTCAACGAATATCGATTATGTTTGCGTCTCAAGGGACGTTAGGGGCAATTATGAAAAGTGATGAAATATGTGTCAACGATGTCGTTTGTCGCTTTCAGAAAGATTCAGCGCTGAAGAACGCCATTGGTAGATGCTACGCAGCATGCAATCAGATGGTTTAAACATAGAATGATTGACAGCTTTCTGTTCCTGTCTGGAACGCGCTTGATTTAGTATATAATTTCAGAGTCAAGCAGTGTGGTACAACTCATCTTTCCTTCTCCATTCTCAATTCTTTTAAATCTCCGTCATCCAGCGTATGCGCAGAGAGTTACGACATCATTTGAATCTTCCAATTTTTAAAGGTGTAAATACTAATCATACGCTTCGTATTGTAATAAAATAAACAGATTATCCACCATCTTCCTTACACGGTCAAGCAATTTACATATGCAGTACTAATTTGCGTTCAGATTACTCCTCTCCGAAGCGGAGGGAGACGCACTATAATTACAAAGAAGAGCGCAACATCCCTTGAGGTGAGTGTGAAATTGGCCACGCAAATTGAGCCGGTGAATAAGGTAAAACTAACACACGCAACAACAACAAAAAAAAAAACTGTTCCAAAACCTGCGCCGATGTGACTGAAGTGCGCACAGTTTACCTTTTGCTCTCTTTTGCACCGTACTTTAATGATCTTTAATTAACATATTTTCATCAAAACTTTCACTCCATGCGGTTGTGCCCCGAAAGGTAGCTTCTGTTTGTTACCTTTTTTTTGTTGTTGTGTGTGTGTGTGTGTGTGTGTGTGTGTGTGTGTGTGTGTGTGTGTGTGTGTGTGTGTGTGTGTGTGTGTGTGTGTGTGTGTGTGTGTGTGTGTGTGTGTGTGTGTGTGTGTGTGTGTGTGTGTGTAACCGTTGTTTGCATTTGCCTTAATTGCCTTTTCTCAAGGGTGGTGTTGAAACATTATTCAATTGATTGTTGCCTTTTTTGCGACTGTCAAACAAAAAAAGATCGTCTGTTTTGAAAGGATCGGTTTGATGAATAATGGATTGCATTGCGCGCGGTTAAACATTGGAGCGAATCTTAATGTTACGCAAATTAAATTGTTTGTAAATGACAGTTTCAGTGAAACAAAGATAAGAGTGTTGGAATGGAGGCTAGCTTTTGCTTCTTCTGTTAAACTACAACAATCATTTCAATGTGAGTTATTATCAATGATGATTTTGATATGCAAGCAAGCAACCTCAGATAAACCGTGAGCTTGGGTTCAAGATATTGTGTTTAAAAAAAAGCCGGGCTTTCAGCCCACATTAAGTGGTCAGTAAACATCCAATTAGTAAAGAGTAATGTTAAATTATAATTAAGTAGCATGCATTCCTAACTATCTGGATTTATGATGCTTAAAATTTATCTCCAACTTCAGACAGAAAAAGCGAAACTCAAAGGTCAAAATTTGCTGTGGCGTTTCTTCAAAATGTATCATATGATAGTATTGCATTCCATCAACGCATCATAAAGTACTTTCTCCCAATCGGACATAATATATTCCGCATCGTACTATGTTTGCTGTTCCATATTTGAACATCCTTGTTGCATTGTTTTTTTTTTTTTATTGCAAAAGTGGACTTTGTGAAAGTTGTTACCCCTACAAGGAGAGAGGTTCCCTTTATTGGGTTTCCCCATTCCCTATGGCAACGGGGAAACCCTACGCAAAAACACGACATCCACAACACCAAGCTGAAGCACCAGGAGCATAAGTTAGTGAGTTAAGCTCCCAAATAAATATCAAAAACAGTCTCCAAATGAAAAAATATGCTTTTATGCGTAACGGGATTTGCCATCGTATTAGTTTTTTTTTTTTTTTTGGGATCGTCATCAACACAGATTCTGCGAGGAGTCGCCCCAAAAGGTCTTTTTTCAGAAGTTGTTTTGGGGCGCCGCTCCTAGCTTTGTTGGGTGCATTCGGATGCAACTATTGCACGTGGGGGCGGGAAGGTGTGAAGAAAAACGCCCTCGTGATGATTGGATTTCGGGAGCCGCCTCTGTGTTCCGCCTTCCTGCCTGGTAGCACGATGAGAGTTAAAATGCTTTTGCCACAAAACGCGTCTGTGAGTCATGTTGGAATAGAATTCCGAAATAGGGGAAAAAATAGTGAAGAGGAGTGAATGACCGCCGTCCGGCGTTGATGGCGAAAGGAGTGTGGCGTGGCGTGTGTGGGCGCTTGCATGTGGGGTTGAAAGTGAAATCTCAACCGTTGGGTGAAGTTTTGAAGTGTAAGGATTGCCTTAAAAGTTCCTAATTTGGTAACGCTTCTTTTGGCTACGTTTTGTGGAGATTATAAATGTCACACGACACATAATTTGAAGTCTTTAACTACAAATTTCGTAGAAAATATTTCCCTCTCATGACGCAATGTACGCGATTCTGAAGGCCTTTATGAGATCATCATCTACTGCTTGTCACCACCTAGCCAGTGCTCGGTGGATTTGTGCTCGTACACTTAGGATGGCGTCATGATTGGGTCAGTCATTCGCCGTCGTGGTCAGCGTAATTCTCTAGTGTGGGGAGTGTCGCTCGAAATTGACAAATTAGTTACAGCTTTTTCGATTGTTACCATTCCCTGTAATAATGTCCTGATCTCACACTTTCGATGCATTAAATGGAGGTAGCTAATTTCGCCAAAAACCACTCTCAAATTGAGCGTGTGGTTTTTAGGTTTATAAATAAGGTATGACGACGGGTTTGTAGCATTTATATTTTTAGGACACAAGCACACCTTTGTCCTAAGCGTGGAGGATAGGTGTTTGATGAAAATGTTTTGAATTCTTTTTTAACACCGAGATGCACACCGCCCCCGGCTCAAAATGCATCGAACTGCATTGACATTTCGCGTTTTGGGGTGTGTCAAGAACCAACAAGCAGAAGCGTTTTAGGGCGACACGTTCTACCGCACCGTTGGTAGTGCATTTTTCATTCCATCTTATACATCCCCGTGCATTGGCTGTTCTCGCTATATCCCTCTTGACGGATAAGCGATCGCTGCTGCAACAGCGTGCAGTTACATTAGCGCAGGCGGGCCCGAAATAGAATGATCTATTTTTAAGTGCCTGCGTGTACCGTGGCACGTTTAGAGAGCTACATGGGTGAGCGTTTTTTTCCTGCGTATCTTACAGTTGTGCGTTGGGATTTGGAGTTTAGAATTAAAGTTAGAAAAGCGGAAACAAGAGACCAATCAAGAAATGAGCCAGAGTGCGTTCTACCTTCGCGATGAGCGCCTAATGTGCCCTAACTCTGTTGAAAGAAAAACATTACGATAAGGAAGGTCTCCATTTTTAATTGACCTTTCGCGCGCGCGCGCGCTTCCTGGCTGCAGCCAGGAAAAATAACGATTTTCCATTATGTATCCGATGAGATGCGTCCCAGCGGTTTGGGGGAAGAACTACAAATGACCTTTCGCCTTCGTACCTAACGAGAACAAAAGATGACATTCTAATGGGTAGAAGAAATTAAAAAAAAAACGCATGGTACCACCCATCCGGCTATCCGATTTCAAAGGTTGCTCTCGCTGTGGCATTCCGACACACACAATGCACCGTTGTAATGCAACGCTATGCATTTTAAGCGAAGTGGAGGTCGGCTGCAGTGATGTTTCGTTTGCCATCTTCGTTCAGAGATGTTGAGTGAAGTGGGCGCTGAAGATAATCAGCCAGGGTGGGTATCTTGTCGTTTTTGGTCGCTGATGAGACGCGCGTTCTTTAGTTCATCTAGAATCTCGGATGTTGTTTGGGAAATCGGGGGCACGGGATGGGAAGGTGATTCTAAAATTGTAGCAAACACGCATCATGTGTATTTGGAAGATGCGGCGTGGTGTTCGTACACTACACAGTGTTCAGAATCTTGAACCCTCGTCGGCAATTTAGCTCCGTTCTTGTCACCGGGGAACCACTCTATCATTAGATTTCGTTCGTCTATGGCACTACCAAAGCAACTACAGCACTACGAAACAAACTCGTGCTCTAGCTCTCATGAACTCTCTTCCTTCTCTACCGGCGCTGGGGATTTTTCGTGACAGTTTTCCCCCGGTTTAAATTATAATGACTTTTCCACCGTTCGTTTCTCTTTTTCCCTGTGAAGCACACTGCACTACTACTACCAACCGCTAATAGTTCCCCATTTACCTTTCCATCTTACCTCGTACCGGTGTCGGGCAACAAACGGGCTTTACTAATGTGGTGCACTATTTATTTTTCATTTTCTTTCCAGATTTAGACGAAACGAACAGCGCACCAGAACGAAAGCCACTCCGCGCAATGATAGGGCGCTCGCGATCTCCTTTCCCGTCATAGAATGTTCCGTTAAATTAACGAACTCTGCGAACGGTAATTCTCGCGCGACGCGTTCTACTACGCCCTTGTGTGCTATCGGGCGGCCAACTAGCTGAAGCGCACGGCAGTGCAGTGTTGCCAGAATTTCCCCTCCCGAAGCTACCACAGGACACCACACTGCGGCATAATAGATATTTCGGAACGGATATTGAGTCCACCCTTGGGAGGGCACTTGTGCAAACTGTCGCCGGTATGGTCCCTCCCTCCCGGGGGACAGAACGCGCTACTGAATTTTGTCGTGTGCTATATCGTCTGAACAAAAAAAAACAACGAAAAAACGATCCCTTCTGAATCCTAGCGGGAAAGGAAGCTTCTTTCCATCCATCCCAGCGGTGCTCTAAATCCTACATCCGGTTAGAGTTGTGTTTTATTTCTGTTCTACTACTAAGGGATGCTACTTTTTCCGCAAAAACGAATGCAGTCAAGTCATGCAGAAGAGTAGAGGCGACCCCACAAGTGTGGAATTCGGGAGGAAGCTAAATAGCCCCAAGCACACAGCCGTGTGTTGCCCTGGGTACATTGAAGTTGGGTTGCGTGCTGAGTTCTTTGAAACAGCTGCAGCCTGTCACAAGCGAAGTGGATTTTAATATTTCAACAGTTTGTCTTTGGCCCTGCTATACCAGCGTGTGTGTCTGTGTTGTGTTTTTCTTCTGTGCCTTAAATCTGTAATTGACTTCCGTTTTTCTTAAACTGCATTTTAAATACTAATTTTCTCGTCCTACTTCTTTAGAAATGTAGCGTGTGCGTCCGGTGAAAATTTATTGTGAACAGTGGGTTCATCAAAAGAGCAAACAGGTCGGCCACCTAAAGCTGGTAAAGTTTTAATGCATTTTAATGTCGAAAAGTGTTGAAGTTGTTTGTGTTTCTGTGTAGTGTTTGTGAATAATATAAATGGTGTGATAAAATTTTGGCGCAGTCAAACAGTGGCCCAATTGTTGATGCATATATGCATCCCTAATTTGATAACGTCGTGTAACTTAGTCGTTCCTTCGTTCCTGGCGGTGGCGAAGTAAATGGACTTCGCATTGGGCGTTGTGGTGGTGTGTTGTTATTAATTTCTTCGACTCGTATCCACTTGTCGAGCCGAGAAGGGTGTGCCGGCGGCAGTACGGGCCAAAACGTTAGTGGCCAGTACCGCGAGAAAGTGAGACAGCGTGGCGATCTACTCTTCTGTCCCCGCGGTTGGAATATGGATAGAAGTGTAGATTCCATCGGTAGTTGCTCGCTTGATGTTGATGCTGATTCGACTGATTTCTCAGGTGAGGCAAGGGATTGTTTTGGTTGGATGGGTGGATAAATATGATTTTCGTGACATACAATCGTTTTGACATAAACAGAACAGAATGCAATTTAGTGCATGTTGCATTTACTCATGATTTTAAATAAAAATTCAATCAGTGACAGTAACAGTGTTTTGATCAAAATTGCTTTAAGCACAGTACAATAATTTTATGAGGAATCCCAATTGAGTTTTCTTCAAAAAAATCCAATTGATTATAGATGAGGACAGTTGAGAAGTTGTTCTTCGGCCGCGTATACACTCTCCGCTAAAATTATTTATTTTACGAATGACTGCAACTGATCGTCCAGAATATTTGTCGAATAGATAACTTCTTCTCGGATGTAAAATTGGGTATTATTTGATGAGGTCCTCTTTTTAAAAAAAAATCTACTGATTATAGTTTGAGGACAGTGAGTTGGGCGTCGATCAACGATACTGAAAACATGTTGCAACCGATCATTCTGAATGTTTGTCAAATAGACGACTTCTTATCAGACATCAGAATTTAGGATAACAATATCCATCTTGTCCTGGGTATTATTCATCGTTTTGACAGATGCTCTAACGTCTGGGTCCAGGCGTAATAACGATAAAACCTCAGAACTTTTCGTAAGATTTTGCTGCTTTTATAGGACTGTACAAACAGCAGGCAGAATCTGCGTCCTAAAAGACGTTTTCGTCTTTCTCAGGAAGTGAGAAGATGTTGCCTCGAAGGCTCGAGGTAGTCATGGCTCTAGTCGTCAGGATGCGCCGCACTATTTCCTCAGTGACTAGTCCCTTGACTCTTGTGGCATTAAAATCTGCAAATCAATTAAAATTGTTTTAATATTTCGTCGGTGTTAAAAAGATAAAATTCAAAAGAAGATGGACACATTTTTTGGATCGCTAGGACACAAGGCCAAAGGATTTTTGTTGTTAAAAATTTATAGCATTATCAGCTTAAAAACAAAAACTGTTGCTCCAAGCATTCGTAACCTTACTCACTCAAATTAAAGTATTTTTCCTATACATAAAAACACAAAATCAATCCCGATACAATCTGCTCACCCATCTGGTGGGTGGACGTGTCCCATGGGCGATTCCGGTGCAAGCAGGAAACCATTTCTTCACGGCCATTTCTGGTGTCCCAAATGTGGTGATGGGCCGGTTTAGTGTTCAAAGAACCGGCAAAATGACGTCCAACGGACACGGGGGGGGGGGGGGGGGGGAGTTTGTTGGTGGTCGAATCATCCCCCCCGATAAGGATGGAACCGGTAAACAACTCCATGTTCCGGTTGTGCTTTTCTACGGCGCACAGTGACATTGAAATTTTGCTGTCGACCAAACCGGTCGTATAACGCGCGTGAACGTGGCGCGGGTGTATAAAAACAACAAAATGGAGATAAATCAAATGGGACCTCTCCACCGCCGACTCAAACACAAACACCATATAAATGTACCATTCCCGGATGGGGTGACGATTGCCAAAAATTGGATCGTTTTTTGTTGGTCTTTAATTGGAGGGGTGTTCAGAGGCCTAGGTTCAGAACACCGAACACTTGCCACAAAAGAAATGGAACTGGAACGCGCGGAAAAGGAGTCCCACGCGCGTTGTGCACGTGTAAACTCGCACAATAAAGCTAGATCGCTCGGGTACGTACGGTCGTCCACATCCATTTATCATACTTTTTCTCCTATCCGTCACGAGCCATATGGACCGGAAACAGGGATTACGTGTGTGTATGTGGCCACCTTCGGTAAAAGTAATGCGCGTGATCGCTTGACTTTGTGGCATGGTGGAAGCGTAGGATTGATTTGTTTTTCAATATGTTTTCCTATCCGCTTTTGGAATGTTGTATTCGTTCTGCCGGTGGTTCAGTGAAAAGGTCGCGTTTGCATGCGTGTGTCGCATAGGCGGAAGGTAAGCAGTAGTTGCTATTGTTTCATTCTGTACTTCTCTGTTTTTTTCTGACAGTAAGTCTCAATGAAGTAAAAAAAAAAAACTGAGGACAATACATCCCCTAAAAACCTCCTTTCAAAGCTGTAGGCGAAGGTCAATGTCAAACGGAAATTTAAATTCCTTCACTTGTTTCGTTCACGTGGGCAGACCTACTTTCCATTTTTCGTTTCCTTATTCTTGGAGCTTTTTGTTTCTTTTTTTCAATTGGATTAGCTTTACAGAAATTATTCCCATTGAATAAAAATTGCAAAGAACCCACTTATCCATGTCTCTCTGAATTGTTTCTCGAAGGTCGACAAACCTTTTTTTCTAAATAGTTTGCTCTCACCCGAAGCGAAGGTTCCAGTTTGGCCTCTCAAACCCATCGGAGGACATCGGTTAGTTACTTCTCACACGCAAATAGCGTGGTGAAATTTGGATTTCCGACTTGTGACTTGTTGCTAGTGACGTTGAAAGATTGTTTTATAGCATGTTGGAAAAGAGTTCTTTCGAGTTGAAGGCATTTTGGGGGCGTCCGACATACTCAACCTTCAAGGACGGTTGAAGTTTAAGTTGGGTTTTTTCTCTTCATTTTGCCCCAATATGATTCGGAATCCGTTTTTCTATCGTATTGTTTTGTTTTTCTACTCAAAACGTGTGTTTTGTTGTGGATTAAATTATGCACGCATCCTGAATGTTTTACCCTTTGTTTTCAAGGACGTACAGACGGCGGTCGACAACATGTGTTTGTTTGTTGGGTTCTTGTGGAGATACTGTGTTTATTAAAGTGAGTTAGCAAAGCGTGTTATGCAAATAGGAATCAATACAGTTAAAAGATTGTCACGAAAACGAATCCATTCCTCGTTGAAGCTTTGCTGAAAAGTTGCAAACGTCCTTTTCGATTCAGTCTGGTATTTTTTTTGTTACACTTTTCAAAATAACCAAAGAATCCAAAATGTTGTCTGTAAGATACAAGTACTTAAAGTCTTTCCTTTATGCTTGACAGCGATTAGCGCCGGCTTTATGTGATGTATACTTATGTTGTTTTTTTATTGAGCATTGAGTTAATGAGCTTTTAATGAAGCAAATGCGCGTGTGGGACATTATCAGCAAATTTTTGCTGTTGCGGTTATTACGCCTTCCTCACAAAGCAGTTCCGATTTCTTACTGGATGTGAACCATTGGAGTGAGCACCTTTACCGAAAAATTCTTGAGAAACTAGCTGATTTAGAGCCATTTATTAATTTTATTCAACATTAAGTGTAATATCCAGCGAGCTTCAGATGAATAATGTTTTATTTCTTCGAATCTTTTCAAGTTATAATAGTCATCCACATCTTGCTTTGGTGATTCATTACACAATACGACGCAAAAATTCCGCTTCATGGACCTTTCTGCGCTGCTTCGTGGATTAGCAAACACAAAACGCTTGCACATGTAAAGAGGCCACCATGAAAGCACTAAACCAGTACTGATCGAAGTCCAAAAATGCCCAAAACTTCATCAAGGATGGGCCGCCGGTTCCAATTCTAGCTGAAAATATATCACTTCATTGGTTCGAAAATTACCAATCCTTCCCAAAACCCTTTCTCGCTATCTTCTTCGACCTTCTAGGTCACGCCGGCCATAGTCAACGGACCGCCCCTAAAGCCCTTTACTCACAACACAACCCATCTAATACTCTAAATACTCCGATGCATCGCAAAACAACCGACTTGCTTACACACTTCTATCGTAATTAAAGCCCTCAGGTTGGTGTCCGATTCCTTTTTCTCTCTCCCTCTGTCTCGTTCGCCACTAGCTTTAAGCAAAGTCCACTACACTGTCCACTAAGTAATGAATTTTTCATTCAGTTCCCAACATGGGAAACGGAGCAGTTGGAAATCCGTCTCGAGCGAACGAATCGCTTTAATCCAGTGCATCTCCTACCCACTCGGCCACTCGCAATGAAGCCCTATGTAACTCCTCCGATTACCGTAGTCGCCACCGCTCTGACGCCGATATGCGTGAGTGTCACGTCCGTCTGCGCGTAGACTGCGCCGGCAATAATATACGCGCGCGCGCGTGTGTTGTCAGCGTGCGTTGGTGTATACAAATGTCCGCCGACGCCTTCTGATGCTGTTTTTTTTTTTGCCGCTATACGAGTGGGCTGGTGTAATGCACTGACTTCAAGGTAAAGAGACTCAACAGCTACTGGCCTGGACGGATGGGGCACCATTTCCCCATGCATCGCGAGGCTTAATCCCTTGTACGGGCGCCTCCATTGAACATTGCGTCATAGAAGAGAAGTCGAAAAAGGTGTTTCTGGCGGGAGGGTGGGGAGGGAAGCGAAGGAAGGAGTCTCCCTCCCGTTGGTGGCGGTCTTTCGCGGCTAAGGCACTAACACACACCACTACTACCCGTTCGCGTGCTGCTCGCGATACGATATAGTACTAGGGAGAGCGAGCGAAAGAGGGCTTCCTAGTGCCGCACCATCGGACAAACAGCTCCAATGTGCGTTCGGCAGTCGGTCCGAGCGGTTGTGCTGTTTGTATTCCGCTGGCTGGTGGATCAGACCGCCCTTTCGTGTAACTGCTGTTACATTTCACCAAAGGCATCGCTCCATAGGAGTCAGAGCATAAGTGTGGGGGTTGAGGCAGCACAAACTTCACCCTTATGCGCGTGTGTGTGTGTTGATAAAGATTGAAACTGAAAGTGTGTGTTCTTATCGCGATAGAGTGTTGTTATTCCCGCACGCATCGCACAACAACAAGTGTGATCGACGTCTCGAGGTTTTATACAAAAAAATGTAGGTTAAATGGCATAAAAGAATGCGCGAATGTATGAGGCTAAGTTGAATAAATGAGCAGTAAATTGCAAATGTGCAGCATGCAAAATAGCGCTCCGCATTTGGTAAAGTGGAATGCGTCGGCCAATTGTTTAATGGTAGCGGTTGAGCCGTCATTCATCGATTCGCCCGATCGAGGGAGTGTGTGCGTGTGCGTTTGTCGCGCCAAACCAGTTCGCACGTTAGCGCTGCAAGGAGAACAACGCGTCACGCATAGCTGTCCGCTGACGCAACGTGTGCGCAAAACGTTTCAAGTTTCAACGGGAGGAAGGCTCCCTGAAGTGATCTCCAGTACATACTGATCATAGTTTCTTGATAGTAATTAGCAAAGAACGTAGATTAGAAGGTATCAGTTTTGTGCTGTGATTCTGAGAGAGTTCTTCAGAGAAATTCATATATTCTGTTCCCTAAAACGGCCAGTATTTAGTACCCCAAGCTGCTCTGCTATAAAGACATCATTAGCGCTACCTTCCTACACGCTTCATATTCTTGTGGTGAATGTCTGACTGTTACCGGCTGGTGCAGGGACACCTACTCATTACGGCGATTGCACTTCAAATCAGTGACAATGTAGGTGCGTCGATGTGTGGAGTAAACGGAGTAGAGATCTCTTGAAGCTAAAGGTTATCCATAAAAATGAGTTTACAATGTTGTCTGTCTAAAAAACCTAAAACCGCCCTGGGGTGTACTCTCTCTGGTAAAAATGTGATGTGCTAAATGGTTTATCTCTTATTCACGTCTGCTGGTGCCGGTGACTAATGCAATGTGACTCATCTGCTATTCCGCGAATAAGGGAATAAATTTTCCCTACCCTTTGAACAGTTTTGTGTGCCCGATTGATTTCATGTTGTGTGTTGTGTTGAGTGCGATTGAAGCTGATAGAAAAAGGAAGTTAACAGTGCATTACGATGACTGTGTTGATGTCGTTGTTATCATGTTATTTGAGCAAACCCCGCCTAACGTATGAAGAAGGTGCACCTCTTGTGTACAAACATATGCGGTTGCATTCGGTACGCAGTCTCGGATGCGACTTGGACGGGGGGCGAGAAAATGAAGCATAACAGAGAGTTATCATAACATGGTGCATCGTTGTTTTCGTACATTACTATCTCTGCCTCTTATGTGTGTTTATGTGTGGCAGCATTTGGCCGCCATCCAATGCTTCGGAACGGCAGCTGATGTAGGTTCCTTGCGGTCTGTGAAGCATCGATGTGTGGAGAGTATGTACAACCGTTGTTGTTCTAGTACTAGTAATTGAATTAATCGTGTTTTACTACCAGATTTGTGATGGAATAAGAAACGCAAAAAAAAATGTTTGTCTGATAAGAGCGTGTAAGAGAAAGTATGGCTGTGTATGTGCTTAAGATTGTTCGGCAAAATTCGTTGATAAGGATTTGTGGACGTTAAGCAGTTTCACGAGTTTTAAACACTACAATCTTAAATGGTTTTTTATTTTAAATAAGTTTTTCATAAAATTGTGTGAAGAAAACTTGCTGCAATATAACAAACGAGTATTTCTTCACCTGACCCTCAGACCAAACGGTCATTGTGTTCCAATCCCGGTAGAAGCATCCTGACGGTTAAATTGAAAATGTCAATAAGTGGTCGACCAGGCAAACGTTTCCACACACTTCACACACATGAAGTTTATCGGTCATGAACAACTGCGATTCGATGCTACGAAAACCGATACAGGGGTGTGAAAAAGGGGTGGAGAACGAATGATCCATCTAAAGAAAGACTCATTTATCAAAGTAACTTTGCTGTGGTTGCCGTAAAGAGCAAGAGCAATTTATCTACAGTACAACGACAGTTTGATCGATGCCAATTGTACCCGAACATGTACGACCGTGATGACATTGTGGTATATGTTGAAGGGCGATTCATTTCTCTAATCATTCATCGTAAAAATTAGATCCCTAATAGTTTTAGACTCAATCTAGACAAATATTTAATGCATCTAAATGGCACGCCTTTAAACGCATCGAACGGTAGCTACAACAATGCAAACAATTTGTTTTATTGTCATTTCGTTCCTTAAGATTGTATAAATTTATCGCTCTCATGAACGTGCCCCGTTAACCTTGCCTGATGCTCAGTACGATTGGCATTGGCAATAAACCCTGGAACTGTGGCCCGAGTGCCAGAGAAATGAACGACACCTAGCCTCCTTGACACCCACTTGAAACGAAGCAGAAGAAACTCTCACGCGTGCAGCAGGACCTCTGAGACGATATTTACGACACGAGTTTGCCTGCTTGTTGCCCGTGTCCTTCTGGAAAGTATTTTTAATGGTCCACTGGTAGCCGTAAAGATATCGACAAAGGATTGCCCGTTTGTCGTGTGGCGAAAAGCTTACGTCACTGGCGCGTGTGTATGGAATTTGTTGAGCGTTAATGAATTTGTAGTGCAAAAAATTCGTTGAGATAGGTTAGTGTTTCGATGCGTCGTGTATTCTAGCAATAGATTTGTTACAATAATGGGCAGTTTTCTGTATGTTTGAATATATATAACTCGAATCAACTGTATGGCCATTTCTCACTAGCTTCAGAAAAATAGTGTTATAAGACCCGATAGTCCGGTGGTGCGGCGGTAATGGCGCCGGCTTTCTCGCGGAGGACTGGGGTTCAAATTCAATTCGGACGGTTCTGACTGACTAACCAATTGCGTAGTATCAGCATGTCTAGCAAACCATTAGATTACCGGCGTTATCTGGTGGAAGGTTGTTAAGCAAAGAAGAAGAAGAAGTGTCATCAGACCAGAAGAGACAAGAGCGATCAGGACTAAGAATTTGGGAACCAGACGTTTGGTCAGGGAGCCGGTTCATTTGTCCCAACATCAATAGAAAGTTAGTTCTTCCTCTTGATGCTGGGTTAGAATCTAAAGGATTTTTATATTAGATTCAGGCCTACAAGACCCTCTTCAACATGACTCCAAAACCTTATCATTCTGCACATTGTGTGGCTGTGAGGAGCGCGGTTGAAGTGGGTCATTTTAGCTCAATCAAATCACCAATTGCTAGTAACCTTAAAATGCCATGGGCTTAACGTTTTTGTGAGAGGTTTATTACCAACAGTTTTCTGATTATATTTTGTGCTGAAAAAGAAACCAAAGGATTTAATTATTGTTTCGAGTGGATTGTAAAGTTTGGTTGTCTTTACGTGGGCTATCTATTGTCTTTTACCATAATTCCTTTGATCCATTGCGTGAGTTAATAGTTTGTTATACGTTTCTCCTTCTCCGCAGATACCTCCGGAGAGCTAAACTTCTTAACACCAATATCCGGCAAGGACATTACGCGCGAATTTACGGCCGGCATCAAGGAGCGTTGTATGCTACCGGTAATTAACTGTCAGGCAGTCACGAGCGTACTAGATCCGGTAACCGGTCACATCAGTACCGTGCTTACGACAACCACAGCCGCCAACACGCAGCAACAACAACCTCTGCTTGGTGGTGGGGACAGTTCACCAACGGCAGCCACGAACAAGAAACCGAGCTATCTTAACCTGGCCTGCTGCGTCAATGGCTACTCGAACCTGACGACGTACGATTCGAAACTCCGCCAGGACATTAATAAGTCGCGCGAAGTTTCACCCAGCCGTCCGATCATAGCGACGCTGCATTACAACCGAACCGATTCCGGTACCGGTGGGCATCTGCTAACGGCGCCCACCCTTAGCTACGTTAGCATGAACAACACCATCAACAACAACAACAACAACAACAATTACAGTGGTAGTGCAACAGGACTCAGTGGTGGTAATCGAATGCTCAAAATGAACGGAGCGAGTGTTGTGAATGGTGCGGGAAGGATGCGAGGAATCAATGGATCGGTCATGTCACCCCCGGGCGGTGGTACTGATATGACCGATAATGCTGCATCGCTTGGAATGTTTAACGGAAATGGCAGTTTTGTCGGTAGCATGAGAACGAAGGTAATTTCCTCCCAGTCACAGATCAGCAGCCACATGCGGGACGAAGGCCAAGCGCAGCTGATGAAGCCGAAAAAGAGTTTTATCCAGCAGCGCGTCGAGAAGCTGTACGGTGCGAGTGATGTCGTGGTGCTCAACAAACAGAATTACAGCAGCAGTGAACGGAAGTACCTCAATAACATTGCGAACGAAAATAATGGCGGAACGCCGGTGAAAATGCTGATGCATCATCACGGTCTGGCTGGACAGCATCCGTCATCGATCGGGAATGGAACAACACGAAATGGTTCAGCGAACGTTGCGGATAGTCTTCGGCACGTGACAAACGGCACCGCCAATGGTACGCCGTTCGGTTCTGTGGATGAAAACAACAAGCAAATCAATGGCGGTGAAGTTGGTGAGGATGCGGATGTGGATTCGTTACCAGTGTTACGACATCTGCGGCCTGAGTTTCGTGCACAGTTGCAAATTTTTTCCCCGAAAAAAGTACCGAAACCATCACCAAATCGTACGGCCACCAGCGCCGCCAATGGCAATGTAACGCATGCGAATGGTAACACTGCGGAAGAGAATGCGAATCAACACCCGGTGTCGAAACCACGATATGCACCGCAATCCAATGGTAACAGTTACACCGATCAATTCGAGCAGGTAAATGTTTCGCGGGAGGAACAAATGCAAGACCATCACCACAAGAATCTAAACGGTACGGACGGTACAACGACTCATCGATCGGTGATGAAAAGTGCTCAATTTTCTTCGCATACTACACACACCACCACCACCACTACTACTACTATCAACAATCAACGGCATACTGAGCCGGAGCAGGAAGATACGTTAAACAGCAGCAGCCGTCACCATAGTAACGCTAGTGCACGTTCCGCAGATCCACAGCAAACCGACGTAGTAGAGCAGCAGCGTCACGAAGAAGCGTCACAGAGCTACCGTTCTAACAGCAGTGTCTCGTCGACGGTATCATCGTCATCGACGGTGATGGTGGAGGAAAAGATGCGCTCGCTGGTAGTGGTGTCGGCGACTAGCACCGACGATATCGGTGTTGGTCGAATGTCGACTTCCGATGGCAGTAGCGCCACCACAACCACCAACGCCGTACCTGACGAGCAGAATGCGATGACAGTAGTCGCCACGAGTGTGATCGAAAGCCAGCAGCAGAACGACAGTGTCCAACCAAGCAACCACAGCAGCAGCAATAACAACGTTAGCAACGGGCTTGAACACGTACCTGCAGCAGCAAAGGATCAGGAACTGTTGTGCGCTCTTGAAAAATCTGTCAGTGGAGAAATTGTAAATTGTGATAGTAGTAAAATCCAGCAGCAGCCGGCAGTGACCGTGGTGGATACTATGCGCACCTCGAACGGCAGCACGACGATGGATAGCGTAGAGCATCTGGAGGCGGAATGTGACAACCAATCAAGTAATAAGACGTCCTTAATCGAAGCAACCACGAATGGGACCAACAGCAGCAGCACCAGCAGCAATAATCATAATAATGTACTCGATGGCAACCATTTCCTGCGGATTCTAAAAACCGAACAGAAGCGGCTTGGAACAATGGCTGACGATGTGGAAAAGGAGATCAATCAGTTGAAGGTACGCATTGTGAAGAAAGTGAGCGTTGCGTTGGCGGTGTATGCGTGCGGTACTGATAACAATCATCTGGTTTCTTCAACTCACCTCGACACTACTGTGGGAGGTTGTTCTCTATTTTCATTTTCATCTGTCACCTGTGTACCGTGCGCGCATTACAATCGCACTTTCTTGTCCCAGCCTTTCCCCATATATGTGTGTACTTGTGTGGTGGTGAGGTTTGGCAGCTGATAGTTTTGTTTTAATTTTAGGCTGATGGTACTGTGGTGCTCGGCGAGGACATAAACGGATACATCCTGGTTGCCATTGGCAAGGCGCGTCTGCTATGCTCCCAGAAAATGAAACAATTTGAAGGTAGGTATTAAGTTGCACAGCTTCAATATTTTTGTATCGATACTTGTTGCTTTCGAGTCACGTGCCGATAAATATTTTTTTAATTCATTTTTGATAACGTTCCACCAGATTTTGTTGTTGTTGTTGTTGATAAGAAATAGTGTGTTCTTTTTTCTAAACATTATGTAATGTCTCTGCACATGACGTAGCAGTTGATAAGATAAATTATTGCAGTAGAAATACCGAAATTTCAAAGCCAATCGTTAAGCAGTTAATCTTTTTCTGAATCCTTATTCATGTTTTCCTTTTTTTTACGAGAAACGCGGAAATGTAAAAGATGAAACTGAAAAAAATGATAATAGATAAAATAAAATCTAAAATTCAACCAGCACTTTAGATTCGATTCACCATTAGTAAAATTATTTGCAAATAAATTTATTTATACACCAGGTTTGTATTTGTATATTCAAACAAGTTATATTTACAGTTTTACAGCGTTCCTCAGAGTGCCCATAAAATTTAATACGAAAAACTCACTCTAAGTTCTAGTATACCAAAACGAAATCGAAGATCAATAGTAGAATCTAAAAATATATCGTGTGGGAACGTGTCAAAAAATTATGGGATAAGAACAAAAATATCTGGCAATGCGTCAAAAACCTCGGAATAATTACAAAAATGTATGGGAATTGATAGAAAGATCTCGGGTTAGCCTGTATTTGTAAAAATACAGGCAAAAAAAATTAGCGCAAAATAATTTAACGGCGGATATTCCTATCGTTTTTTGGCACACTGAATGCTTACAAAACAATACCAAACATTCCATCGATCCGTAGTTGGTAATGAAAGGCTAACGCGCGCTGTCCGTAAAACCGTCAAAACAAACCGCGCCCCGCGTTCGATTGGTTTGTGTTGAATCGGCAATCATTTCCTTCTTGTATTTTTCCTTCCAATTCGTGACCATTCTCATTTCGTCGTACGCTTTGCTTTTTCGCATTAATTATTATTACGACCGGTGGCGGTTGTTTCATTTAGCATACTATGAGGTCGATTGATTTTTTTTTAAATATATAAAAAAACTGCTCATAAACAAGTTTGGTTAATCATACTGATTTACTTATTAACTTTTTTTTCTTTTTTTCTTTTCTACCCCTTAGATTTGTGTTACACGAACCTAAACCAATCGCCGGACGAAAAGTTTCAAACGACTGGCGAAGATTTGAGAGGATTCTGGGACATGGTGATGCTGCAGGTAAACAACGTTGATGCCAGCTTTGACGAAATTGATTCGTTCCGGAAAAACGATTGGCGGGTAAGTGTGAGGTAGAGGTTCTGGAGCTTTGGAGAAATACTTTGCTAATGTAATTGGAGCTGGCGGGACAATTTTGATTCATTTCCGTTATGCCTGTTGTCATTGTAGAAACCAATTCCTAAGAGTCCACCACCAGCCCGCAATGGTACAGCGCCCCGCACGACCAAGCTGGTAAAGCGTCCGTACAAAACGCAGACAACCGCATCGAACGGTGGTTCCACCGTGACGGACGGCAGCAATGGTGTCGAAGCAAAAAAGGCATCCGCCGCGCTGGCGGCCGCCAAACGTGAAGCGCAACGGAAGCAGTTGATGGAAATGAAGCGCAAGCAGAAGCTGGCCAACAGCCAACAGCAGGCGGCAGTAGAAATCTATGCCCCGACGAATGAGGAACCAGCACAAAATGGTAATGACAACGCTGCTTCGGTGCTGATCGCGTCTTCGGCACTGGTCGATACGAGTTGATCTCGTGCGTCGGTACCACTGCTGTAAGCATCGTTCGCGCCCATCCACATTCAATCCTAATACCCGATGAGATGGGCTCATTCAGACAGGAATTGGGAAGAGAAGAAGCAAAAGACGAATGGAACAAAAAAAAAAAATTCCCGAAAAGGTATCCGGTTGAGCATAAGTTTTCCAGCAGGACACAAACATGTTTGTTTGTAATTTAGCTACACACAGGACTGAATTTATATTGTTTGACAATTTTGTTAAGTTGCGGAAGTTGGCCACTACAACAAAAAATCCCCCCCAGAATTAAGAAGCAACAGCGTGTCGCCCCATCATCTCATCATCATCACCCAATTGGTTTGTCTAGCACGGGCTGGTTCTCGGATGTCATTAGTATGAAAAAACAAATCCTTCTTGCGAAGATTCAAGTAACATCTTCATTTCATCTGGATCTGGACACTGGATCTGTAGCACCGAGCGCGCCGGTAAACCGTACACAAATTGTGATTATTTAATACATTTTTTTATTATTGTCGAATACTATAATTCTATGATTATTCTTGTTATATGTAAGCACTACTTTTAAATGTAAAATGACACGAATTGATTTTTATAAAGCATTCGAACGAATTCACCAACTCCCAGACAGCAGTGGCGGAAGAAATATTTAGAGGCGCGTTGCAAATTGTTGCACGACCGTTAAGACGTGGAAGGTTCTCGCTAATCTGGACTGTGTTCAAGTGGGAAAGATTAGTAAATGTGAAGTACGCACGGTTTAAAAAGGGACAAATTATTTGTTTTATGGATAGAAGAAGGAAACAAGAAACACTCACACAAAGACAAGCTCATACATATACTCTATATAAGACGCTGCTGTAGAAGATTAGAGGTGAACGTGCTATCTGCTCCCCTATTTGCTGATGTACTGCGCACGTGTTAACTATTATTTTTTAGTGACTCTTTCTGTTTAACCTCAAGCTAGGAAAATGGAGGGAAAAATGGGAAAACACACAAAACAACCAATCGAAATGTGTAAGATGAGACGAATCTCTATTTATTAACCAAACCGATAATCGACGATAACCATTTATCTATTGCTAATTAACTATTATTATGATCACTACAATCGCTTGCTGCTTCTTGTTACAGTGGGGAGGAAAGACGACCTATTTTTTTGGAGGCAGAGTGGCAGTTGATGTATGGATTAAAGTTTATTTTCGCACGAGCTTAACATGCCTTTCATTTGCGCCACAGCGTACCAAAAGATCGCTACCAATCATTTTACTGTAGCTATATATAGGTGCAGTACTACTATCCCGTCGTTCAATGAGATTGTTGCTTACTATTGCTCTTATCGTGTGCAGACAATTAGGTTTTTTTACGCGCTTCCTCGCTTATTTTTTAAATGGAAAGCATTATAACATTTCGAAGCTTACGATTCGTGATGGTGAAGATAGTCAGGCAATCCTGGAAAAGGAGATACTGATGCAAATCGATCGTAAGAAACGAAATGGAAACAAAATACGAAGAGAGCGTATAGGCAAACACAAAACACGACAAACAAAAAAGCGTTAGCAAAAATTTAATCCACTGAGCGAGTGCCTTATCGATATTGTTCTTGAAGGAGATGGAGAGACATGGAAAACAGAATGGCGAGGGGTTCCGATTGATGCGCGCGTATGAGTACAAAAAGAAATAAAGTATGTTTTTCTTCCGTTTCTTAACAACAAATATTTGCTTCTTTTTTGCAGTTAGATTGTATGATATACAAGTGCGTAACGATGCAAAAGTGTCCCTAGTTTGTTTTGAAAATAACTGGTAAAGTTGAAGTGATAGTAAATAACGATGTAAACAGTAAAACGGTTTTACATTGTCCAGGAGCCTCTTCTACTAGCTTTGTTTTTTTTTACTTTAAAATGATGATTTACAACACAAAAATTTCTTAAGTAGTCGTTTAATTTAAATATTTGAGGCTTTTTTCAACCAAGTTAAATGTTTAAAAAGTGAATCAACGTATCTTTTTGTTCGCTACAACTTTGCAGAACATCACTTTTACCTATCGTTTCAACTTTTTCAGTTTTTATTTATTTATTTACAATTGATTATGACGGTCCAATGCCGTATTGTCAACACCGCTTGTGTTGAAAAAAAAAAAATTACAATCATATTGATAAGGCATTTCCTCCCTATTATTTGCCTTATCCCGGGCATACTCGGTTGCAACTTTTTCAGTTATTCTCCAAAAAATTAAAGACACTATTGTTCTGTTACGTACTGTTCATTTGAGATTTAAAATGGAATTTTCATTTATTTCTCGTAATGGTAAAATCAGTTTATTCCTTTTCATAAATTGTTTAGTCATCAAGCGATTTGTTTTTATTTTATGTGGGCAAAACGGTATAGAACGCGCCTGTTATCGTTCCATGACGTTCCATGGCAAGAAAAATGAAAACACTTACCTAGAGGAAATATACGCATATTTGCAAGCAAACGAATCTATTTTGAAGGGTTTTTTTCTCTGTTGCTCAAGCGGCTAGTTAGCGACGGGAAGATGAGTAAGAGAAGAAAAGGAAAAGCAAAACAAAAGTCATTACATTATACTTATACAAAAAGTACTGTACACAGCTATGTATGTGTCATCTCTCTGTTGTGTTTGTGGTACGGTAATTGGGGGAATTTATGTTGTAAACTTATTGCAAAACGATGGCTGAGGACGAACAACGAGAGGATGAACAATTATGATTCTACAAAAAAGTATATAGGCGGTAGACGGCGTAGCGCAGTCGCTTCTCTGCGTTTATTTTTCGATTTGAGCAGTTTTTTGCACGTTTTACAGCACTTTGCTGAATTTCGGTAATCCAGCGGTAGTCAAATGAAGGGCAAAATCTATAGCGGTACGGTAAGCAAAACGGATATAAACATTCAAATGGTAGAATAAAATGAATGGCAATGAACCCACGTATGCTTAATGTGTTTCAGAAAGCATAATTAAATGAATTTAAAAATGAAAAGAAAAAATACACAATACCACCAATATTCAACAACACACATATTAAATCAATAAAACAAACACACACACACGAAAGTTTCACAAATTAGACGTTTTAATGTAATAAAACACTCTCTCTAACCACCAGCGGTCGTTGTTTGGCGGATGGAAGCCGAACACGTAGGAGAATAGGTATGGCAGAATGCTAAAAAAGTAGCTTTCCAGCTGTGCTTTTATGCAGACATACAGATGGTGCTCAACGCGCTAGTAGAAAACGCGAGGAAAATGTACGCAAAAACTATTTAAAATGACGGTTAATCGAAACGGTTCCTTCTTGCTTATGTGTAGATGTTTGACAGGCAAAAACCATATGGGCGTCGTCCGTTAAAAGCTCCCGTAACGAATCGAATTGATTTGAAATAAATCGTTCCACAACAAAACTCTCGATCCAACTGTGCTGTGTGTTTTGTGCCGATAAGATGGCTTTTATTTTAACTTGTTTTTTTTTTTTGTAACACTTCTTAGTACATCTTAACTATCTATCTTGTATGCTTAGCGGACTGTTTTGACTGGTTTTTATTAAAAACTAACACAGCGAAACACGCATGTGGTGGAAAGTCTGAAGATCTCTTCTCTCACGGACGGTAAGCTGTGAAATCACAATTTGTATATGTACGTAGAACATCCAGGAAGTCAGAAGTGCATCTTCTCGATCTGGACCGTACAGTGCTTGATGTGGAAATCGTGGCTTGCGATGCGATCTGCCGTGGCAAGAATTTCCGAAGCGTTCGCTAACGGATCTGTGAATGAGAAAATAGAAATTACGACGCGCCTTAGAACACTTCGAACCCCCGATCTCTTACCGATCATAAGATGCACTGTCATTACGTTCCACCCGGTCGAAACGCTCCACACGTGAAGATCGTGCACCGTTTTTACGCCCTCAATGTACGACAGCTCGGAGGAGAGTCGTTCCAGCGAGATATCCACGGGTACGGCGTCCACAAGGATGCGCATCGAGTCACGGAAGATCCGTACCGTCGTTACCAGCACGATCAAGGAGAACACAAACGTACAGATCGGATCAAACACCTTTAAGTGGGGCTGCAATTGAGACAGAACGCGTGAGTCTAATATTTCGATCAAGAAAGATGAGAGAGCGCTTACCGCAAATTTGATAATTATTGCAGCTACCAGCACACCGATGCTTTGTATGAAGTCACCGATCACATGAATAATGGCGGCGCGAACGTTAAGATTACTGCTATCATCCTGTTCGACCGTCTCCGAACACTCCTGATGATGATGATGATGATGGTGGTGATGAGAATAATGCTCCGACGAAGAATGTTCCCCCCGTTCACTGTGTCCTTCGTCCTCGCTATGACCCCGGGTGGACGATTCCGGATCGGTGCTTATGCGCGAGTAAGCCAGCTTACTCGAGCTTATCAAATCCGGTGAGTTTAGTCCCGCATCGATGCTCATCCGATGGCGCAAGCTTTCCTTGTGCAGCTTCAATCGTGCATTGTTGAGTATCGTGTCCAGGTTCGGTCGCTGGGTATGATCACCCGTCAGGGCAAACGAGTTGTGGCGACTGTTTTGGCGCGAAGAAAGTGGACTAGCCGTCTGCGGGCTGGGTGGGAAGTTGGGAATGATCAGTTGCTCAAGTTTATCACACTTTTTCTCATCACAGGACTGGGCACGAAGCATCCGTCTCGGAATGGGTGAACAGGACCGGGATAGTGAGAGCCGTGGTGCTAGCAGTTGAGGAGTTTTCGAACGCGGCCGGGAAGTATGGCTGTGACCGTGTGAATGGGCATGTGAGTGACCGTGACCGTGGCTATGGCCATGCCCGCCATGGCTGTGTCCATGTGCAACGACGCTGCAGGATCCGTGTAGAATAAACGCCGTGCTGTAAACGGATAGAAGAAAGGAGAGATTAAATTTCCCAGATCTTCCAGAATGTTAACAAAACGTGTGCCAACTTACGCAATATTCATTACGACGCCCAGTATCGCCACAATGATCATCGTGTCTGCATCAATCTCGTAGTCACCTTCGATCAATCGATTAGCGGACATCACCACCAGTACAGCAGTTAGTGCCCAGATACCAAAGATCGACAGCAGGGCACCGAGAACCTCCACTCGTCGATACCCGAAGGACATCCGTGCGTCTGCCGGTCGGTTCGAGATCCAGATCGAGATGATCGCTATCACAAAGCTAATGCAATCCGAAAGCAGATGAGCGGCATCCGTCATAATCGCCAGACTGCCTGACAGATAGCCGCCAACAAATTCGGCCGTCTACATGGAAGAAACAGAAATTAATATCTCATGTTTTGTAAGTATACTAACATCTCGCTCTCTTACCATGAACGCCACCGTAAACAGTGTGGCCCACATAAGCTTTCGCTTCTCCGCCTTGCCATAAGATTCGGTGGACGATTTCGTTGCAGGTGCGAACAGACAGGCAGGATTGGAAAGCTGTGTAAAGGCAAATATGGGAGAGAATAGAATCATTTTGTTAGTCACATTTTGATCCATTCGCTGCCCTAATGACGCATTCGACTGTGTAGGGGTGTGGAATCCCCTGTACTACGGTCACAAACGTGCGCGATCTATCCGTTGAGGGATGCGCTAATTTCCCTCAACGGAATAACACGGATTAGATCTCGTTGGTTCGATGAGTATCGGTACTTGAACATCACTCGGCAGTTCTCGGCGGTGGTCAATTAGCACTGGGATTAAACGCCGAGATATACCGCGTACTGGACGCGTGACTTTGGGGGTGAATTATTGACACTTCCAAATTGACGCACACGGCAAGTTTGTTCATCTTCCGGCTAAGGGCGGTTAGCGCGCTCTGCTAGTGCACGCTACAGAGCAACCGTAATTTGTAGGTGATGGTCAAGATTAATTGTTGACCGTGGTCTTGTTTATTGATTTCCCTGTTGAAAATGGTCCCACCAAACAACATGCCTAAGATCGTCATTTGATCGTAGCTATCGTAGATCGTAGCTCGATCTTCAAACGTGTAAATTAATCTCCACGGACATATCTTGCTATCAGCCGTACATTTCGAAATGCGACTCCACATTGCCCCTGCCTTAATAAAGCTACCGGAGAAAGATTTGTGCGAACTGTTTTGTTGCCAACGGATGATTTTCCCTTTACAGCTCACTATTTGAAGTTGGTGATAATTTTGGCACTTTTTCTGCGCCAACCCCACACTGTGTGTGAGGTCGCTTGCTGCAAAGTGACGTTTTTTGTGGAGGGGACGCCACAAACAAGGGCGTCAGAGGCTGGTCATAAGCTGCTTGTTGATTGGGAACTTTAAAATCGTCGAGAAGCAACAATTGAAGTGTAGGGTCTTACTGTACTGGATGGATCAAGTGCGTATAAAAACACATCAGCAAAACTAATGTCTCGTATATGGGATCGACCTCATCTCTTATCTTAGAATAGGCAAGACATCACAAGACAAGCGGTTATGTGGTTAGGTCTCAGTCACTCTCTGTTGTACTCATAAGGCACAGAGTCTTATAGTCACTTGTCGTGCCGTTCAGTTTAATCCTCATTCCACTGTTAACCAACTCAACCGATGTCTAATAATCATCGCCCAAACCACCTGCAACACGAGCAGAACCATTTCAATGGAACGCACAGGGCATAACACTTCAAAATAGAACCTAAACAAAGAGGGTGCTGAACACGCTGACGGTGAGCCTAATTCCACACACTCTCTCACCCCACCAATCGCTATTTTGTAAATTCCTACACGCTTTCCCACTGGTCTCCCCACAATCACCCCCCCCCCCTTCCTCCTCCTTCTCCGCCTACGAGAAAAGGGCTCCAAAATGTCGGTACATAATAGTGACAATCGGAATGATGGTTCATTATTTTGTTGTTGCGGTTCGTTTCGTATGCTTCCCTTCCACGCGGCCCACGTCCGAACCTGCGAGGGTCGTAAGATACATAAACAAATACGCTAAAATACGTTCTGTGATTGGGGGCAATTCATTGTTTTTTTAAGATACCCTGCGCGACTATCAGGTGCTTATCACTCGCCAATCGTCCACCGCATGGCACATGGGATTGGGACGCAGACTGGTCAATGCTTTTACACAACGCTGTACGATGTCACGTTACGATGATCGGGATATGGACAATTTAAGCGCGATTCGATAGGGCGAAGGAACTCGATTAGATAGTGAACAGGTGGGATGGCCCGGTTTCGCTTACGTTGGTGATGCTCTGGAGCAAGTGCTGTCGGCTGCTGCTGCTGCTCTGCTGCAACTCGAGATCTGTCATATCGTGATCATCATCTTCCGGTTCCGAGTGTATGCTCACTTCGATGTATGTAGCCGACATTGTGGTTGGGAATTTTTCGAAATGGCTCTGCCGATGCTTGCTGAAGATACTGACGATACTTTTGTTTTCCGGGACGACCTTCACGATCGCCGATTGCACATGATCACTGCATAAAATAGCGTATCGCGTGGGATCTATCACACGTGCTAATTTCCCGAGGTTCACCGGAACCGAATTTCGGCTATTATACTGCGGATATGTGGAAATTGTTCACTTGCACTTGTTTCACACGCATGGCGCTCTGAGTCGGGCGCGCGCGAACCTCACTGAGCTGACGGTGGCACGACAATAACGGGTGCGCTGGGTTCTGATATAATTTTTATATTCCACACCCGCCGTATCGGGTGGCCGTGGTTCGTCGTTCGCTGCGGTTTGTCCACGAAAGAAGGCTTGGACCAGCTTTGTCTAGTGGCATGCAGGGAGGGAATGTGGCGCAGTAGCTGCGTATCAGTGAGAGAGACAGAGAGGGAGAGAGCGAGAGCTGGTGGCGGTTTAGGCGAATGTGATAACAGTTTGTAACAACATGAGTGGTTTGAATTGTCGGGCCCTGTTAGTCGCTCCACTACTGCTCCGGGTTACAATTTACACTGTTCAACGCTCTCTCTGTCTGTCGGTTGGACCGAGCCTGATTGAACGCTCCCGATGCGGTGATCACTTTTTGGCGGTCCAGTTCAAACTGCCGTGCACGTTTTGTTGGCGTTCGCTTTTAGAACAATGTCTAGTAAGTCAACATGGAAATGCACGGTCTGGGGTAGATGATCGTACGGATGTTTGTCTGCATTTCAGCTCGAGAAAATTGATGACATGCCAAACGGGGCAAAATTTGACTCGATGGACTTTGTATTTCGAGCGGTACGCTCAGGGTTGATGGAAATTTAACACCTGCTGAAGAAGTTAGCAATCAGCGGTTAGTTTGCTTATCACGTCTTAATTTATAAATGAATGTTCCTTGTTTTCGCTGCTGCACACGGAATGATACGATCGCAACAATGCGTTCTGCATGATTTGATTTTCTTTTAAACCTTTAATATTTATAAATAGGTGTGATTTGCGGAATTCTTGAGCGCATGGATAAACGAACGATTCTAAATTACGTGGTACGCTCCTAAAGGTATGCAAAATGCATGTCATGCTGCACAAATTTCAGAACAAATGCTGTGGACCAGATAGTTTCTTATGTTATGCGTATAAAATAATTAAAGCTAATTTAAAATATGATCATAATTTTAATAAAACTAGTTTAAGCAGAAATACGTTTGTTTTTTTTTAATTGGATAGATCCTGATAATATCACACCGGTCGTTCCCTTGGCCATAATTTTCTGATCGTGCACAGTGGCTCTCATTCATGCACATTTGGTCACATTTTAGCAATTTTTATTTATGGCAAAGAAAGTAACAGTATGCTATAATTAATATTATTTTTAGCTATAAATTCGTTGTGATCGCGTTTCAACAATTTGGACCAAAGGCAGAAGTATAATAATTTTTATATCGATTTTTCAGCTACAATCTCTTACGGAAATGTCTGATTTTCGGTGGGAATAGGATTAATAATTTATTAGGAGCTGATTATAAGGAGCGGCCCGGGGGTATTGACGACCGCCGATCTTCACACGGCAGGACCAGAGTTCAAAGGGTGACCTGCGAAGATCCTTAAGCCAAGCAGAAGGTTTAAAAAATGTGTCAATTTCGTCTTTTTTTTATTTAACCTGTCAAATCAGTATGACAAGATCCTGAAAATGTTTGTTTTCAGATGAAGAACAACTTTTAAACGCAGTAAAGCATTACGATCAAATCGTTTTAATTGTCTGCATTACCCCGTGCCGTGTTACTTCTGCGTCAATATATTGATTCTCCCAATTTTATTTTTTCTCTCCCCAAAAACCGATCGTTAAGGACTCATGAAGCCGCACCCCAAGCCCTTTAATAATTTGCAGCGTTTTTGTTTCTTTTTTTCTTCCTTAAGCTTAAAACATCGTTTCCGACTGCAGCAGCTCCATGCTAATGAAGGCTGGAGCCAATCTTGCGCACCGCCCTGGTTGCAGAAGGTTTGAGTAATTGGGACAAGGCACCAAAGTATTGGGGCGTGGAAACATCAGCCCTAGCGCTCAATACCGGTGGTCAATGCAAATTGGCACATCGTAAATGACGGTCCATCGCAAATCGGTTATTGTGTGTGATCATTACTACTTCGGTGGCAGCAGGATCGTGCAGTGTAAAGCGACTGGATTTAATCAGATTAATCAGTAGCATCTGAGATAAGAGCATCAAGGCAATTAGACGTACGAAAACAGTGGTGTAGTTGATGTGGGCAAAAATATCCTTAAAAGCGAGGGAAGCACATGCAAAGTCTTTGGGAGTGTTGTTTTTCTTGTTTCCTAAGTAATTAGTGGGATGTGTTTTCAGAATCATTTTAAATCAAAACATGCAAAATAAAGCTAATAGGAGATGTAATTATAAGGGTATAAGTATCGGTAATATTTAAGTACTACGCTCCATCAGAGTTAATCAGTTGCAGTGCCGGAATCGCCCATAGGTTAAGTTGGGTTGGCAGTCGCCAGACGCCCCCCTCGTTTTAGTAACGGATTTTGCCTTTCTGGGACCCTAAGCAGAGTGGAAATTGAGGAAATCCCTCTATCACGTTGAATCTAAGTTAGGTAAGTGTCCGATTTTTGCTACCCATGTGAAGCCATGTAGTTTTTATTTATTTATTAGTATTTATAACTAACTTTCTTTACACTTACTATTTTAATGATCGTTGAACAAGACAAAAACTGCAGAGAGATTGAGGCGGAGGAAACGGTTTAAGTTGTATCACAAAACGATGCACGGCTCGAAGACACATCCAACGAAATGCGGCAAACCTTGATCGGACAAAAAAAAAAAAGACTTTCCGCAATAACTAGACGGTGAGTGGAGGAACTGAGGTGGGGTGTTCCACAGAAAGATGCGAACGTTATGTAAAACGCCCCAAACAGACCAGAAATGAACGAGTGATTGCCAATTTTCCAAGGGCTAATTTGGTCCCAGAAACTCTCGTAAATTCTTCCAGCAGTGGAGGGATCGGCGCGGTCGAAAGACGCATTCAACGGTATGCGAAACGTCCCGATCGGATCAGGAATGACCGAGTTATTTTTTATTTGCCTACGGATTGCTGCTGGCAGAATTTTCCGGGAGTTTTTGGAAAATCCCCCTTAGTATCCTTTAGTATTATAAAACACATTGCTGAGGTCGTTTTTAAAAGATAAATCAGAAAGAAATTAAAATGAGAATGAATGACATAAAATTGAAAAAACGGAAACGCAACGGAAAAATGTTTGTCATGCCGAAAAGAATTTATTTTATATTACCTTTTTAAACGTCGATTTGCTACCTCCTCGCCTGGTATGCTCTCCTGTTATTCGAAATCGAAATTTGGTGCAAAATTTGCCAGTTTTTCCGGCCGATTTTTGGCGCTGGAACGACCTGGTAGTAACAGGAGAGCATGCGTTCGAGGAGGTAGCTTGTATTGTGCCTAAAATTTTTAAATTCGATCTTAGAGTTGGAAAAGAAAAAGTAGACTTCGGTGAAGGCCAACTGCTGCTACAATCGTTTGTTTGTTTAAAATGATAATTTGCAATGTGAATCAATTTTAGTTTGTTGTCTAATGGATGCAGAAGTTAGAAGCACAAAGGGTTCAAAAATATGCAAGAGTGTATCTAAGCATTTAAGTAATGTTTTAAGCATTTGACGAATGAAGCAGAATATATTTAAAGATCTGGTCGACGCTCGAATATTGCGATTTTCTCAGAGGAAGAAACATTCTCATTATAAATTTTACTATTATGCCTCATCAATAATGACCAAACACCCAGGCCAGGAATAGAACAAGCTGCTCTTAAGCTACCTGTTCAGGAGTTCTCCGTTTATGCGAGCTACTTCCGTAGCATTTACTTGAACCATGTCATTGTGTTGGCTGCTTTCTTTTTTTTTCGGTACCCAAGCATCCCAGCCGGACAGTTTACAAGCAATTCTGCGCCATAACAACTTCACTTAAACATTGCCCTTTTCGAATTTTACGCCAAAATCCATTCGAATACGCCCGTAGCAGAAACGAGTTAACCCGACTGTCCACCCGCTCCACCCGATCGTATGTTGCTGCACGGCTCGTAACTGGCGTCCTTTCCTGTCCACACCCGTTCAATAGCGATTCCTTTCTTTAACGGACACAGTAGCTAATATTTCTTCGGTCGTCAACAGCTCGGCATAAAGACTGGAAAGCGAACAGCGTTCCATGTTCATATTTCAATTCCTGTTACCCGACCAAAACTGATCCTCGCCGAAATGATCATCCCGTGTGCCTCCTTTGCAGGCCCAGGCCCTCCGTGAGAGAGCGAGTGGCAACAAGGCGAAGGGCAGTTTGTGGCGACCAAACGCAGGTCGTAAAGACAAATCCACCAAACAAAAATTGCAACCATGCGCTGGGCGGAGAACCACGTGTGTCTGTGGAGCTGCAGGATTTTAATGTGAGGCCGTTAAAGACAAAACATTGCACATTGAAAGTACGCAACGAAGCACCATTAAAATGTGACTGCAGTTGGTTTGCTTTTGGGGGAACGCTGCCGAGACGATGGGCGCGACGAACGAACGGCCCCCAGGGCAAGATGGTGCCGGACCTCGAACGGTTTCTAGGCAAAAGGGTGGATTGGAAGCATTAAATTGGCCTCACAAACAGGCAAAACGGTTGAACGGTTGGGACGATGTGCTCGGTGTTGGTGTGCCAGCCAGCTACAAACGTGCTACTGCCATGCTTGGGCGCGGATGGGATGCATCCCGTTTGCGGACAGATGTGTTGCGGCGTAACGTACCGCGTGGGCCGAGGTACGCGTCTTATGCGCACCCGGGAAAGATGAAGATGTCACCGTTGGCTTTGTGTCGAAAGAGAATTGACGGTCGAATGACAAACCGACCGATGTCAGCGCATTATTAGAACGTGTGTACGTGCTGAAAGGTGGGAATAGTTTCGTTAGCGAACGCTTACCGTGCCTGCCGAGAGGTGAGCATGTTCCAAGGATGGGGGTTTGTAACAGAAAAGTGCTTTGTTTGATACCTTTCTGTTTTATTGGGAGACTTCATGTTTTACATTGTTTTCTGTATTTTGAAGCAATAAATTTGTATTTAAATTATAGATCTTAATTCATGCACTGCAATGTATAGTTTGCGAGGTAACTTTTAGGAACAATTTAGGAACAAAGTCATCAAAGACTTCCATGGCTTAAACTTGTACAAGCCTTTTGTTTTTGAGACTTAAACTTTAATATGTTTGGGATGGTTCGGTAGAGGCGACAGAGACGCCATTCTTCTCACGGCAGGAGCGGGACTCAAATCTCATCCGGACCGTTCCCTCGTAGAAAGCAGTAGCGGATCTAATGGTTCATAGAGTAGGCGGTCGCCTAGGGCACCGGAAGCTGATTGGTACAAGGAGTCTAATAAAAAAAGGCCCTGCTTAGTAACTTTGCAGTAGTAGCTTCGTAGTAAGGGACTCGTATCTCCGAAAACGGCGATAAGGGTCTCATACGTGTTAGGAGCCTCCTCAAAAGAAAATAAGGCATCGCCCCCATTAAGTACTTTCGTTTTGAATATAATATGGGCCCCAACAAACCTAAGTAAGTCTAGTAATGGCCATTCGATGGCCATGACCTAGAAGGTCGTTAAACCAAGAAGAAGAAGATTCCCTGAAATATGGAGATAGAGCACTTCAAAGCAACGCTCGTTGAAAAGGCCTTCGAGGTAACTCAGCCAGCCATTTGCCAACGTTTAAAAATTATGGGGATGATCCGCAAGATAGGACATTGGATGCCGTACGAACTGAAGCCAAGGGATCATCGACACCCAGGCCAAATATTCTAGAAAACTCGACCACATGTGATAGCACCGCTTAAAAAATATTTAAAAACACTGAAATGGAATTTCCTACCCTACCCACCGTAACAGCTCAGATAAGACGCCTTCTGATTTGCATCTTTTCCGATCGATGGCAGCATGGCTTAGCAGAGCAGGACTTCTGCAATTCTGGAAGAGTGAAAAAATGGATCGACAAATGTACAGAGTTCAAAGAAGCCTGATTTTTTTTTTTCTCGAAAGCACACATAATTTATCAAAAAGATGGAAAAAAGTAAATAAATTATTGTTTGTTTATTTATAGAGGCTTTCAGTCTCTGAGACAATTCACCTCTCCAAAAAGTAATAAACGATAAAAAATACTTTCTCGATTCTTCATAAACAAGCTTGTAAGTCCTGATATCGTTGAAGTGGTGTTCAGTCTCGTGCAACGAACTGAACTAAATTAGAAGTGTTTAGTAAGATAATAGAAGGTTTGGTCTTCGTTTTCACTAGAAGACTAGTAATACAAAACATAGTTAATAAACAATCAATGCTTACAGATCTTCCCAAAAATGAACCAAAAGCATGATAAGAAACGAATTATCTTATAGGAAAATATTTTAAAAAGTAGATTATTGTCAGTAGGTTTGAATACAACTAAATTGTCCATCGAATATCAGCCGTTCGAACAAATGTAGTTATTTCGAGGGAAAGCTTATTACAGTTTTGACATGAACCTTTGGTCTTTTTATTAAACGATCGTTTTTTTTTTTTTTTTGTTATGCATAAGACTAATAAATTTATGTTGATTATTATTATGCTTCAATTCAAATTAGTGGCTTGGAAAACAGAAAGTTGTGGGATTTTTGACAATCATTTAAATAATCAATCTTTATCAATAATTTGATCAGAAACAGTGTGTCATATTCAATGCTATTTTTCCAAGCAAATTTCTTCAGAACAAAGCAAGTTCTCATTTCATCCATAAACATGATTAGAAGTCTCTCGACATCTATCATACTGTCCAGGATCTTTCTTCTATTATTAACCTTAATTTTATTCATTTTATTCAACTGAAAAATCTCATAATCCGTTTATTATTAAACCAATAAAGAAGGACGAATGGGATTCAATTGGTATAAGATTGGTTAGTTGAAAGAGTTTTTCTTTCGACCCAAGTTTCAATCGGCTGAATATCTGGCAACATCAGGACATATAAAGCTGATTGAATGAAATCACTTCTAGGCGAACAGTATTTTATTATCCACATATGAATGGACAGTCAGGAGTCAGACTTTAATAAATATAATAAAATTATTAATAAATTCAAATTTCACAAAAAAATTATTTAAAATCACTCGTTTAAATCATTTTAGACAAATTAAGGTTCTTTTCTAGGAATTTTATCGTGAATTTTATAGCACCTCCTACTAAAGACTCTTCAATATGAACCTACAATCTATTATCAGAGACTCCTCTCCCTAACCCCTGCACCTTTACACCTAATGTGTCTCATCGCCTATTCCCAGCAGGAACCCGTCATCACAAAAGCACGTGCGTGTTAGAATCCTTCATCAATCCATCCATCCATCCGTCCGTTCGTCTACCGAATCAGTCTGATTGACGGACTGGCAGACGCTTGGTGAGTTGCATCTCACCAAAAAAACTGGGAGCACACACGCCGACACAGCACGTCACCTTCACCAGTCAACCAGCTCACCCCATCGCATCGTTTTGCATCGTCCTGTGTGAACCGGCACGGGTTTTGTCCATCCGACGACCGACAAACCGTCTCCCCGGGTAGGGTTAAACTCGTACCCCGCGTAAGATTTGACATTTTCATGGAATTTACCGGCTCGGAAAATGCACTAATGAGTAGTTGGCAACGTGCCGACACACGGGCAACATCCCGGTATCGTAGCCTACCCCTCCCGCGCATCGTGAAAATCCACTCACACCCGAAAACGTGAAAACTGATCGCATAATACGATCGTTGCTACACGGACACAACCGGCTGACAATCGGCCGAAACAAACTAGCGGCGTGAAGCGCGTACAGAATTGGCTTTGCTTCACTTCCGGCCTCGCTGCGGCCAGAGCGGCCGAGATTGCTGCACAAACGAGTCTATTATTCGTCGGTAGCAATGTGTAACGTTTTAATAGCTTCCCTCTCATGCTCCCTACAGTACGCTCCCATTTAGGAAGGATGAGTCGCCGGCGGCTCAGCTCATCCTTTGCGTGACGTCCTTTGGGGAGAGCGTCGTACGAAGCACCTCCAAAAACACACGTCCACGTTGGTCATTTTTCATTTTAATGTTTCATTTAAGGGTGTTCGCCCTTCGCCCGGGTGCCCTTTCTTCGGTACGATCGGTAAGGGGGAATTGCGCGGTGCATTTCATCGCAAAGTTATTTAATTCGCAATTAAAACCGCTCCACGGCCGTTGGCAGTGTCCATCCGGTGCCCGGCCCGCCTCATAATGGCCGTCGGAGCTAATCGAGCGAGGTGGCAAAGAGATATAAATTGTCTAGTGTTTTGATATTTTGACAACTACACGCCCGGCTGATGAAGATGGATTACTTCGGTGTGCGCTGAACTCTCTGCGTCTGCGCCTGTTGGAGGGATGGCTTTCTCCGTCCGAGAGCTCCTTACTCTTTGGGTTTATTTGAGGGTGCTTGTACCTGGGCGAAACCAGCGTAAAAATATATAAAAGAGCAAAAACACCAGAAGCCACTTTGAACGAATTGTGTGACGATCGACGATTGAAGACGAGCTCGAGCTCCAGAAAGCAGTCAAGACGAGAAAAAAGAAAAGGAAACTCCTCACTGATCGGGTTGATGTACGCCAAGATGGATGCAGCCCAGCCACGTGCAGCAGCAGTTGCGAAAGAACATGAGTTTAATTGTATTATATATTTTATGCCATTCGTCGGCTCGTCCGCTCGCAGTCTCCAACAGGTCCCTGAGGTTTTGGTGCCGAAATTTCGAACACGGAACCGTGGGCCTACCGAACGAGCATCGTTTTTCATCTTTCACTCGACTTCAGAATCGTTCAAGAATCCAGGGACAAATGGGAAGATTTTGGAGACTTTTTTTCCCCTTCTTCGTCTTGCTTCGCCGGGAGTCTGTGTCCAACTTTTTGGTCCCTGCCTGCGTCGCGATCGCGCAAGAGTAAATGGAGTTAATATTTATTACCGATCGTAAAACAGGTGGATAGTTTTTCAAACTGCCGACTTTTATGAGTGTTTTGCGTCTCTGTGGTGGACATCTTCTCGTGTGTGAAGGAGCCCCAGGACAACTTCTCCAGCTCGTACCAACCGGTTGACATTTTTAAAGGCCTTTTTTTTTGGGAGTTTGGAAGCTGCTTGAAGAGCGGGATTCTGAAACGATTTGTTTCGCTTTTGTTCCGATGATGTGGTGTGCTTTTCCAAAGCAAGTTTGGGTAGGACTATTGATGGGAAAGTTTGACTTGAAGATGGAGACGAAACAGAAAACAAACAAATCATAAGAAAAAAAAGGCCCTAAACGTTAGCGAACGGTATTGGCGTGAGAAAAAAAGCACAGAAAAGGTACCGTTTGCAGAAAATGTGTTCGACTTTACTCGCTGGGAATGTGTTCGTGCATGCATGCGACGTCCAACGAACGCGTATTGGGTACGGGAATTAATCGCACGTTTAAGTATGTAACGTCTTGATCATTTTTAAAGGCTTCAACCATCGTGTTTCACTTCATCTTCTAAGGACCAGTGGCAAATGCAAACCAGGCAGCTAACGTTTGGACCGTCGTTTGGAGTGTTTTAATGTGCCTCGTTTTTTGTTCGAGCTCGATGTCCATCAGCAAATCAACTCGTATCAAAGGTAGTTGTTTGGTGTTGAGTAGGAAGTATGGAAATGAGTCCAAGTCCGTTTGCTGCCGATCGTCGCGGTCAGCGCGGATGGTTATCAAAAGTGTTTTATTACGACGGCTTGTACAACAAGCGATTAAGGTAATTTAAAGGGTCGTAAATCACAACGAAATACACGCATAGAAACTCTCATTTCTAGCGGGGGAAAAAATGCTAGGAAACGTCAGGAGCTCCAGAATATGGAAACGAGGTTTGGCCCTCCGTTGCTGGCCGCTTAATGGTTGCGTTTTATTTTATTTAGCCGTTGCCTTTGTGCGTCCCATAGCGCTCAATACGTCGATGAGCGATGATTTATGTGCTGAAAGGAGTAGCTTGAGTGAGTGTTTTATTGGTTGGCCGCAATTTTTGTCGTTTAGTTTTTACGATGGTGAAATTAGTAAAGATTCATTTGCAAATGTCAACGCTAAAATAATTTTATGGTGGACTCGTTTTTGCTCAAACATGCAGGAAAGAGAGCTATGCTTATTTTTAAAAAAACTTATTGGATTATTCCATTATTGGTTTAAAGGTTTGTGGACGAGACCCACCAAGCAGTTTAGGGGACCCAACTTTGCTAATTACGAAAACAGAAAATCAATCGGATCAATCCAAACTACATAACAATAAACAATCAATTTATAACCTGGATTAATAGGTTATTTCTTCCCCGTTTTTTGTCTTATCCTTGGAATTCTCGTTTACTGAGTTATATTTTCTAACGAAAGCTGGATCATATAACACATTTGGCGACATGGGGAAAAAAGGATACGGAGTTAATCTTCAACAGGGAGGGCTATTGAAAGTTCTATCGTTAAATACAGATTCATGATTGCTAGGAGAAGTGGCGAAGGGCCGTCCTCCTGTAGTGAGTAGTGACTATCCAACTAAGTGGTATCGCCAAGTCTAGTAAGCCATTCGATGGCCAGCGTGACCTTAGAAGGTCGTTAAGCCAAGCGGAAGATAAAGAAGCTCTACGTGAAGTGGAAGTTGAAGGGCCCATTCAGCATAGAATCTGATGACCGGTTGAAGATTCTTTGCGGTTTCGGCACCATTTGTCATCTCGAGGCCGCTCAGTCCGTGTTCCATTAGGACAGCCACTGTGTAGGAAAGTGGGTCAACTGTCTCTCAGGATATATTTGGGACCCCGATCGATATTTAATCAATAATAATCGTAAACCTTCCAACAGCCCAAACTACTTCTAAACTCACGATTGTGGACACGAACAGGTGCTGTTTTATGTTTACATTATGGGCTGGCAGCTTAAAACTCTTCACCAAGATCGGGATAAGATTTTATTTATAATTAATAATGACGGTCCAGTGCCGTATTGTCAAGATCGGGATAAGATGTCAAATGCAAATATTTGCAATGAATCATACAACCAAATAATCATCTTCTAAATCAAAAATTTACCTTTTACCAAGTAAATGCAAAGTCCTACCCTTTTTTTTAATTAAATCCAAACATTTTCTCACACTTTTTTGGCCACAAGCAGTCGGGTTGGCGTTATGCAGATTAACGCTTTGTTGCCGTGGTGTACTTGTTAGAAGAGTCGGGAATTGAGCCATCACTCCTTTCTTGGTTGATCAAACCACTCGATGGGATCGGTCGGGAAAACGTTATCGGTCCTTTTTTTTTATTAACCTTGCCCCGTTGGAATGTACCGTGCACCATTCGCGAACTAGAGAGGGCTAAGGATGCTTCTGTGATAGTGCACTCGGTTGCACGGGAGTATAACAAAAGGCAGGCGCACGATCCGTCACGTGTCCTTCACATAACATGTACACGGGGGAACGGTACCGCTCTATTGTTTATGCAACAATTAAGCACATCATCAAAAGCCATTTAGTGATGTTTGGTAGACCTTCGGATGTTGGTGCGCCTGTGGGACACGAGGGGAATCCCTTCGATAAAAAGGTGAAAAACATAATGAAAGAAAAAAAAAACACACACACGTATTCTAGTTCATGTCAAGAGCCGCAAGAACATCATACATGCGAGGCACGTTTTCCCACCGGACCGTAACATATCTGTCCCGGGGATTTGTTGTTTTTTTCTCTCCCTATAACCGCTTCGGTTTTATTCCCTTCAACCTATCGAGGGGAAAAACACTCTTCCGGAAATGACCCTTCGTTAGCGGAAGTAAACCATTGCAGCAGGATAAAAGTAATGCGCGAATTTTGCGCGCCACGTGCTCACCTTCCATTTTTATGCTATTTACAAATCACTCCACAAATCGGCTCAAGTGATGTTGTTTTTTTTTATGCGTGGTGTGGCTTAGATGTGTACGAGTTGTGGATTGGGTTTTCCTTCCTTTTTTCCCCGGTAGTGGCACAGGTATTTCAATCCACGATAGTGGAACAAAACCTTGTTGAAAGTTGGATAGTTTTGTTTGTCCGAACGCTCCCACACAACCGGTGAAGAAGGCTTTGTTGCCGTTTTGAGGGTTTTGAGGGCTTTTTTTCATCCCTTATTAGTCAACGTGTACCCGCCGGTGCAAGATGATGTGAGTTTGTTGCCCTTTGGTTTCGGTTTAGTTGTGTCAATCAATCATTATAGATGTTGGAAAATTTGATCTTTTTTTCTCTTATTAGTTTGAAGGATGAAAACATACGTTTAAAAAGAGATATATCGAGTGGGGCGAAAGTTTTGTTCATGCTTTACCTGGTACGATTTGTTTCGATGCAATCGATTGGTCCATGCTCCGATTATATAATTGTAACTATTTTTTTATTAAAATTGTTTATTTGAAACAACTTAAAATCTAGTTTACAAAAGAAAAGTGAGGTACATGCAGGGACGACATACAGGTTTAATAAAAAACATTGAAGGATATTTTCATCAATCACAGCATTGTTGCAAACCAACGTAGGGTAGGAATCCTCTTACTTAAGCTAATGTGACATAAAATAGGTAAGAGGAGGGAAGGGGCGTTGAGGTTGTGGTTTGGGACGATGGTTTCCATAGCCTGAGCAAGCTTTAGGAGACCGATTCATCCAGTCGAGCAGCAGTCCTTGTGGCACCTTGTTGTGCACCAGCAAATACAGCATTGAGCGTTGTCGGATGAAAGCTGTAGCTGGTGACATTTTTTCCAGATCCATCGCCAATCCGTGGAAGGTAACTCCCAACAGCCAGAGAACAGAGTTTGGAAGTCTGTCGACCATCATTTGACGCAAACTTTTGGTTGCGACTGTAGGTAGCGGATGGTATGCGAGCTGCAGGATTACCGTCTAAAGGCAAGGATACGATTTGGCAATAGAGCCTATATTTTCCAGCACAATCAATGTGCTGAGCCCCGTAATTATGGCATCCCTGCTCAGCAACGTACCGATGCACCAGCAACGCTGATAATGGCGCGAATGTGAAGATTGAATCCACCTCGATTGGGTGGAAGGGCCAACTGTGTCAATTGAGATTCGAAAACTCCCAGAACCGTCCCATAGGTAAGACCTGATCACAGTAAAGAATCAAAAGATCTAAAATACTCTTCTTTAGATCAGTGGAAATGTCCTAAATGTCAGACAAGTTAGCATGGAGAGACAAGATGGTCACACCTAGCGCTCCAAGCTACTAAACGGCGGATTTGGACACGATAAGGACGTTAGCTTTGAACAGGACTTTGCCTGTAGATGACGGGAAAACACGCAACGAAACAACCGACAAGGTGCCACAAATTTCACGGTTCGGATGAGCAAATGAACAAATTTTTTAATCTGTAAATTAGTTTTAAGCAATACGACTATTGGCTATGGGGACAAAAATACAATATCAGAATCAGAGTCTTCTTGTACTGTCCTTCTAAATTAAGCCATCAACTTTAATAAAATAAAATCAGGTGAAATAATATTCAGGTGAAAATGGGCAAGATTGAGAACTCCTTTCTGTGTTACACATTTTCTAATGGAGTTTTTTCTCTCTTTCTTCAAACTAATCACCTCCCAAGCATCATTCACACCCCACCAAAACGAAACGCTAACTTCAATTTCGATCCCTTTCGGAAGCATCGTACCGATCGTACCGATATAGCGGCGTTTTCTCGGAACGCACTTGGACAAGATCAATCGGCAATCAATCGTCACCTAGCCGATTGGATCGAAAGGTTGTCTCCAGCACGCCACATTTACGTGCGACCCGAGACGGCTTCGATGACACCTGAAAAGCCGCAAACTGAAAGGATTCTTGGCCTCGGCGGTGGCGGCAGCGGCGAGAACACGGCGCTTGTGAATGCCCACGTGAACGTGCGGAGAGATAACCCATCAGACCGCTCGGTTTGAAACGTTGATGAAGTGCTATAAATCATTGCCGGTTCTGTTCTGTATCGATGGGGTTTTACGGGCTTTCCGCGGAATCAATAAAACATCCCCCCCCCCCTCCCCTCCCCTCAACCGATCGCACACTTATCACGCGCATCGTGCTTCTCGCGAATTCCTCCCACGTGTTTGTGTGGGAAGGTGGTTGTTATGAAGAGGAAGAAAGAGAGAGAGAGAGGGAGCTAACTGAGGGTAAAGGGAAAAGCATGGTTAATCCTTTTATGCCACCGTTTTTCAATGGTTAGCCGAAGGGGCTACCGGGTGGAAGTATTCAAGCGAAAAGCATTAAAACAATCCACTGGAGAATGTGCACAACGCACACAAACACATACAGAAATCAAAGTGTGAATGCTACATGATGTTTGCGGTGACCTGACCACCCTTGTCCGGTTCTCTAGCAGAAAATTCTCCACTCAAGTACGAAAAGAGTTCGCCTTCAAGCACGTTTCACATCGATTTTACAACTGTAAAAAGAGAGACGAAAAACAAAACTCTAAAATTAATAGAGAAACAGAGCGAAAAAACACATAAAAGCCGATACGAACGGTGCACGCACGAGTGGGTCGATATTGTTGGGGATGTGATTGAGATCGTTTTTTTTCCTTTCCTTGCACCTTTATTCTTTATTAATAATTATTTTCAAACACGGATACGGCACCAGGTACGTGATGCACGTGATCCGTGGAGGCGTTGCACATGGTTTGCAATGTGAAACAAGAGCCACATTCCGATTTGCGCTTGCTGAATGGCATAAAGCTTCAACACTCACAGTGGTTATTGTATTCTGTATGTGTATGGTAGCTGGTTTTTTATCGTTTTAATTCCTATCGATGGTAAGCCGAAACACAGGACAGGACTGACTAGGATAATGAGGGCTTTTGAAACAGTTTCAAGTTTATTGAGCTATCGATTTCTGACGCCTGATTGTTGTTTGGAAATTATGGGAAACTTTTTTAGTCGCATCATTCTTTTTGCGAAAATAAATATGCAACAAACATTACATAATGTTGCATAAACCTTTTTTTTGTGGAATAAAATCGGTTATGTTTTGCAGGTAAAAGGACTAAAGAAAATTGAAGTATGAGAAACCATTCTAAAAACGAAAGAATGATTATAAAAACTATTTAAAAGAACAAAAAAACTAACTGAAATTAGGGTAAACCAATGTAAGGTACTTACAAAAAGATTTCATAATTTATCTGCCACTTGTTCAGCTCGAAATAAATACTTGCAAACTCAGTGCCGGTGTTAGATGCAAATACAATACAACAAAGAAAAACTAAAATACGTATCAAATAAAATAGTGTAATTTGTTGTAAAAGTATGATTACTTTTACTTATTTTGGGAAGTACGGAACCCGAAGAAGTTGGTCTTTATTGTTGTGCCAATAAGACAAACTTAATTTAGAAAATTACTGGGGCTATTTTCTTTAGAACATAGATATGAAATAGCTCAATGTGCGTTTGTGACCAAAATTTTAAAAGGAGAACTCGACACTACCGTTCTTTTTGTGAGAATTAACTTACCCGAAAGAATTAATCGTTTAGATCAATTCGTTCGTCTAACATGAACTTCATCTCATTACGCTGCCCATGAACGTATACCAGATATGAGTTAAGTTTTCAATCAGCATTTTGATAATTTTGATTTTAACTCTAGTGTTGACAGCTTTAAAAGTAGAATCCGATGCGATAAGGAGAGGATAGGTTAGGGTCAATCGAAGCTATACTACTGTGTCCGAAAAGTAAGCTGACATTGGATGTCAAATTTCGCGCGCCAAAAGAAGCCCCATGTTTTTATTTTCCGTTTGTCAATATGTCACAAAATCAACCCAGCTAGGAGTGACAATTTGTTGTCGAAGCTGCGCCGATCTGGACGTTTTTGTCCGGATTGACCATGTCCAAGCTTGTGGAGCAGCGCGCATATATCAATTTTTTTTTGTTTGCGCAATGGAATAAACGCTTCAGAAATATTGCGGATGTTACAAAAAGCCTTCGGGGAAGAAACTATGGCGAAGAAAAATGTGTACAAATAGTAGAGAGATTTCAAGAACAGCCGTGAGAAGGTCGAAGACGAGGACCGTCCGGGTAGACCATCCTCGACCTCGACCGACGACGCCCACGTCGTCCAAATCAAGGATTTGGTGGTCAACAATCGTTGGCTGACGAGACGAGACCTTTCGGAACCTCTATCCGGCGAAAACGGCCGGATTTGTGGAAAAACAACAGCTAGTTTTTGCACCACGATAATGTACCCTCCCATACGGCCATCATTTTGAGAGAGTTTTTCGCAACAACTGGCACCCATATTGTTCCGCAACCGCCGTATTCGCTAGATTTGGCTTCTGGCTGTTCAACAAGCTAAAACGGCCGCTTCGGGGACACCGTTTTGACACTATCGAGGAGATGGCAGCCGCAGCGACGGCGGAACTAAAGGACATCCCAGCATCCACATTTTCCACCTGTTTCGTTAAGTGGGAGAAGAGGTGGAAGAGCTGAATTGCATCGGAAGGGGAAGGGGAACCTTCATTTGGCCTAATAAAAAAAAATCAAGAAAAAAACGCAAAGTCACTTTATTTTTCGGGCACAGTAGTTTGTCCTCCTGGCGGTAAATGTTCTCTTGGATTATTTCAAATCCATTGGAGTTTCATACAGTTAACGGGTTGGCTGATAAGTCCCCGGTCTAACAAAGAAAAACACATTTTTTTGTCAAAATTCGTTTTTATTATTCAACATAGTTCCCTTCAAGAGCGATACAACGATTATAACGACCTTCCAATTTTTTTATATCATTTTGGTAGTACTCCTTCGGTTTTGCCTCAAAATAGGCCTCAGTTTCGGCGACCACCTCTTCATTGCAGCCAATTTTTTTCCCTACGAGCATCCTTTTGAGGTCTGAGAACAAGAAAAAGTCGCTGGGGGCCAGATCTGGAGAATACGGTGGGTGGGGAAGCAATTCGAAGCCCAATTCATGAATTTTTGCCATCGTTCTCAATGACTTGTGGCACGGTGCGTTGTCTTGGTGGAACAACACTTTTTTCTTCTTCGTTCTTTTTTCGTTCGTCAAGCAACCAAAAGTTGCTTGACAAAAGACGCTCTGTCTCACAAACTAATTGACATACAGACGTCAAATTTTGACACGAATCATTTGAAGGTTGGTGCTATATAAAAATAATATGCATTTAATACTAGCGGCGCCATCTATGTGTCAGACCGGGGACTTATCAGCCAACCTGTTAAATTAAGTAATAAATAAATTACTAAGAATGTTCGATGCTTTAATTCGTTAAAAAACGGATCGACGGATCGAAAAAGAAGATTCTCTTCAACGTTTGGGAATATGAGTGCGTTGTTTGGGGAAGTTGTGTTTTACAGAAACCAACTGTTTGCTGGGAATGCTTCATCCGAAGCAGATGAGGCTAACGCAAGAGAGAGAGAGAGAGAGAGAGAGAGAGAGAGAGAAAGAGAGAGAGAGTTTAATCCGACATTAGCCAAAACAACCGTCTGAATAATGACTGTCATTATGGGCAGTAGATCCAAAAGACAATCTTTTAAGTTTTCTCTATGGCCCAATAAGCCTTATCATCCTTAATATAAGGATACGAGGCCTTGCTAAGCATAGTTTTATTGCATAAATTAATGGAAAGTACATTCTACGTAAGGCTGATTCAACCAGAACTCCAGTCATGTACTTGACACTCTTCAAATCAAATAATATAGTAAAACACATGTACAGCAATAGTGATCGATGCTGTGCTCTGATTCTTTAATTTAGATATCTCCGAAATCGAGGGAATGTGATTTCCATTCCACCATTCCACCTGCAACTAATTTTCACGCTGTGAGGTAGTCTACAGCCACATATCTCCCCACTAGCGTCGCATTCCTGAATAATCTTAAAATGGTGATCGAAAATTGGTTGTTTGAATTTAAAGCTCTCCTCGGTCAAAACCCCGCAGATAAAACATTTGTTCGTCTGTCGACACATGGGAAAAACGCATTCATAATCATTTCTGTCAACTATAACAAGTGATGCCTGCTGCTGCTGCTGCTGCTGCTGTCTATCTGGTATCATAAACTCCCTTTTGTGTTAAAATTTTAACTAGACTAGAAGCAGGAAAAGGGCTATGATATTCCCGCCTGCGACGCACCATAACGATCGTAGGGTTTCGATTGATCGCACATATTTGTCCTCTCATTTGGTGCAGCTCGAACACCGTTTCATATCTCATGGGTTTCCTGCACCAATGCGTCATTAAGATATAACGATGCCACCGAATTTCCATACATTTTGTATCGCTTCATTCCGCACGGGCGAAGGAAGTTGCCGGAATGACAGTGATATCTCAGACACCCGATCGTGGCATCGATCGATAGCTCCCGAAAATGTTTCTTTTGTCTTCTTTTGTGTCGAGTGATGCGTGTGTTGGTGTGGAGCTTGAGAAAATTGTCTTCATCTATCGTAAGCTCCCATCATCATCATCATCATCATCATCATCAACAACAACATCTACAATTTATGCATATTTCAACCACCTAATGTACGGATGGAAACGGACTTCCGTGAGCAGAAAATAAAGATGGATACCAAATGAAGTCATTCCCTCTGTCCAAAAGATGGACGTAGCGGAGATGCGATTTGTTTCTGCTCTTCTAACGTCCACCAAACGGCCAGGGAAACATTAATATTTTGCGACATTTGTGACATTCTTCTATCGTTTGATTGGATGAGATTTTTCTCGTCCCGTCAATGTGACAGTGTTGTTCGTGTTTGGGCGGCCTTCATTTCTCGCCTCGCCACAACGGTGGGGTTCGTACACGGTGAGCTTATTAGCGCCTCCATCGCCTTCTGCACTCGGGCACTCGCGGTGGCACAAAATTAGAAGTATAAATTACGAAACCTGACCACTGGAGGAACTGGCGAACGATTGTGGTTCGTAGCACGGAAACGGAACATATTTATGTAGTGGAATCTCCTCTTGGAACCGTTTCTCGTGGAGACCCGGCTGGTTTCAACGTCCCCGTGCTTGGGGACTGTACCCAACCCCAACCGATCTGTCTATTAGTATGGTTTTTGTTTCCTATTTTTTCGGTTAAAATACTGCTTGAAACTCTTCTCGCTTTTCCTTTCCCTCCTCCCTGCAACTGAAACTTCAACTCCATCAAATCTCGCTCATTGGTGTCATTGGTCCAATATTTATTGGATGCTTGATGATGGCTCGGGAAAATGCAAAGTCGAACGGTGGTTTTGTTTCTTTTTTGGTTGGTTTGTTTCGTCGTTTTTTGGTTTGTAATGCAGTAGTTTTCATGCGAAACAGACGGACCGCGGGTTGTGTGTTGCATTGTCACCGGTAGTGATGTTATTCGGAAGGAATTCCATTCGGCTGTTGATGTACCGTTTGATCATTAGCACGGATGTTATGCGATCGGTTTGTCGGCGAGGCGCTTCGCGTACGGTAGTCGAAGAAGTCGGTACCAAATTCGGCGTCACTTGTCATCGAAAGACGTTCGTTAAGGGAAACCACGGGAAGGATTCATTCCCGAGAGAGTTTTGTGATGCGATGGAGGGCATAACTGTTCATTGTTGTGATTGATGTTTCATTGTAAACCTGTTAAATTGCATTTAAATATGGTTCAAATGTTCAAAAAAAAAAAATTGTGGCAAAGAAAAAATATAAACAAAAACTATTAAAAATATTTGCTTTAAACAATTTTGAGAGTATTAAAATAATTAAATTTCATGACATCAATGCCATTGAAACCTAAAAAAAGTACGAATATATTTTGAAGAATAAAAGCGAGCTGTGATAAAACACTAAAAATGAGTTAAAATAAAATAGCAAAAATACCTCAAAATGTATTGCTTTCAGTTAAAGTTTTCAGTTAAAAAACTATAATCAAATAAAATCCTCCCTAGGTCAGATTTTTATACAAATTAAAGCTTGTTTTGAGCTTAAAGCTTAAAACAAAGTAAATTAACATCACTATAAAATTAAAAGTAAAATATGTTAAGTAGCGAAATATAATATAATATGAAAAAATTATAAAGCCGAGCCCGGGATAAGGCAAAAAACGGGGAGGATATGCCCTGATAATCTAATTTATAAAAACAATCAATACATGCGGTATTGACAATATGATGCAAGCTATCATAATTAAAGTAAATAAAATAAAAATAAAACCTTAAAAAACTGAATGCAAAAATATGTAAACGTTGTTGTTTTTTTTATTTATAAAGGACAGCCAGGCCGTATTGCTTACAATAAACTTAAAATTAGTATACTCCATTCATCTTTGCTGGGAGACATTTCCTTCTCCGAGCTGTGAAAGGGCACCATATCCCGGGTGTGCTCGGTTGTTCCGTTGCGTAAATTCCGTCATCCAAAGCCAAAGTCGTGTTCATAGTGAGGGTTTTATCGCGTGAGGGCATCAAAAATATGTAAACGTTACCAATGAAATGTAAGAAATTAAATAAAAATTAGAAAAAAAAACAAAAATTTAAAAAAATCTACGTGAAAAGAAAATCACTTTTAAAAATTGCCAAAATATCAGAAAATAAAGGGCGATAGAGTGCAAAACAAAACATGCTTCATCTCATCTCTTTCTTTTAACACCCTCCGGTGCTACTACTACCGACCGCAAGTAGGCCTTGTGTTGATGGAGGACGATTGCTTGCATTGATCGTGAACGCCACCGTCAAACGCCCCATCGGGTGATGCAGCATATGTGACCGGCGATAGAACGCGTGAACACGGGCAAAATAAAAACCACCGCAAACGGCGTTACACGCGCAAAGATCGCAAGAAGCGCACTGTTGCTGTTGGGACTTCTCATCGAGAGCGACGGCTGCCGAGAGCGAACGAAAGAACGCAAAGCAAGAGGCGAACGTACATAAAAACCCTATTCGAATGCGTCTTTGCAGGGAAATACATAACAATCATGTATGTGGTTGTGATTTAAAGAGAGTGAGAGAGCAAATGGGATTGTAAGAAAAAGAGAGAAGAAGCATAACAAAGTAAAGAGGAAAAAGGTAAATGGTACGAAGTCGAAGGGGAAAAAGATGCACCAAGAAAAGCACATGCAGCGAGAGTTGATAAAAATAACGAAAATTCATTCATGTGCTTTGCTTACGCTATCTTAGCATAATTCATTTATGTTTAGAAAATTATATCAAAGAAACATAATTTATGGAAAACGTATGTGAATAGCATTTTTATAAAAATATATTTTAAGTATGTAATACACTTAAAGAAAAACTGAATTTTCTCCCCAAAGGTTACCCCAAACGGAAAAACGCTTACGAACCACCCTGTGCGTAACTCGTTTGAGTTTCTTCTACCTTTGCTTTGCGCTACCATTTTTCCATCCCTCGTTTTTGTTTGCATAATCAACCCCTTCCGAAAGCCACGCCTACTTTTTCGTCTCATCTCTCGCTCGCGTCGCGTTCGCCATCTGTTTTCCGAAAAGGCTTTTTCCACGGCTCGGCATTCACGTCGCGCTCGTCGAACGGAAACCAACGCCGCAACAACGCATGCGCCCGCGCCCGTCGGTCACAGAAAACAAAAACTCTCGTCGCCGTTGTTGTCGCCGCTAACCGTCATTGTCATCAGCAAAAGTGTTTTTCCCGTGTCGCGCGTGTGGATCTTTGCGAGAATTTTTTGGTGGGTGCGCTTTGGTTTTCTTTTGTTTATTGCTTGTAAACCCCCCCCCCCCCTCCCCAAGAGTTGTAAGTTCCTCTCGGTGTCCTCCCGGTGTACTAGTGTGATAGAGGAGAGTGTACGTTTTCGGTATTTTTTTCGTCTGGTTGTGCTAATGGTGTATCGCTACCCTGTTGCCAGTGTTACCCCTTTTGGTGGGTCACTGTAACCTGTGTGATTGCTGTGCCGTTCCCCCGCCGTTTCGCGGCCAACACAACCGGTCCACCGGCAGGCAGTACCAGCCCCAGACAGGGCCGGCAGTGATTTTTGTGTGTGCGGTGTTTGCATTCGGCGACAAGTGTCCGTTTGTAGCGTTCTCTCACGAATACACTTTTCGCGTGTCGTGTGCGCTGTGTGGGAATGCTTTACTGATAAGGCTCGCGACACGGATCGTCTTACTAAGGAAGCAGCGACAGCAAAAAAAAAAAAATAAAATCAATCAATTGAGTGTGAAAGAGTGTGTAGCTTGTGTGTGATAGTGGTGCTTACGCTGTGGTGGAACGGAAGAAGAGGAAATCCAGCACGAATCTCCCAGAGTTCTGAGACCTTTATGCAGCCGAGGTGAACTATGGATGATTTCAATCACTTTAATGTCGTGATTTTAAGCACCCGCAAGTGTGACGTTGATTGGTAACCGAAAACCGTGCCTAGTGGTCGCGTTAAGTGGACAGCAGGCTTTTCCCTGGGTTCCTTGGATGGTTGCTAGAAGCAACAGTGGATTCGTGTGTGAGAACTGTCATTCTCTGTGTTGTAGCTGACTTCAGTCTATTTGTGCAAGAATCTCTCAAAAGGAAAGCGTTATACAAGCATTTTAGGCCCAGCCCAAGTGCTCTGTGTTCAGTGAAATAGTTCAAGTGCAAAGAAATGGACGTTCTACTGGGTTCTTGCGAAAAAAACGGAACAAACTACCGTCGAAGCGTGTAGAAGTGCGGCAAATTAGTGTATGCAAAGAAAGGACTGTTTTTTAATCATCGTCATCGAACCTCGATCACGAACGTGAACCCATTGCTGTACGTCGTCCGATCAGTTGGTTCGATCTATCCCGAAGAAGCTACCGGGAAACGGGTGGGCAGCCTGTTCCTGTGCGGGACCGTTTCGTGAACACGTACGACACGGTGGCTACGGTGACGTTGCACACGGCAGAACACGGGGTGCCCGGTGCGAGGACCCCGCTGGGTGTAGTACCGGTCAACAGCATCAACCAGCCACCGATCTCTCACATGGGCGTGTGCACGGAGGAGCGCCCTATAATGCATTGGGTGAGTGCAGTTCGAAGGTTCCTTTTTTTTTCCTCCGCTCGAACAGCGAATCGTGTACAAGTTTGTCGCGCAGTGATAATGGTTGATAAGATGTGAAAAGTTCTTGCTTTCAAGCGCATCAAGTTAAGCAATCAGTTTCCGTCGGCATGGGCCACCCAACCCATTGCTAAAATAATAAAACACACACCAAAGCAATAAAGATTTTACACGTGCCTGCACAATGCCTCTGGTTCATTGATAACCTTGTGTCAAATGTTCATCCTTAAGAAGAGGAAAAGAAGAATTTAAAAAAAAAACTCCAATGAATGGCAGCATCGCATGTTAGAGCACACGAGGAGGACAGTAACAGCTTGTGCTATGTTTTATGTTCTTATGCTGTTTTTTTTTTGTTTTATTTGCATTTTGCCCATTTCAGACAGGAAGTGATGTTGCAAATAAATATTATATTGTATTTAGTTGATAAAGCTGTTTATCAATTCTAGGAATAGAATGCGAGGAAAACAAATTGCAAACCATTCTCGTTTCCTGCCGGATGCAAATCATTGATTTGGGTTATTGTTTACAATTGCCAGCATGCTTCTTCTGCAAATGCTTGCCAATGTTCCTAATGAATCCGGTCCAACGACAACTTGCAACTGCGTTAACCCAAGGGAAGCATCTTACGGCGTAGCAGAGGTCAAAACAGGTCCCAAAATCTAACTAACTGACAGGGTGAAATGGTACAGCGGATACAGCTGCTTCGAACCTACCTCATCCAGTACCACACCAGAAGTCGCTTCCAGATAATCTTAAAATTTGGTAAAATGTGATAGGCCACATAGATGGTGTTGAAGCATGCCCGGATGGGGTACGCCGATTAACGGTTAAAAGAAAAAAAAAAACAACAAAATAAAAACATAAATCGGTTCGAACCAACAGGAAGAATGGCTGTAACGATGTGCTATGTTTTGAGAGCTGATAATAATGTTTTTTTTTTTTTTGGTTTGTTGGTGGGGCCCCAACCGAAAGTAACATTAAGTTAAGAAATGTTTCCGACCTAGGCAATGGTGCTGCCTGTTGGGATGGTGACGTACCATCAACGGTTGAGGTGTAGCATCTTATCACCGAGCTTTGGCTTTTTTTTTCCTGGTGAAGAGAGCGAAAATGTAACGTGTGCCCGCATATCAAGGACGGTGGCGGCAGTTGTGGTAAACGGAAGGTTAAGGAGTGTTTAATTGGTCGTTTTTTTTTTGTTTTCTGATCCGACGGTAGTTATCAATTGGTTGGTTTTGCGTGTGGTTGCGTAATGGGGGATATTTGGAGTGCAAATTAAGTGAAAGAAAGGCTTTAATGATAGGAGTGTTATTGAGAGAGGAAATTAAAATAAAAGTTATAAAGGTAGATAGTTTGGCATGCATTTGTGCACTTGGCCTGCACTTTATGACCCCGCTTCTTCCTAGATTAACGAATTTCTCGGTCACGCCGTCCATCGATTTGCTTACTAGACCTGCTGATGCCACATAGTTGGATAGCTAGTCAACATTATGGGCGAATGGTCCAGGTTTTTTGACTTCTTTGACATGAGTTAAACTATTCTGAATTCTGGGTTCCGCACTCTAGAAGAACGGCTAGCAATGAAGTTGAAAATGTCCTATGAAAAACTAGTGCCTCCGCCATTTTTTCAACCTACCTACCAGCGACCTACCCCAATAAACTATTTTAATTTTCGAAGTTGAGAAGCTCTGAAAGTGAACCTCTTCTTCTTAGCTTAACGACTTACTAGGTTATACCGGCCATCGAATGGATTTGGTCCGAATGGGATTTGAACCTCGGTCCTACCATGTGAAGACAGGAGCCACCGTCGCTTCTACCAGTGAACAAAAATTATCAATAGTTTTGATGTTTTTGATGAATGTCCAGGCAGTATAGCTATGATAGAGACTTAAAAGACATTATGGCATTGTAATAATACATCGGAAGTACCATTATGGTTCTAAATTGTATGTTTAAAAGCATTAGAACTTTGTATTCTTTTACTTTGTTACTTTAACTCCTTGTCTTCGCAAGGCTTTATGATAAAAATATTTTAACAACGTATGTTACTCAGTAACTGAGATAGACAGCTCAATGGATTTAAGGCAATATTAAAGCAATCCTTCTCTTAAATAGTTTAGTGACATGCTCGGAAATGCTAGCCATCTGGTCAGTGATGGCTGACATCCCGAGAAGAGATTTAATCCTCGATCCTATCGTGCGAAAACTGGCATCGCTTCCTCAACTGTAACTTTTCTAGATTTTTTTTTTCAAGGCATGGTGGATCAATTGCTCCTCTAATTGAGGTTTTCTTATAAAGAATTGCATAGAAAATAACGGTTTTGAAGAATATTTTTTTTATTTAAGTATCCATTTTGTCCAGAAGCTTCTTTATCGTATCGACAAATACGCCTACGGCCAAGATGCAGGAGAAAAAGTTCACCATGGGTTTCGATTTTTTCCATCGGCCTGCTTCTACGCATCTTAAAAAATCTTATAAAAATTGTAAAAAATCAGGAAAGGTTTCAATTCGATAATCTTAGATTTTTTCAGGCAGGAGAATTTGTTTGATTAAAATTAATTTATAAAAAAATCAAATTGCATAACAACATACGATCGGTGCGTAAAAAATATGATAAAAAAGAACTTAAATCAGCTGTTATTATTATCCAAATTCAATCGATGCATCGTCAAAATAAGTCACATTTATTCAATTCCAATACATTCGATGAGCAATGCAAAACTCGACCACTTCCATCCCATCCGGACTGCCGGAAGCTCGATTAATCTTGTAAAATTCATCACCCCAAAACTCTTGCGCTTCCTTTGCGACCGATGCGCGTCAGAACCTTGCATTTTCGGGTGACAGAGTGTCACAGATTTCGCCGAAGGTTCTGGGTGAATTACGTTGCAAAGAGCACGGCACGGTGCAGGTTTTAGGGCGATGTTTCACATTCCACACTTTGGCACTCCGTGCACTAATTAAATGTCAGCAATGTGCTCGTGATGGCGACATTGCAACGATCGGTACCATCCCTTCCCTTGGCAGCTCACACACGATGAGGAGCGAGACAACGGATGCGACCATGTGATAAGACAGCCATGCATTGCCGGGAGAAAATCGGTAGGCCAACCTTTGACTTTGCTGGGAACAGGCGGGCCGGTGCCGGTGAAATATGGGATACCGCTTCCGAATTTCCCAAAATAGCAGGAATCTAAATCATGATCAAAGATTCGTTGCGCTCATACTAGAATTGAAAACATTCGTTTGGCTGCAGCGCGAACGCTCTCACATTTGCGTACCGATGGAACTCGCCCGATAGAAACACTCGAATCCACCTAGAGTAGCCTTTTTTTTTTGTTCTCTTGGGGAGGGTAACGATCAGTTAGTTGCGTTTTGTGGCATTTAGAAACAATGTATGTTTACTAACTTTTGATTCGTTCTAGGCTTACTGTCCTATCAGTCGGCCTAAACGCGTGATTTAGCATGTCCTTGAAATGCTTCTACCCGGTAGCAAATTTAATATTTGATAGCCTTTTGACAGAAAAATGAAAACAGCAATCGTGCCATTTGGCAAACAAGGGCAAAAACCACCGGAGAAGTTTCCAACCTTTTTCCCGCGGCAATCCATCGCTATAAAACAAGCTGAAAAAGCCATGTCACACTTTCACAAGGAAACATTCCATCCATCAGTACGGTAGCGAACGATTCTCTCCAAAAAAAAATCCATCGAATCTGTTTTGTCCCGTAATCTAATCTGTTTGCTGGGCAAATTAGGTAAAAAATTTAATGCCCGCAAAATTTTGGTGAGCCGGCACGCACTTCAAACGCGTGTGGTACCGTCATTGCAACGCACTTTGCGATTGTGGAATGTCGGCTGAGATTAGTGGCAAGAAAAGGGTAATTTAGCGGCGATCACACACATGGTGGGACAGCAAAAAAACAGGCGTTTCAAATACAACGCTTGTTTGGAGTGAATTGATTAGCGCTGGAAGATTAAGCATTTCAATTAGTCTTTTTATTGCGAGGTAAAAAAATGTAATTGTAAACAAGCAAAAATGCACAAAAAAAGAAATATTATTTACAATCCATTTTGTACTAAAAAGAAATTTAAACCACACAATACTTTTCTTCACGCACGATCGTCTGATCGTGTCAAACCTGTCAGTTTTGGTGGGTGCATCCGATGAGTGTGTGTGTGCCCCGTGTGCACAACACAACGGATCATCGAAATGTTCATTCTTCATTTTCATAGTTTTCCGTTTCCCGCTTCCTCACCCTATCGGTAGCCGCTCCCACCAAGGAAAACTCCCCAAATAATCACCAAGTAGAGCGATCATTTTCCAGCCCAACCACAGTGTCTTGCAGCGTCTGCGGGCAAGAAGTTCTAGCGCAAAGCGAACGCACCGCTAATTATCGTGGAAAATCGCCACTTCTGTTGCCCCTTACGAGTGTCTCTCTCTCTCTCTCCCTTCCCCTTTGCCACCCGCAATTTTCACGAATCCTGTCCTAATTGCGTACAATTTTCGTTACCGCTTCAGTGTCTGCGGTACCATTTGGAAATTTGAGGCTGAATTCGGGAGTATTGCTTGAAATCTGAAGTCTTGGAATTGTGTTTGCTTTTTTCTGTTCGGTGTGTTTTTCTCTGTGAAGTGAGTGTTTTTCCCCTTGTTTGTTTTTCCTTCGTTTTGCCAGAGATTTATCCGTACCGCAAGATTAGTTCGCGTTCGGGCAATTTCCCGGGGCGAAACAGTCGATGGAAAGTTGACGGCGCGTGGCGCGTCATCTTCGCGCATCGCTCGCCGCGGATCGTTTGGAGAAATGGCGCGCAGAGCAAAATGTGCGTACGATTCCCGTCTTCAGGGCGAACGGGGCCCGGCACGGGATACCGGCTAAATATTATCGTTCACGCGCGCGCACGCTTGTTTGTTTATTTGTACGCCAGGGTAAACGGTGCGAACGGTTTCAGCCGGTGCATCCTTGCCATTTTTCACGCGCATTTCATGTGCAGGATCGGTGCAAGTGTAGCTGGAGGAGAGCGCAAAAATTGCGATCAACGCGATTGCGCAAGCCAGCGCCTTTGGCGGTGCATTATTGCAAGCGGGTTTTGACGGCCGGTTTTTGAAAACATATTTTTATACCGATTGCGATCGGGCTCATGATCAGATTTTCGTCCATGTGTGTGCCCTTTTGGGGAGGGTTTATTTTTTTTTTCTGAACACCCTATAAGATAAATTTATCTAGTCTTACCCAATTGCATTGCAGCGCCAGAAAGGAGGAAAGAGCGAAAAAAAAAATAATGCAATTTCATGTGCACCTCTTTGGTGTGCACCGGTTGACCATAAACGATGATAAGCGCAGCTCGATGCTTATCCTCGATGGCATGGATGCCCTTTCAGCTCCGTGCAGGATGTCGCACAGAGGGCAGGAGACTGGCGAGCGGCCGAGTGATCCGATATGGATCGATTTTGGTGCTGATGATCGAATAGGTCGGCGATCGGTGGTGTACAAATCGGTCGATCGGTACGCGACACGAACGGGCGTTTGATTGATCGATGGTCGCAGGGAAAACTCGGAAAAAGGCTACACGACACGACGGATCACGTTTGTTTGCGCCGTGTGACCAAATGTGTCCAACGTTGGGGCTTCTTCGATGTAGCAAAAGTAGGGCAAAGATGGAGGGTTTGGATGGCTGCGTGTGTGTGTGTGTGTGTGTCGAAAACGCACAACACTGATCCGTCCCTTTAACCGAAACGGGCTCGAACTCAAGCTGAACTTTAAGGAAACAAACCCTTAAGACGACTTTGCCGCAAAGTGCGAAAAAAAAACCCCCCGTGCAACGTAAAATGTACTACAACAAAAACTATTCGAGAGCAATATGCGAGCGGTAGTTGTCGGCACCCGGACCGGGCCGATCCGTATGCCTCAGATCAAAGTGTTGCGTAACGTGCGTTCGAAACGAAACCCTGGGAATGGTCCATAATCGTGCAGCGGTCGTGATGCGAATAGTGAATCGATTGGTTGACCGATGGACGATGAGTAAGACGAGCATTACCACGGTGGGCACGGAGCGCAGTGAACAGCAGAGAGCCAAATTGAGTGCGAAAACTGCTGCCAAGAAGGCTACGGTTTTGCTCACCGGAGTGAGAAATAATGATAATTTACGCGACGCGTAGACACTTTTGTAACAATTCGGTTTCGACGGTATCGATTCGCTTGAGGATGCCAATGTTCGGGAGGAAGAGAGCTGATAAAGTAATGTGACGCGATGTGCCAAAACTGGGGAATGGGATTGAGTAAGAGGTGTAGTAATCGTATCGAAAAACGGAAAGTAATTTGGTTCATTTTTGGAAAAACTCGCCAAGGTGTACACTTTAAACTAATGGACTGATATCCTGGATTTTGTATTGGATGTTTATGTGTCCTAGCGATCCACGTAATGATGTATAGTGTTTAGCCCACACATTTATCAATTTATTTAGGGTAGCTATACAGTTGATGAACTAAATTTGAAGCTCTTCGCTTACTATAAGTGCAATGCAATATTTTTATTTTTCGAGAAAGATCGACAACGCTGTCGATGGCTCTTCGCATGCCGCAAAATCTGACGTGAATATCTGAGTCTTCAGCATTTTCTTCAGCAGCAGCTTAGTGGTCTTAGTGGTTGATGGCACTTGGACGAAAAACTTGTGTTGGTAAGCGAGTCGTTGATCTAAGGGTATTCAAACTGAACTTAGTTACGACCAATTGAAATTATTGCGCACATCTCTATCAGGACGCCTTATCCATACATCAATTAACAGAAAGGCAAACCCCTGGATAAGCTGATAAAAAATGGGAAACTTTACTTTTATGACATAATCTTGCCATGGTCTACACTGATTGCCGAAGGGTACAGAGGTCTTACTGACGCCTGATTATGATTGGCTGATTTTTTAAGAATGCTTCTGATATGTGAGACTCAGGGTAGCTAATCAACCATTTTTCAATCCAAATTTAGTCAATACGTAAGTCTCACTAATGGCAAAAGGAAAAAAAATGAGAGCCTTAAAAAATGTAAATAAATCATCAATGAAATGCATGTTAAAATGATGAACTGAAGACATTTCTAAAGTAACCAGGAATTGTCTAGAAACCGCTCCTCGATGTAAATAGCTTACATGCGCCACCCGATTCCAGATCAACCAGGAATGCGAACTGAGGGCATCCACCAGGCCCCAAGAAAATGGTACATCAGAACGGTCGCGTCGGGTTGGGTGAAATAAAGAGCCTTTTCAAAGCTGTCACTGTACGTCCACATGTGATACAACACGCGTGACAGTAACGAGAAATAAAATTGTGATTTATATCGTCCCGCTAGATTTATTACAATCTTTCTCGGTGCGCGCGCGCGCTCGCGTCTGTGTGTGAATTTACGAGCCTAGATGAAGCGCAGAAGTGAGCAGCAAACAGCACAGCTAGAGGGGAAAATAAGACGGGAAAAGGTGGTGGAAAACTAAAACACATCATCTAGTTTATGAGAAATGAAGAGGGGTGTGAGCGGTCTGCAAGATCTTGACGCTTTTATTTGAATGCTAAGTAATGATTGAGTTTGTGCAGGGTAGGATTTGTGACTTGAAAAATTTAATAAACACATATTTCATACAGCTTTTAACAGTAGTAGTTCGGTCAGATCGCGTTACAACAAGGCACCGGAGTAAGCACGCTGTAAATCAGTGCAAAAATTTTATACCTTTTACCTACTTTACTTGCCAAAAAGGATGATGTCTGTTATTGTTCCGTTTTTTTTTGTCCTACACCAGGCACACGCTGTAACATCACCGTTAACAATGTTGCACACTGCATAAATTGGCCGATCACAACCCTAGCTTCACTCATTAGTGGAGCGACTATAAACCGGCCTCAAGTTCACAATACACCTCGAATGCTCTCTATTGGCGAGCATTTGGACGCAACTGGCACTGTGGCGAGAAGACGGAAGGTTGGATAAAAGTGAATAATCACATTTGGACACCCCTTATTTAACTTTGATTTGTTGCAGTACTCCCCACCCCCTCGGTACCACGCCTCAAGGAGCAAAGGATACAAACGATTCGAACGGGGCACACGAACATACCGTCTGGGCCAAGCTCGTTGCAAAACCGAGACAGTTAGACAAATATTTGTGAAGTGTCATTTAATTATTTGTATAAATATGGTTAAGGCGGGTATGGTTGTGGGGGGGAGTGGATGATTTTTCATGTCCCGCTTCCGGTTGTTTCAGTCGTAGGAACCAACGGGAAATAGAGACAAGCTGCCGAGCATGTAGCTGTGCTTGTTTCTTTCTCGTTCTTAGCGTGTTTTGGTCGGTGGAAAAAGGTGGAACAAGTGGAGTTTTTTTTTCATTTTCATCTTTGCTAGCTAAGGGCGCCTTATACGCCTGCCGACAATCGACAATTCGAGCCGAAATAGACCGAGAGCCGTGCACGCCGGGAACAGATGTTTCGTGTATAGGAAGTGTATTGCTCTACTGGTAGAAGAGTTTTGGATGAAAACCTTCAAATATACGACGCTTGACACATTGGAAGCTATCAATCTGGCCGGGATGTAAGTTCCGGGGGCAAGATTTTTCTTTTCCCTTCCCTCTTTTTTGTACGGGCGCGCCTGTACAGCAAGAAGCTACAATTAAGCCTCGTTCCATCCAAACTCCAACTGTCAAACGGGTAACTTCGTCTGAAGTCTGGCCCAGTGCAGTAAAACGCATTGAAAAAGGACCATGTGACACTAATTTGCGCTTGTCAAACTAGTTCTGAGGAGGAAAAGTTGTCCCCCACCTTGCCCCAGCAAACTGTGTGCCGCCCCATCCCCGGTTGGGTGGGAAAACGAATGCTTGACAGGTTGAGGTTATTAATTGACGATCGATTGGAACGAACGATATCATTTGCCCGATGAGTTGTGGCATGTTGTTTTTTTTGCGGCAAGGTGCATTTGCGTACGGCTTCTGTGGTGTGGGTGTTGGTTTCGTTAGAGTGGCGGCATGGTAATTTGACATGACATGACATGGGAAATGCATGTCGAGTTTTGTTACGATTGTGATATATCGGTCTACATAATCAGTGACACGATAATGTCCGATAATCGTACCCTAGTGGGAAAAACATTGTTTAGTATTTAACGAGCGTAACATAAAAAAAAGTTATTGATTATCTGGCCCTGAAAAGTGGTAGAACATAGCGATGAACAAGTGTTAAAGAGATGCTTGTAAGCACTTCAAAAAATATGTATTTAATCTTTAAACGACTTAAAATGAACCTCTCTCCACGAACGCTCCTTTCCGAACGCTGAGAAAAACAGTGCCCACGAAGCAGTAGTTTCGATCGTCAACGCACAACCCCATCCCGCTATCAAAGCTGCATAAATCACGCTTATCAGCTTCAGAGGCGTGTGTCCTCTGCCTTCCTGTGTTCGTGTTATGGTTTGGCGAGTGGCTGTGTCGTGTAAAAACAATGCTCTCGAAATCATAGGTCAGTGTTCCGTACCAGCACCGATGGACCGATCGATAACGGCACAAACGGCTGGTTGTACCAGGTCAAGTTAGAAATGTGCCGATGTCATCACCCAGCCGCCCCGTAGGCAAAACATGCGCTTTCCTAACGTTAATTTAAAACAACAACAAACAAAAAATAAATACTAAAAACTACTAATCAAACCATCAAAACCCACCAACCGATCGGGAGCCGATTGATTGAAAAACAAATTACGAACCAATTGATTAAGGGCTTCATTAGGACGCTTGATGAATTGATGACGAACGAGTTGAGGCTTCAAATTCTGCTCTATTTTTAAAACTTATCGCTCGGCCTTTGATTCCGCCTGCTGTACTTTGAATATGTGTGATGTTATAAAGAGTTAAATAGATTTGATTTTTCTGTTTTTTTTGTAGTTGTAAGTTTTAACCGCAATTTGAAGATTATCTACAAACGTTTTGCGGCTCGTTTTGAAGTTGACCCGCGGAAGTCATTTTCGTGAGCGAGTTAGGAGGAAAAAAACTGTTGTTTTGGCATCGCTTAGCATGTGTGTGTGTGTTTCGATTCAAAACAGAATTTAGAACACTTGAACTATAGATTACACCATTGGGTTATGTTGATTTGCTCTATTTTGTTCCATTTTTGGAACATTATAAAAGTTATGGTTTTTATTCCCTTATTAGCCAACGCAAAATTTTTATCTGCTTGCTTAAGTAGAACATGAAAAGATCGTTTCATATACGCAATAAATAAATATTAAATCATGCTCCCGGAAGTGATGTCCTAATCTGCCTCTTTTCACGACGCTACGCTCGGTTGCAGTGGATTTTCGGTGGCTTTAAAGTTGCTAAGGGCAAAAAGCTCACATCCGAGCATTATTCGAGCATCAGTTCAGTATCTTATCAACAAACTGGAGCTGAAAGAGGCACAGTGTTTTGGATTATCCTATCTCCGATTGCATACGTTTCTTCTTACGCTTTTTACATCGCTTTTTAAGTGGCTTTTCTCCTTCTGAGTTGAATCGTTTGCTTCAGATGGAACTGTGTGGATGGAAAATTATGAATGCGAATGTATAAACAGCTCAGACGCGGCAGACAGTATGTTTACGGGAGCGTTCATTGGAGCATGAAATTTTTATATTATCTACAAATGCCAAACAGGCCCGCAGACGCTGGTTTCAACCTTGGCCGGAAAGGCGCACCCGGTGCGAGTGTAAAAAGGAAAATGCATCCCGCAAACCGAATGGCCGTGGCGGGTCGAGGCAGACCAGGGGCAATGGAAACCCAGCTTTTATTTATTCTTTCGCTGCAATTGTATTTCTTTGCCCGCTCGTTCGTTCAACCGATTTCCGATTTTTCGTCCAACAGTTGCATTTCTGCATTTCTGTTGCATTTTTTTTTTGCAACGGGTGCAGTATGAGGGGCAGGAAGCGCAAAAGGATGCGGAAAGTGTGAAAGAGAAAAATGAATCACCTTCAAGGTGGTGGTGGTGGCATAAATAAGCAAACGGGACAGCAGATTTGCAAAAACATTTTCTCGGTTCTCTGCGTACGCTTGCCGATGCTACCGCTGGCCCAATGCTTGCACACTTGTCCGCAGTGTGGATTTGTAAATGTACAATTATTTTAATTCTTTTTTTTCGCCCCACTGACGGTCTGATGGCGGCATTGGGAGGGACCGAACCCTGTGCGTTTTTTCATTCATGCGAAAGATTTTTTGCACTTTTGTGAACAAAAAAGTGTTGCAAATATCACAAAACAAAGTTTGGGGGAACGATTCTTGGCTGGGTAAACTTTTTGAGGTTAAAAAAACAAAAAAAAAAACAATAATCTACCATAAACAAAACTTCCCGGTAGATTTGAGGATACAATAAGGGTTGATGGTTTTGTTTTTTCTCGCCCTTTCTCTCTCTCTCTCTGTCTTTTCTGTGAGCTTCATTCAAATTGTACGTCCAATAAAACAAGGGTGGTCCCGCTTGAGAACGCATTATGCATGCACAACATTTATTGTTTTCGCATATATGACGCTTAATTGACATAATCAAAGATCAAAGTGGACAGGCGGGCCTAAGCCGAGTTAAGCATCGTGCCTTTGATATCTTTACAATCTATCCTTTGGTGGTTGATTTTTTGCTTGCCCTTTCAACACAAAAGGGTACTTTTTAGAAGATTTATTTGTGGTTTTATATGTGGCTAGATTCTTTTCAAATACACTCAACAGTAAACAGAATAGTTTTTCAATTCTTATTTTCTTCATTGCCCACAGCACCCGAGTGCTCGGTTTCTGGGGCCGCCGCGGGAGCGAAGCCCGGACCTGTCGAATGCATGCCAGCTCAACAGTAACAACAACAACCTCAACCATCGGACCTGCATCTCCTGCACGGATACGTGCGAACACAGCCTAAAAGTGGCCGGTGGCAACGGTTTGCTAGGTGTCAACCATCTGTACGCGGACAGCTGCCACAGGTAAGAGTAGCTAACGCTGCACGAGCACACAGCGACGCTAGAACTAATCGAACGCATTCGCCGGTTCTCGTTCATTTCGCAATTAGTTTTGAGTCACCCGATCGGCTGATAGCGGATAGACCAAATTATTATGCCGATCTCAACCGGAGCGACTGCTCGGACAGCTCCAGCGTGCTGAATAGCTGCATCCAGCTCAAATCGGAACCACCGGGCGGTCCGAGCAGTCCGGAATCTTCCAACGAGTTACCGCCGACCGGGCTGGACGAGTGTGCGGGCTGTGATATGCCGATTCAGGTAGGTGTTTTAGATCTATACATTAGTTCGTTCTATAAGTAAATAATTTTGTCAAAGAAACCAATGACAACAGAAGTTCAAGAACTGAAATTTAGCAAGAGAAATATTCTACAAAAATTTTCCCACTACTTGCTAGGCGACTCGACAACGGTTTATAGAAGAGGCGAATGTAGTTTTTGATATCAGCTCAAAGTCTCTTTTATATAAAATAAAACAAAATTCGCTCCTTTACTCTTGACCTCAATCGCTTCTTTGTATAGGCCGTAGCTTGGTTAACGACTTCTGAGGTTGGGCAGAACATTGTATTTATAGCGGAGCTCTGTTTTCTCCTCAAGAAAAAGTTCTTTAGCCGTAGTTTCACCGTAGACATGGTCGGCTAATTATGTATAGCAATACCCATTTTGTCAAGTATATTATTTACTTTATAATAGCCTCAAAAGATTATAGTCATCTGCTAACTTTGGAGCTAACTTTTTGAGTCATACAACACTTGAGTTGGGTGCCCTTGATAAGTTGTCCTCCATAGGACCTCCATAAGTTGTGCCGCAAAGCGGCTAATATTGGCAGCTGGAATATGCTCCCACCTCAATAATTCTAACCCATTCACTGAGAGGGAACCAGTAGTGAATTTAGCTCCTAGGAGGCCCTTAGTGGAATGGATTCTCATTATAAGCTCGGGACCCCTCCCGTGGCCGCTCACTCCGCTTACTGTTAAGCCCGCCACTGGATATAACACAGGACGAAATAATCTGCATTTGCAACTCCTTGACTGTGTTGGCTACAGCTGCTGCCTGTGGAATAGTTCAATCTACAGCCTCGTAAGCTCAAACTACGTGAAAATGAGCCATCGCCGATTTAATTGAAGACAGTCAATAACACATGGAAAGTAACATGAAAAATCGTTTGATCTTTTTAATGCTTTGCTTTGAATTGTTTTTTGATGAAAAACCCATAAATTCTTGCGATTGTCTGCCGAGATTCATGTATCATCACATTTTCGTAACAGGTGTTGCCAATCTGATCGATTAGACTGTCTTACATTTCAGACATTCAGCACCTTGTTACAATGGTTGCGGTTGCCTTTTATGTGTTTCATCTTTTATTCAACTTTTTTTTTGCCCGGAATGCCTGTTCACACCGCAACCAAACTTATTAGAATGAAGGAGCAAAAAAGTTGCAAAGAAAATTAAAACTTACCACAGCAAAATACATCCGTCAATTATGAGGAAGAGCTTTCATACTAAAAAAAAACAACTTCAAGCAAAAACTACATTTCATCAATTGTTTAACTTTCAATTAACTGTTTTTGTTGAGCACCGCATGTGGATTGCGAATTTATTAAGTGTCAAAACGAGGCAGCGCAGCAAAATCTGTTACCATTAAATTAACCGCAACCGAGTGGTGTGGTTCTGTATTAATTTGCATTGATTTGCCTGTTTTTCTGCACGTACACTTCTTCATTCATGAAAATCATAACACCTTCCAGATGTATCGGTTCAAGGCATAGTGGTCCGTGAAGCTCTGCCCTCTGTAGCAAGTCAGCTGTCGTCGGGAACAACTTTGTGATTGAGGTTAAACAGTTATTGTCCCTTGTTTTGGGTTAGCTTATCGGTTCTTCCAATGTTGTATGTTGAAGAAATTGTTATATTTCACATTCAACCTTACCGCACAAATATACGATATCCACACCGGTCAAGAGCCGATAATTGACCAATTTTTATCTACACTTTGGCGGTCGGATTTTGTCGAAAGGAAAACAGGATGCCCGTGCACGATTTTGCTCGGTCATTTGAAGGGTTATGAGGGTTTCGTTTTTTTCACTGTGTAAGCGTGCTAAGGGGTTGCACGCCCAAAATTCGGTAGCAACAAAGAATTGCATTTTGGCTACAATGATGCCCCCGTGTAGCTGGCGGGCGGTTGAGCTAAGAGAAAAGGGAAAGGCACAAAAAGACAAAAACGCTGCCACAAATTTTTACTTCGAGCGCTTCGAACCCAACTAAAAAGCACGCATACGATCACCAGCTAGGGAACGGGTGCAGCAGTAATTATGCATTTTGCCGAAGTGTTGGCGAAATTACATAATCTTTCCATTGCAATCATCGCTCGCGGCAAAACTGCTTAGAGAGACTGATTAGTGTAACTGAGCGCTTTCCGTTGGGCGTGTGCGTGATGGGTTTTGTTGGGGGGATAAGAGTGTTTTGCTAGTGAGAAAATTGATTTCACTTTCGTCCGTTGTCCTTATGCGCTTTTTTTCCTCCTTTTTCTTCACCATTCCACAGGATCGCTTCTACCTGTCAGCTGTGGAGCGCAAGTGGCACGCTAGCTGTCTACAATGTTGCATCTGCCGGCAAACCCTTGAAGGTGCCAATTCCTGCTTTTCACGCGATGGCAATATCTACTGCAAGACGGACTACTACAGGTGAGTGAGACGCGAAGATGCGGAGCGCAGCTAGAGGGCAGCTAGGGATGGGCATTTAGCATAAATTACCGGGCCCCCTCCCCCGAGGTAACGCATCGTATCCGCGACCGGGTGGGTCTAATTGTCCGATGGATTAGGCCGGAGAAGTCCAGTCTCGGGAGTCGGGAAGTGCGTTTGGAGCTGCGTGCATTG